>NW_020799091.1:117794422-117830403 GCF_003259725.1 Athene cunicularia
CCCCCCCCCCCCCCCCCAATGTCTTTTTCTTATTGACTTGGATATATTAGTACATTTAAGTAACCATCAGTTAAAGCTAGAGGTGGTGACCACGTGCAGGGTTGTTTGAATGAGAGGTACCAAAGTGGTGGGACCAGTACAAGGAGAAAGACAATGGCTGCCTGCCGTGCTGGTTTATGATCTATCAGATAGGGAAGTACCAAAAATAATCCCATCATGTTTCCTCTTCCAACACTCAGTGAGACAAGATAATCTACACCTTGTTTAAGAAAAACCACATTAAGATAAGGTAATAGCACATCTTGGAGAATATCTGTGATATCATGTTGCCTCTATGGCATATAAAGATCTTGTAAAAATACTTAATTTCAGTGTCAATCTTTACATCTTCAAAGAACTGGGGAAACATTAAATCTCATAACTCAACTGGGAACGGGAAGGGTATAGATTATTCTTATAATCTCTTGCTTTTATAGTGAAAATATTAAAGCAGGCTGCAACCCTTCTTGCTCAGGAGTGTAATATGTCATTTCATATCTTTTCCTGCTGGAATCGATATAGGACTGTTTGCAGAATAAGGAGCTATGCAGCATGAATCCAGGTGGTGTAACTTGGTACTGCTTATTGCCTTGCCAAGGGCACAAAGGGAATCAATGTCAGAGCCAAAATGGGAATTCAGATGTTCCAGGTGATAGTTTCAGAAGTATTGACGTGGTATGTTTATTTTGCCCTTCCAGAGGTTTCATATAAGACAATTCAGACAGAAATTAAGGTGATATCTTTGGGTCTCATTCTATGCACTTTGCCTGCTCCTGGCTGAAACCCTCAGCTCTGTACCTTGTCCTATTTAAAGCTAAGTGTTTGTACTGAGGTTCAAATGCTATCTACAGAGTCGATAGAGTATGTAATTCTTGCCAGCGCTGGCTGCTCTGTTACTGCGTTGCCGTGCAACTGTCAGCAACAGCTCGGAGGGGCAGTCCTTCCTAATTTCAGTGGTTAGTGATATCAAAGATCAGAATATTAGTATGAAATCAGGACACCAAGAAGGGGTCCCTCCGATGCTAACTTCTCTGGAGTTCTCCTAGCAGACGCACACACGCGTTTGTTGCGTGGATTCACCTACACCATCAGCAGTTTCTTCTGGACTAAATTTCAGATCCACGTTGTGGGGAAGTGGCTGCTTATGGCATAATTCCCCTGAAATTAGGACGTTAATTCTGGTGATGAAGCCCAGGCTGCTCACTGACAACACTGTGCAAAGCATCTGTGCAAGCTGAGGATTCTGCCTGCAGCATTTTGGTGATAGGAACAAATGTACCTCAGCAGAAATGACGCTTGGGACAACAGGAATCTGTCAGAACCTCGTAATGTAGCTGGTTTTGATGCAGACATCATGTTTTGCCTCAGAAAGTGAAGTTTTTTATCAGTTCATAGGCAGCCTGCTCTAGCTTTACGAACTTACTGGAAAATTCAGAAAGTTATTCAGACATGAGCAATATTGATACTGCACTCCAGGCAATAATTGGGCTCTGTAACAACTTGTTCTTTTATATTATATTGAAACAGTGAACCACCCTATGTGATAGATTTTAGAGTTATTTCTTGATTTGTTTTTTCTCCTAGTATTTTATCAATACTTTTAGCATGTCTTTTTTGTCAAAGTATGGAATAGATCCTCATCTTTCATTTCTTTCTGAGAGTCTCTGATTTAAAATAGAAATAATGCATGATGTGCAGAGAGATATTTTTGATAAATCCTATTACTATTCAAAAAACCTGGTTATCTGCTGCCAGCACAGAACATGTATTAAAAAGAGGTGGAGAGGATTTATAGTAAACCAGTATAAGAAGTCTTTCTTATAACATCCAATTAGAAGCCTTTGTTATAACATCAAATTATGTTTACATTATAATTTAGTTTAGATATCTTCCTGATAAAAGGGGTTGACTGTAACTGTCTTGTCAGTGAGGAAATGGCTTCACTGAATGTTACACAAAGCACAAAGAGATCTGAGCTCTTTTTAAACTCTCTTCTTGGTGTAGACACCTGTACTACTATAGTCGGATTGCTTCTATAGTAATTCAAATATCTATCTCTACAGTATACAAATTATTCTGTAATGTCCCTGAGTTATAGACTGCATGCATGGACATCCCATACCAGATGTATTTCCTATATTGTAATAGTTCTGCCATCTGGTCACAAAGATTATTGTGTAGATTTTGATATTTTCCCCCAAATAATGACTAAAATTGTACTGCGAGTCAGGAAATTAATACCAGATAAGTTTCATCAAAATATTTGAGAGTTTTTGCTATTAGCGTCAGTGGAGCTGGGATTCCATCCATTTGCCTTTTTAGTAAAGATACCCTTGGATAAACTGCAAGGGCAAGCACGGGCACGTCCCATGGGAGTGCTGATCAAATCATGCTGCTCAGAAGGAAGAGGATAAATCTTCTTAGTTCCCTTAGAAAATACACATCTCACCTTGCTTCCAGAAGTCTAGTGGAAAGGCCTTTGGCCTCAAGTTACAAACGGATACTAAAAAGCTGAGAAGTCCCCTTAAGTCTTACCCTGGTCCAGCCACACAGACCCTCCTCATTATTAAAATCCCTCCCTTGAAGTGATTGTGAGGATTAATAGAACAGGCTTTTCAAATAAGTTTAATTTCTTTCTCAGGTAAAATGATATCAAGTATCGAATTACAGTCAATGTTGAATACTTTATTCAGTGTTCCAGCTACTCTAGCTACATGTTTGAGTATCAGCTTTCATTCTAAAGTAAAGTTTGTGTTTTGCATGGTTTTCACCTTTTTCTTTGCAAGCATCACCCAATGGCTCTTTTAAATGGCAATGCCAAAGCATGAAACACTTCTCCTGTAGGAAAGCCCTTGTAGGGCTCTTAAGACTTCCAGAACCCTTTCTGGTGGGGTTTCAGCAGCTCTGTACATTTTCTGGTGCTTAACTCACTTTTGAGATCTGAACAGATAACACTGAGTAACATAAAAGGAGAGAGAGAAAGAGTCTGGCGAGATTCTTCAAAGCACAGCCCTAAACAAAAGAAATATGGGGTCCTCGTCCTGTCCGCTTCACATTCCTGGTGTAATGATTTCAGTTCCTTCTGGTTTCCTTATCTCAGAAAAGAGATAGCATTGCTTGCTTACTGCACACAAAGGCTACGGGAATTAATTGATTTAGACGTACAGGCTGCTTTTGAAAGCCTGGAACATTATTAATATGTACCACTACCTGCCAAAGACATGACCAGCTAACCACAGCACCCTCTGTGACAGTGTTTTACGGAATCATTGCGATTACTTCCAGCCTGCAAGGATTAAGGAGGCCAAACAGAGCTTTCTATTCAGCAAATTCATTTCCCACTTTATCCCTAAACTGTATCCCTCTTGTTGCTTTTGCTCATCAGCATTCAGTTTCTAGCCTGGATGCCTGTGGGATCTGCCTGGCTGGCTGGCCCAGGATGAGACTTCAAGGGGCTTCCCAGGTTTTTAGTATTTGTTTCTAACTTACTTGGGGCCAAAGACCTTTCCGCTAGCTGTATTGTCAGAGCAGGAATTCACACTGCTGTTTTTAATGGCTGTAGAGCAGTTGTATTTCCCTGGGGCTCCTGGAGCCATTTATCCATCTTAGGCTTCCGTCCACAAAACACTATTCAAGCACCTCTTTCGAAATGGCAGCTGGCTGTGGCAGGCGCCGATTCTCTGTGCTTTAGTCGTGACTGTTGCTTCACACTTGTAAGTAGCACTGTACTGAGGGGTTTTTTTCCTAATTGCTTCCAGCTCAACCCTGCACAGCAAGAAAATATTTCTGTGTCTTGTTGATCTTCTGGATTGTGCAGATACTGTGCCATTGGCTTTAGTACCATATTTTCTGTGCCTTCAAGCTATTTTAGTATTTTTTGCTCCTCTCTTCCCTTCTGCTTCAAAGCTCTGCAGTTATGCTTTGTTGGACAAGTCACATTCCAGGAAGAGTTAAAGTAAGAAATAAGTTGCTGGCAAAGATGTGTATCTTTTATATAAAGTAAGTGTAGCAAGCCAGCATGCTGTTTTAGCTTTCGCATGTACATTTACTGCTAGCAGTAGTTAATAAAATAGTTTGGGATGTTTATGTGATTGAATAGAAACATTCTGTAGGAAAAAACAGTTTAATCAATGTTCTGAATGGTAAAAAAAATGGTTTTGTTTTGGGAGCATTTTTGCTGTATTTTCTCTTAATGTTAACATTTTGATTCTGGATTGTATGCACATTTTATCGATTATTGTGTGTATGTGTTTGATGAGAATTTGAACAAACTAAGTGCTTTGATAAGCTTGTGCTACTGTTCCATGAATGCATTTTTCATCTTTTACATTATTTTGGTTGGGGAAAAAAAACCCATAAATTGTCATTCTTCAGTCTGAAGGTACAGTGGGAGAAGGCACCATGGTGCTATTTCTCAAGGACTAGAAGATGTAGTCTACCAGCATGTCCTTGCACACAGCATTTGAAGAGTATTTTAGATTTACTGCATTCCACTGAAATTTCTAGAAAAGTCCTGCCCTTTTTTTCCTTAACCAAGACTTTACAATTTCAAAACCCCATAATGCTCTAGAAAGGTATATCAAAATAAAAAATGTGAAGATATTTTATTTAATAGTAAAGTGGCTTGGGGATAGACTGATGTACCTTGGCCATCACTAGTCTAGTGCTCCTATACTCTATGACATTTAAGCTCCAATAATTGATAGTTTTTTCCCCGTAGTTGAAACTGAGAGGTGTTTCAGGGTTTCAGTTATACTCTATTTTGTAGATCACAGATTTATATTTTTAGCTGAAGCTCTTTATTTTCACTTGGTAAAGGCTGGACAATGGCTTTTAAAATTATGAAACTCAGTCTGGGATTTTCTGGGGAAAATATTTCCATATTTTATATTGTATATTAAAACTCATCCAAAAATCAGGAAGAACAGGAAGCAGGAAACAATGTTCCAGCAAATTGGTTTTGTAATGGCCAGCACACCTTTTGGTATGTGAGGGGAAGTGAAATGTGACAAACTTCAGTTTTGCTGTATCTGCCAAAGGGTTTAGTCTAACCCCATATACAAATATGGGTGAGTTTAATCAGAGCTGAACTTTTGTAATGTGTTAACTCAGCAGACATACTTCTATTCATGATTACTCCTCTGTCATTCTAAACATGAACTGCCTCAGTTTAAATTTCCACACATAAAAATCAATTATCTTCAATTTTATCTGCAATTTCACATAACAATTCAATCCTTTTCAGAGGAATTTCAGGGATTTCATTGAAAATCAAATTATCTGGATGGATTTTTGAATGGAGAGGAAGGGACGGAAGTGTGATCTTTTGATTCTTCACAGAGCTGTAGGAAAAACTCAGACATTTTGCAATCAAAATATTATGTTGAAATATTGCAGACAGTGTTACGCTATTTTGGTGAGACCTTTATTAAAGTGTACAGTGGCTTTTAAACTCTACTTAGGTGTTTAACTGGATTTCAATATATTAATTCACATGGAGCTTTTAATGAAATCTTAGAGATGTTATTATTTTGTCATGTTTAGGAATTTTTAATTAAAGATTTCTTCATATTTTTTAACATTGTTAACACAGGTCTCATTCTGTGAATAACAGAGATAAGGAAAAGCTAGAATCATTATACTGATTGCTTACATTTTGTTGCAAGTAAATGCTCTTATTTCAGTTCTTAGTGCTTAGCAAGAACTAGTTAAGTCTGATACACATGTGCATTCAGGGGTTTTTTTGGGTGTTACTATATTAAAACAGAGCGTGTAGCCTTTGAATCCTTTTGAAAATGAGAACACAATTTTTTTTAGACATTTTGACTAAGATTTCAGGATCTGACAATTGTTTGTAACTATCACATATTTTATAATAATAAATTAAATGTAGCAGCTTTCACTTGGGAGTTTAGAAATCCTTCATGAATTCCTAGTTCTATTCACACTGTTTGATGGAAGTCATTATTGTCTCTGTTTTAACACGGGGACTGTGAGTGGCAGAACAAAATCTGGTGGTAGATGCTGCTTCCGCACGCTTTCTGTTGCCCCTAAATATTCCTTCTCCTCCAGTCAGTTTCTGAACAGAAAGAGTTTTCAGTTCAGAAAATGAAAGCGTTTTACACACAGAGGTGAATGACTAAGACTATGACCACTTTAGAAGGCAGCAGGAGGCCACTTGAGCAGCTGGTTTTGTTGCCACTGCAGTCGGTGTGACTAAAATTTAGGTGCTGAGGAGCTGGAGCCCAGGCTCCATGCCCAGGCTGTTGGTGGCTGAGTGCTTACGGCTGCTCTGCGCCTGCTCTTCGGGAGCGGCCAGTGCTGGCCGTCCAGTGGGACTGCTCGTGTGCGAGGGCTTGCGGGGCTCAGCCTGTAAATTGCAGGCACCTCTTTCTGCGCTTTTCTTCCCGTCTTGGTTTTGTGGGCTGAATGGAGGTCAGGTATTCTTAAACTGATAAAGGGGCTCTTGAGAGAGAATTTACTTGACCATCCATATGATGAATGGCTGGAGAGAAATCAAGAGAAGCCGAGCTTCAGCTTGGCATCCAGTAAAAACACAAATGTATGCTTTGTGCCAGACATCTGTGCTTGTTCCAAGGAAAGCCCTAGGAAAGAGGCTCTGGCCTTTCTCCACCTGGAAGCATGAGAGTTCAGTTTGCTTTTTACTTAGTGAGTACTGTATTATGTCCCAGGATACTGGAAGCTCTTAAAAGTGAAGCACTGTATTTCCATTCAGACCCTGAGCTTTACTGATCACCAGGTGCACTGTGTAGTTTCCAAACCACTATCCTAAAGTGAGCCCTGGCCAGTGTTTCTTCTAGCATTTCTTGTCTTCTGGCTGGAAATAGAGAGGGTATGCCCTCATGGCACTGCCTTTCGGAACATTTACAGAGACATGCAATTATATTGCTCTCCAGGAATCTCTAATGTTCTCAGTATATGCAATTAAACGTTCTCAATGAATTCTGCAATTCCTGTAAAAATCTACAGCCCTTTGATGCGATACATGTCATGTTCCATGTTCATTGGAATATGGGTGAATATTTGCTTCCAGTCCCTTTGCACTTTGTTGTTCTCTTAATGATGAACATCACCTGCCTCTTTGTATATAAAGAAGACCTCTGGGTTTGTTGCTTTGTTTATTTCCTTGCTTGTTTTACGGTTAAAAAAACCCCCAGATCTTGCCTATTCTGAAAGACTTTTTGATTGAGTGAGAACACAGTAAAATTCACATCAAAGATCATAGGGTGTTCACTTTAAAGTATAGTTTGGTTTGTTTTTGCCAGCCTTTTATAAAGAAATAGAAGAAAAAATGTCTTTGATAAAGCATTCCTTTCTTCAGTTATCTCTTATAGGAATTCCCAGTTCACATCTCTTTATCATCCAAATGATTCTTCTACTAGAATGTTTCAAGCTCATGTTTTGTCTTTGTTAAATCACATTTTATTTCCCATTGATATGAATGGAACCTTGAGACTTGGCTCACGTTTTGGCAGCCTGAGATGTTACAATGCCTCTGGACAAATCAGGACAATACTCTCATGATTTATTTAACCATGTTTAGGGCATCTATAACAGTTTGTTTCATCTTGAACATATAGAACCTAAAGTAAAGATGTGCTTATATTAATCAGGTTGCTAAAAAAGAATCAAGATTATAATCAAATGATAACTGCCCTCTGGAAAAAAAGAGTCAGCCTGGTATATGAAAAAAATGGTGGGGCAGAGGCAGGAGGCTACAAAGCAGATAATATTCCTAGTGGGTTTTTTGCATATGGCACTTCAGTAGATTCTGTTTAGCTTTAAAGAAAGTGATAAATTTCAAAAGTAAAGATGTTCCCCAGATTCCAGCTGGGCTCTTGTGACCCCCCCAAAGACTTCTAAACCAGGTTCTGGTTGAAGAAAAGACAGTTTAGCAACAGAAGCAAGCAGAGCTGTAGCTTGGTGTAGTTTGAATGTATCCTGTATAAAACTATCAGGCTATTTCCCCAAACATCTTATTAAAGTGAAAAGTGGAATTTTAGATTTCAGAAATAATTACATTCGCCCAGATTCTGCTGTCTCACAAGAAATCAATAGCTATGCTACAGTCATGGGACTGCCCACTGCATAAACACATGCATTTGTTTTCTGAAATTCAAGATTAACATAGAAGGTGGAGGGTGAGATGGAAGGTGTCAGTGAATAATGGTACCGCACTAGAGTTTCCTAAATTCGTAACATATTTTGATGGACATTTTAAGTGTTAATTTGATGGGTAGTTAGATGTGTAAGTTCAGATGAGCTTGTAATACCAAAGAAAACTCATGCCCTGTACACAGTATGGAATTACCCATCTGCCACTGGGTAGCCGCTGCTGTCTTTAGTATGAAAGCCATAAGTTTGATGGAGACAGCTGAAGGCCAGTTTGAGTCCAGGATGGCATAACCTTGCTCGTTGGCATTTGTCGACTTCTGTCAGCTGTCTCTGTAGCATTGACATAAATATGGCTATGTCAAGCTATAAACATAGCTCTGTACCAATATAGATTAGTTCACTTATTTTAGCTCTGAGAATGGCTGGGCCCTGATAGCTGTAACAGACTAGTTCCTGGCATAGTCTTTTAAACACATTTTACAGCAATTTGGATATATTGTCTATTTAAAGGCACTTTTGGTCTGATACAATTTTAAGACAGGTTAGAAGCCACTAGTTAGCTAACTTTAAAAGGAAAAAACAATAGTAAACCAAAACCAAACAACGCACCTCCTAAAATTCCAGGTGTGAATGACTCACTTCCAGAATGTCCAGGCCAAATTCTTCAAATCTTCTGAATCTGTACTCCAGGTATATACATGGACATCCAGACAGCATGTACACGAAGTTACATGTTGAGCTACTGGTGCAATGGGCATGTATACCCCCAGGTAAAACAGTGGCCAAGATTTCTCTTCAGTTACCTTAGTGTAAACATGGAATAGCTCTCTACCATCTTCAGTACCAAATCTAAAGTAGTGAAAAACAGATGGACACAGTTTTAGAGCTGCATTTGAATCAGAATGCTACCATTTTGAGTGTAAAAGCATTTTTTTTTTTGAATGAAAACTGATATTTCTTAGAAAAAAATAAGGTTTTATTTTAAACAAAATTATTATTAGAAATAATTATGTCAGAAATATTACCTTTGCCTGCTTAGAGGCAAGTATATATATTTTATTAATATGTTTAAATTATGTCAGAAAGCATATTTTTGTAATGATTATTAGGGGTTACATGACAGTAGTTATTTCATTATTCATATTCAATATTAACAATTTATTAAACTATAATAAAAGTACTCAGCCTCATCCATTGCAGGCTGAAAGTTAGAACAGTGAAATGTTATCCTTGAAACCTATTAAAGGTGCAGAGCTAGGAGAATGTAAAAAAAAAAAGAGGAGAAAGTTAGGATGGTATTTCTGAGAGTCTAATGATGATAAAAGAAGACTATTCATTAGACAGTATTTTTATTTTAACTTCCTTCTCTTTCATTAAAGGTGGTAGCTGGTCTTTATACTATGCCTGAGTCTGTGCTAAAATACAATGTGGAGAGGTGAAAAGAGTACTCTAGATATGCTACTGGGTGAGACTTGGGTCTACCTTTTGTCTTGCCCTTGCCAGTAGCCAGCTTGGTGACATCATGTATTTACACCTGGGCTGAGCTCAGGCTTTGGCTAATTTGTCTGTTTTGACTGTAAACTCTTCAGAGCAGGATCCTCTGCTGGCTTGAAACAAGAGCAGCTGGGCTATGTGCTTGGTAACTGCAGATCTTGTTTCTTGAATACTTCTACAATGCAAATAAAAACATAATAACACATTAGTAAGTATAAAAATTACATACTCAGAAAAACCCAAATCCCAGCAACACCACCTCATCTCGAGCTGCTGTCTTCCTGCTCTCTAGTACAGTCTGTAATTGCCATCCCAGCCCAACATCAATGGCATCCTTCTGCAGTGAAGTCTGCAGTCTTCAGGCGACTGCTTCTCAGCTAAAGTTGGGTTTTCTTGGGCTCTGAGCACGTGGAGCAGGGGCAGAAGGAGGGAGGGATGAGTTCTTTGGAAATTGAGTCCTGCACTGTGCCTTGTAGGCTTGGTAAAAGCAAGGTTTGTTGAACTATGCAAAGACCTAAATCTGCTAGTCAGGGTCTGTTGTTGGAAGTGTCATTTTAGCTCCCTCACTACTCAAATTAAGAGATGATCACAGGGGGCGTTGTGGTCTCTGCAGAGGCCAGACTGAGTGCATGTATATGAGCTGGAGAGCAATTCATCTTTCCATGATATTGTCAAAACAAAAATGTTGACTCCATTTTTCTTTTAATGTGGATAATGGTGCCTAACTTTTCTGTAGCAATTTGGAGAGGGCAGGGGGGGGTGGAGATCTCAGTCCTTCACAAAGGAATTTGTTAGCTTTACCTTAATTTTGCAGATGGTGACGACAGCATGCAGACAGGAAGTGATACACCTTAATGTTTACATTAGAATGGGGAAAATAGAGAATAAATCAACTGGGTCCCAGCCCATTGCACTGTCCTTTAGATGAGAAAATAGACATGACTTGAGGGTCAGTCTTATGTCTAAAACACAGTGCATTGCTTTGAAAAAAATGAGTTATTTGTCATGCTGAAAATTTCCAAAGCTGGCTCTTTAGAGACTAAAAATCTGCCATATTATAAAGCCACTTTTATGGCAAGTAGGTTCCAAAATTTAGGGATTACTTTTGCCTTCTTTTTTTTTTTTTAATTTTATTAGGAACTTACAGACTGAAACGAACTGATATTTATTCCTGGAAGTAATATTCAAATCACATCACGGGGGTATAGACCAGGGCAGGGAGAAGCCAGGAAGGCTAGCAGTGCTCAGGATCAAAACTCAGTTGTGCATGTGCTTGGGATCTTGCTATGACCTGTGGTACATCTGCTCCTCAGAAGGAAAAGGGAGGATAAACACCTCTGCCATTTCTGAAGTACTGTGGCTAGAAAAATTTGATACATTTCATTTCCATCTCTATTAAGCTCTGTTGACAAAACAGACTATTGGCCACTTTTGTAGAGGATTAGTAATTAACTAGGTAGCCTAATTATCAGAACTACTTTGGCCTCCCAGGAGAAAACGATTAGAAATCCATTTCCACATATTATTTAAAATAAAAATACTGCACAAAGGCAGATATTATTGGTTTGGCCAATGGTTTGCAAATAAATCATAGGATACAATGCATTGCTGTTTGAAGTTGCATTTGGTGGCTTTTAATAAGATCCCACTGTTTATGGATCAGATGGAGCATAATCTGTTTATTTACTTTTTCCTGCATGAAGCTTCACTTTAATGCCAGTCTGCTGAGACTGGCAGAGACACAGTTGCATCATTAGAGCAAAAGTGCCAAAAGGGATGTTTGGCTCTTTCAGATTGCCAGCTCTTCAGTCCTGTTTATGCCAGCAGACAGTATTTATTAAATACTCTGAAAACCAATTCAGCTGATTTAAATTACACTGGCAGCATAAAATTGTGTGTGATTAGCAGAGAGAGCTGCTGGTCTGAGCGCAGGACAGGTTACAGGAATCCTTAAAGTCTGATTGCCATGCTAACAGCATGTCTCGGTGTCTTGCTTTAGACACGCCTATGCGAACAAGCACAGGTAGATCAGAGTTTGTGGTCCTCTGCACTGTCCGGATAAAAACCAGCTCTGGTTCAGACAGATGTCCTGAATGGGTGTATTAGCCTGAAGGGCAAAAGGTTGCACCTTTGGCTAAGAAGAGCTACCCACTTTATTGCAAGGGTTCTCCAGGGTTGTAGGGTGGGGTGGGGTGGGGTGGGGTGTTCTCCTAAAAGTATCTGATCAGGCACTGGGTAGGACGTTTACTACCATGGAGCAGAGATTATGTTCCTCTCCCTCCTGTGGTGGAGTAGCTGATGGGGCTTTGTACCTCCTGGAGTTCTAGCTGCCATTCAGTGCTCTTGTAATGATGGGCAGAATCACGCTGGAAATATTTCTCAAGGGCCTGGAAGAGAAATGTCTCTGTGTTGCTTCATGTCCTTTAAAATTGTTGCTTTTCTCTTTTAAGGATGAAAATGCAGCTTGTTGCTTCTCTTGAGGGCATCATTAATCAGGTCTGACTGAATGCTCATCAGTTCAGTAGATGTATGTGTATTTATTATCATTGTAACATTTCATGTACAGTTACATCCATTACACGGAGTCTGTGCAAAGCTAGGCAGATGCAGATTCAAGGCTCGTCAGGTGTATTTTCCTTTGCTGAGTCATGGGCAGATTTTACTCAGCCAAGCCAGAGAGTTGCATCTGGTTTTATAAATTAAACAATATTTAATATCAATAGTGTTTGAAATAATGAGTGAGGGCACAAACTGGAATAAAAACCCAGTTCTGCTCAGAATTGTATGACTACATAGTAAGAAGAGTTTTACAGTCTAAACAGGTATCTAAAGGGGAATGTTTGGGAAAATTTACAGAATAACAAAGTGATGTGTGCAAGATCTCACAGCAGAATGGTTGCAAATCTTGGCGTGAACCTGTAACTCCTGCTTTCTGGGGCTGTTCTCTTGCTTCTCTCCAGCTCTTCCTGCCAATACAGAGTTATCATCCATACATGGGTACGCAGATGCCACAGTGGACCTCAAAGCCAGATCTACAGCTCATTAAAAATCAATGCTTTTTCATCGTGCCAATAGAGAGGTGCTAATTTACCATATATGATGACTTGTCACTATGTTTATGTTAAAGTTTTCTACTGTTTTTAATACACAGAACTCTAAAGTCAGGACTTTGAAAATTTCCTGTCTAATTTAGGCATTAAATCTCTATGTAGGCTGGGAAGTGTATGGCCTGATTTGTGATGAGTGATTCCCCTGGAAGTAGTGGTTGCCTGAATCCTTTGTAGTTCAAATCACTCACATCATTGCCTACATATAAATGTGGGTGCTTAACTTCAGGCCACCTAGTTTGAAAAATTTGTCTTAAGTATTGCTGTTGGCTGCTAGACATTTCAGTGCAGCCAAACATTCCTGTTGTATTTGTTCAGCTCAGCCATCTATCCTTCTGAGTTTTCTTCATCATGGTGTGTAGCTCTTACATTAGTTTGACCTTGTGTAAACAGATAACCTTTGCAGAATTCAGTTTAGTCTTTCCACAGGTTTAGAGCAGGAATGGATCAGGTTCTATATTTGGGACTTTATTCCACTGGACTGTTGCTAACTTAAATGGTACAGGACAAATCACCTATAAAAGTAAACTGGCAAAAGTGCCCTCATTGAATTAAGCATAGCGTTCTCAGGTTGGTTCTCATTCTCAAGTTGGCTTACTTCTAAAATCAGCATATTTCTGTTGATGGTTACTTTCAGCTGAGTTGCCAACATCCTTTAATTTTCAACAGTGTTTTGAAATGACCACACAAGGTGATATTATAACTTTTTACAAGGAGATCTGGAGGCTGTAGGAACATGTCAGACTGGTATTTCACTTACATCTGGATGTACTGTGTGACATGTTAACACTGCAGACACTTCTACTATTCCTAAGGGGCTGAGGAAACTTCAGTCTCAGGCAGATGCAATACGCAGGGTTGACAGAGCAGACGAAGAATCACTCTAAGTTACTATAGCAGGTGAGAGATGGATGCAGGGGAATTGAGCAGGGCTTATCGTGGTGCTGTGTGACATGCAGAGTAACATAGAGCATATGGCTGTGTTTAGTGACTTAGAAATAAGGCATAGATGATGATGCACTAAATACATATGCTGAATATAAAGGAGTGACTGTTTAGGTTTAACTTCTATCACTCTCCCAATAGCTTGAAGTCTGGTTCACAGTGACTGTACCTCTATAAATACTTCTATAATTCCACTGAGCTTGATCTCATCTACAAGATCAAGAGTCATTAAAAACATGAGTGGTTACTACCCAAGTCATAGCTTTACCTAGAAGTTCTGAAACATTAAAGCCACAGAATCAGTAATATGCTGTGGGATTTTGCATTTGTTTTGTTTGTAAACTCCTAAACAGTTGTTACATGCAGCTGACAGATCTGGCAAGGTTTTAAATCCTGCAAACAGCCTTTCATGCCCATCTTTTATAGTCATGTAACTAATCAGTATCACCTGCATTATTTTTTTCATAAATAACTTGCCTCTCCTTTTTGAAAACTTCTTTATGGTTTCCTTTTCAGTTTGAAATGTAAGTTATCTGAGGTAGAGACTAATCTTCCTGTCCTCTGCCTGTTGTACTGTGTAGTACCCTTAATAACTAATAAAATAAGAATCTCTACTCCCTTGGTCTCCTCTTTCTTGGTTTTATGTAAAATTCTTATTTGGTACCGCATGGTTGTAATTTAATTTGACCACTTCCTTACTTCATTTTGATCATTATCTTCTTATGGTGTTCTGTCTTCGTTTTTCTTTTGCTTCAAAGTTGTCTAGCATTGAATGATAAGAATAGGAGCAGTTAACAATGACAAGGTAGGGCATTATCCTTACAACAAATTGAGTTGTTCATTCCAGTGGTTTTGGTGGCTGCCAGTTCAGCACCTGCAAACCATTTCTCACTGATACCTGAATGCCAAAATGTCTGTAGGTATAGGCCTGAGATAGCAGATGGCTCTGGAGCAGTCTGTGGTCATGACTTTCTGCTAGGTCTGCCTGTGCCAGAGCACTGCAAAATCAGGCTGGCTGCAGCTTTAAATGAAGCAGAAGATACGTGGTTGGTAGGCTGGGGGGCAGCAAGGGTTGTTGGAGGTGAGCACAGGGCTTCTCGCTGTTCCCCAGAAAGCAAAAAGAGCACCAAAGGCAATATGCAGAGCTGTAACACTGGGTCTCTCATCCAGTTCTGTCTTCATCTCTTTTCCTTCCAACATCTTGGGAATTATGGCTTAATCCAGACACTCATTCCTTTGCTTCAGCATTGCTTATGCTGCATAGAAGCCGCAAGACTAAGGAGAAAATTCTCCAGAGCTCCTTAGAAACTCAAGAATATAAACATTGCAGCTATTTTCAGTGTAGTGAGGCCCTAAATCCTTCAGTCCTTTGAAATCTCCTCCCTAATACATAAGTTCACTTAAACCAGAGACATACAGCCTTGTGGTTTGGGCAGTTTGCTTTTAAAAGTCACCCACCACTGAAAATTTTCTTACAGGAACAGTCCCTGACATGACCACAGGTTGGACCATGGTGTCTGCAATTTAGGGCAATTTTTCAAGGAATGAAACTAGGTGTGCTGTGGGCTAACTCTGCTCCCCTTGAAGGCAGGAATACAGTTGAATGGAGCACCTTTGCCTGTTCTGAGTACTTTTTACACACATAATGCACTAACAAAGTGACTTACTGCACCAGAAATCCCTTATCATGCTGGTGTTAGAGGGATTTTCCTTTTCTGGGAGGTGACTTCTCCTCAAAGGCTGCATTCTTACTAATGGTCCAGGGCCTGTTTTCTGTCCCCTAGTCCAAATGACACAGCACATGACAAAACTGTCATTCTTTCTTTGGACTCACATTAGGCAACACTGGCAAGACTGCAGCCATGCTGCTTCTGCATGTGCCGTATTTCCACTTATAAATTATGTTTTATTTTTGATGGCTGCCAACCTGGCACACTGTAAAAAGCTAAATTTAAATGAAAAGAAGAAAGAATCATCTCTGAGAACTCACCAATAAAGAGATGTTGCTCTACATTTGTTGCATCTGTGGGGTTTTGGTATTACATAATGGCATATTGTCTGATATTACATAATGGCATATTAGACAGGAAGTAGTAGCGAAGTATGGGTAGCGTTTCAGCTATACAAAGTTTAATAGTTTTGGTAGAAAAGGAGACAGCAATGGATTGGAGGCGGTTTTAGGATCAACTATCTAGAGGCAACAGAGTCACTTTAATTTCCTAAACTACATTGATCCAGCTTGCTGAAAATAAGTCAAAGAAGGGATAATTTTCACATTTCATTTAAATTATAGGAAGACCTTGTAAATTAATTTATTGGTAGTCAGGTAAAGTTTAATTAAACTGTGCAAAGAGAAGGTGGCATCTCTCTCAGTACTGCTCCCCTGTGGGTAACTTTCAGAAACAGATTCAGAACATCGTTAAATCATAGACTCTGGAGACTGAATTGGCTCTGTGACCATTTATAATCCAATTAACAATAAATAAATAAACAAACACACAAATAAATCCCAAGCACCAGCCAAATTGTCAACACAGACAAAAAAATGCATTAAAGTTTAACACCCATAAACTTTTCTTTAATGAAGAGGATGCACTAAAGTAAATGGCACAAAACTGCTTCTTTTAGCAAACAGTAGGTATTAGCATATCTAGGATTTGAGATTTTTTTCTGAAGCACCTGATGGTCCCCAATATCTTTCCAATCAACTCCCTGTTATTGTTCTCCTGTTTTTTGCAAAACACAAACAAGAAAATGAAAAGCATTACAGCATTCATCATTATGCAGCAGGATTTAAAGCTGCTTTGAAGAAATTGCACCTCATTATCTGGAAATACAACTATCCAGTCTGAAAACAGCCCAAGATGATAGAATGCAGCAACTTGTCTATTTAGAAACACAAGCAACCATAAGTTTATTTCCCTAGTGCTCTGTTCTCCATTGGTTCCCCACTGAATAAAGAATGAACTGCCTCATTTTCAAAACCCTACAGAGGATTTGCTGGGGTTTTCTCTTAGCTGCAATAGGGAACTACTGTATTAGGTAGTTTGCGTTGTCATATCTGGACAGTCCCTCCCCTGGCACCATTGAGGAAACAAAATAAGAGGACTAGATTGAGTGATGACTTTTGGGCAAGTTTGCAAAACAAGCTGGGAATGGAGCCAAATCTTGTGACATTCACAATGGTTTCATAGCAGCCAAATCACACAGGCTGCCAAAGCTACTCAAGTAAGCACATCTTTCTCTGCAAGCATCACCTTTTATAAGAACTTCTACCATAATAGTGAAATTTCTAATCTCCGGATGCAAAACAGGAGACTCTTCTATGTCAGTTGTGAAATTTATTTTAGCAAGCAATTAGAATATCAGCCCAGGCAGATCTGTCAGACATGCTTGTTCCTTTGATTTAGCTTTCCAACAATCAACACATTTGTTTCAAATCTCAAGCCTAAGAAGGAGAAGAAAGAAGAAGAAAAGGTGTGGGAGAAAAATCATTATTTCCATAGAAATCATCTGGCATCTAGACAGCACAGAGATGAAGTTAATATACACAACTAGATTGGAAGGAACATGTGGGACAAAGTTTTGTTAAATATTACTTATCGTTCCTAGAATGTGTCATCTGGTCATCTTGAAACACTTTTACATCCTATCTTCTCCAATTTGAAACTTAAACTTGAAAAGCTTCTTTTTTACCTCTTGATCTTGTGTTTATGTTTGATATGTGCACACACATCTGCATCTGCATGCCCATGTGGGCTGATGGCCACTTGGAGGCCTGCTTTTTAAAACAGGTTCCCAGCTAAATGGATACATATGCAGACTTGTTTTGCAACTGTAATTCTAGAAGAAGACCTAGGAGATCAAATTCTTAGTTTCCCTAAATTGGGTCAGCAAAGGTTTACTGAAGAGACACTGGGCATCCTTCCCACGGGCCCTGGACAGTACACAGAACTCAAATCAAGTGATGCAGCCTTCACCATTGACATAGGGGCTTCAACTATCTCAGTGACTGTAGAAAAGTACAAATATTTGTCTTCCATATACTACATTAAGGAGCTAAACGCTTACCTTAATTATAAAGGAAGTGCAGCAGCTGCATGTCTGGGCAGAGGCACTTTTAAAGGGATGTACATTTAAATGTGTCTTTGTTTGAAGCTTCAACCTAACTGTTACTTGTCTTTTTTTTGTTAACCACCTACCTGTGTTGCCTAGGTGTGTTGATGAGCTAGTACTTCAAAAATACAAGAACTGTGATTAGAATCTGTATTGTTATTAATAAAAAAACCCACATTTGACTGAGGCAAACCTTGGATCACATCAATATGTAACTGTATTAGAACAGATCTGCCAAGAGGTTTGCAGGATTGCAGACAGAAGATGAAGTAATTAATTAAGGAATTACATCCACAAGGTGAAAAGTCCCTAAAGATAAGTATGTCAAGAGCTATTTTAGGGAAAAGATCGAGAGTTTCTGCATGTGTATAATTTTATGCATATCTTCAATGGTAATGCTTGTGCGCGTGTGAATATATTTTCCCCCTTCCATAAGTGCTTTCAATTCTGGGACAGACCCTGAAAAACTCAGAGGATGTTCCTACATGATGCTCTCCACTGAAGTGGCTTCATACACCTCAAGAGTAGACCAGCAGTCAATGTGCCTAAACGTTACAGGAGAGGACCCTTCAGGTGGCGAAGATCGGGGTGAATGTTTGCTCAGGGAAAAAAGGACTGAATGTAGGACAAGAGAGTGTAGGACACAGAGCCCTTGGCTAATGCTGAGGAAGGTAATCTCTTTCCTGAGCTCTGCTTAAAGACCCCTTTAAATCACTAGAGCAGTTTACATAAAAAAATCTAATTGAAGCGCACAGAGAGCAAGACCTACCAGACGGTGGCTTTTTGGACTTGTGCAATAACCAGATACCATGTTTTGATGTCAATTTGACACAGGTTGCTCCAGTTTGTTTGACACTTTCCATTCTTCAGTTGTGCCAGTGTGAGAAAAAGGGATTTAAAACCATTTCTTTAGTACATGGCTATCCTCTCTTCCTATAAATTATTTTGAAATATGCGAATTGTTCTTTTCACATGATTAAATACTTGGCTTAAGACACCCAAAATATCCTGTAGTCTGCACATGTGCACACACCGTAACCTCATGTAATACAAACACAAATGTTCTCATTATTGTTTCTATCTATTTTCCTTTGTATTATTAGGAAAAATCTGTATGTGCTCTAGCAGTTGTGTGCTTAGTGTATTTATTTTGTAAACTTTTTTTTAAATTTATTTTGATTTTTAGAAGAAAAATAGATTTAATTTGATGACCACCCTATTATATTCAACACGCGTCTTTCCACTGTTTTTTTACAGTAGATAATACATTTTAGCCACTAAATTAGAATAAATTCCATGTTTTAGTCTATTCTAAGTGACATTAATAGTGATCTATGGTTTGTTTTAGATAATGAGCAGGTTGAGAGGAACATTTTAAGAAGATTTTATACCATTTGTAAAGCAAGCAAGGAAACAAACAAACAAATAAAACAGAACAAACGATAAACAGGAACAATTTCCTGTTTTCCTTTCACTAATTTCTGGCAAGCTGAAATACTTTATGCTTTTGTGAGTATTTCAGTAAAGGCTTCTGCTTGTTTAGGAAATAACTTTCTCCTGACCCTGAGTTGGAAGAAGTAAGGCAACAGGGACAGTGTGTGTTGTTTAAATATAGTAGATGAAAAAACAAATAGTAGTGACCAAGCAATGCAACACTAGAAAGTAGAAAAAAGAAATAATTGCAATTCTTACAGGTATCTCTTTTGAAGATCGGGGGCATTAAAACATTTATCTATCTTATGTACCTTTTCTATAAGAGATTTTTGGAGCACTGCTGCTGCTGAAAGTTGTTTCGTATTTGGAAATCTGCAGCACACCCAGGGCTGAACCACGGCTGTGTAATACGTAAGGCACCACCAGGGAAACACCTCCTCGGCGTGTGATTAGTGATCCGGTACCTGTGATAAAACCCAAGCAAAACGGTTCTATTAACAGAATATTACATTGATTATGATCTATATTTTCACACATTTTAAATGGAAGTTCCTGCCATCATCCAGACACACTTTTTTTTTCCACCCCAAATGGTGGAAACTGGGTCTTGGGCTAACAGCCAGGGGTGGGCTGTGTGGATGTGCCATCTTCCTGTATCCCAGCCGCCTTAGTTCCCTGCAGACCTTTGTTCCCAACTGTACCTAATTCTTTTGGTAAGGTTGGTATCTTTCCCGCTGATGAGGGTGAGACAATCCACTCTAAGTCTCAGGAATGCAGCTCAGAGAGCAAAAGGTGAATATTAAAATCCAAGTCAACAGCCACAGTCAGAAGGTTAAGATGGGCTCTACAGACAAAAATGCATAGGTACAAAAATACCCAGGCAGGTCTTTTTCAACAATCCGAGTAGCCTGCACTGTAAAATGAGAGCATGAATTTCTGCAGACAGTTATCCAGACACATTTTGTTCACTAGACTGTCATATCTAAATCCGTATCAGTTCCATACACAAAAGTGAGCTGTGCTGCCTCCTAACACTAATTGTAAAAAGAGCTATTACAGAGCCAGGGAAGTCATTATGATGGCTCTTTGTCTAAGTCATCAGGCAGCCTGTAAAACATGCCACGTTTATGACAGTAAGTGTTGTATGGCTGTAGGAGCTGTATATCATGCCTGTCGCTCTGGAGAGGCACCTGCTGACTGTTCATATGCCAGCTTGGAAAAAAGGTATGCAAACAGCTTAGCTACAAAATCTTCCTTTTATATTTAATGAAACAAATTTGAACTTTGGTCTGTGACCCTGGAAGTAATAGTTAAAGAGTCTGTCTTTTTAAGAATGTATGCAAGAAAAACAGATCCTCTGCCCAATGCATAACTGGTTCAAGGACAGGACATTTTAGGTCCCTGCTAATCTTAAAAAAATCATGCTGTATTTAGACGTAAACCACCTTTGGTGCTTTGAGCCCCAGACCAAACCCTACAGAACAGAAATACTCCTCCAAGTATGCATGTAATAAGAAGAGGGAATGCAGAAAGCTGAAGAGGGGTATTTCCTGACATATCACCACGAGCTGTGGTTCCCAGCCTCCTACACAACGTGCTTGCCTTTTGTCCCTGTGGTAAATTAGTGGACAGGCGACAGCCTGACTGCTCTGAATCTGCCATCCTATGCCTTTTTTTGGTGTGGCACAAAGTGTTGCTTTATATTGGATCTCTGCTCTGCAAGTGTGCTGCTGGTGTCTCCCTTGTTCTTGCCCACTTTGGTTTCTGGGGTCACGGCAGGATTCAGACCTAAGACAGGCAACACTTTTTGCACAGCAAACATCTTCTAGGAAAAGTGGTAAGTGTCCTTGATTCCTGTATTTCAGGCAGAGGTGCTTGAGGACACATATAAATATCTGCACAGAGTGTTTATGGGATGCATAAAGCTCTGTCCCTGGCTTTCATGCTCACTCATCCTTAACCCCTCTAGAATTAAGAGATATACATAATAAATGATTCATTATGAGTGATTATCTCTGGAGATTTTTTTAATCTTATCAAAGTGCAGACTATGTCAATCATACACAAAGTCTCAAATGGAATTACTTCTCATAATCAACCACTCTTAAGTTTGTATCTCATTTTTACAATGTTTTAAAATGAGATCTGATTCTTGGTGCCTCTTTTTCAAATTGAAAGGAAGAAATAATGTATTTTTAAAACCATCTTCAGGACTCAGAACCATCAGCTGAACAACCTCTGGAGTCTTAGGATTTCCAATAAACCTTCATCAACAGAAAATCAATCACTTCAGGGAAAGATATCTGTATCCCAGTGGCTGCATACAAGCAGAAGAGAGGTAACATTAAATTAGATGCCTTGTCATGTAGCACAGTAAGAATGGTGCTAATCTGCATAACTCATTACAACAATAGCCTGTGACACAGCAACATACACTGGTAACTTTAATAAATAATAATATTTCTGGATGTACAACAGATTGTCAAATGGCTTTGAGAAAAAGTAAGTGAAAAAAGAAAAGTCAAATATTTGAGGCTAACAATGGAAAATAAATCCAGTAATTATCAAGGTTCATGGAAAATCACTTGAAAGTTTCCATTGTGAATTTCTAATATGCATGTAGGGACCCTACTATTGAAAACTTGATGAAAAGTAGACAAAAAGGATTTTCTAAAACAACATTAGGGAGTAAGTATGCAGCCTGAATTGCAGAGCTTCCATTAAAGGTAATGGATATTTCAATGTGTATTTCTTGCATTGAAAATTTGCCCTTAATAGTCTCATTTAATCTCATCAAAATAAATTTTGAACTTCAGACAGAAACGTGCTAGATATTACTCCTTACAAGAACTGGGCACAACCTTAATTTTGTTCACCTGCTCAGTATGTAAAACTAACGCAGAGCACAGTCCCTCAGACGGTATTGCCCAGACTGGGAGCTGCCTGCTTGCTGAGCCACATGCCTGTGATTTCTCCTTGTTCTGCCATGGAGCGATAACGCAATGCCATGGCCCAGGAAATACTCTTGGACCTTTAGCTAGAGGCAAGAAGGAAAGAAATGGCTGTACTTGACCCAGATGGCTGGTGTTGGTTTTGTACTTGGCCAGTTGATGTACAATGTCAGTCCCACTCTTGTCAGCATGTGGGCTGTGGCTCTGAAAGAAGGGAAGAAAGGCCCTGGTGAGAATTTGTAAAGGAGGAAGGAACCTCATGAGGAGTAAAAGCACCCTGGGGCCTCGGTAGGATGCTGAGGAGCCTGGGAGCCTGTGAAGACGGCCAGTGAGTCACCAGCTGGAGACTTGTTTCCATTCAAGCCAGCAACTTCTAAATCTTGTTTTTCTTTAAATAAGAAATGTAGAAGGCAGATACATTAGAAGCTAAAACAACGATTTTCAGTTTTTTCTGGTGATCCAGCTGTAGTTTTCTGTTTGCACTGTGCAGGCATGGTGAACAATATTGCAAGAGACACATTCAAGGCTAAGTGCTGCATTTTCACAGGAATGGAGCGGATCCAGAGATAGGGTCTGTGCGGAGGGACAACTCCCTTGAGTAGCTTAATAAACATTTCTACTCAGCCTGTATCCTGTTACCACGACTGAAAAGGCTCCTACTGATTTGGGAGGACTTTGAACCAAATGTGTTGAAGGCTTTATTCCTGTGTAAAAATAGATGTTTTCTATGTATATTCACAGAGCACTGTTTATAGATAGGTTCTACCTACATCAGTACCTTCATTCACAAGAACATGCAATGAAAACATCTGTAATATTTCTAGGTGTTTGTCTTTCTGGTGCCAGAACTCATCAAAATGTTACATCTTTTGTTTTTCATAAGCAAAAAGAATTCATTTTCTCTTTGTGTCCACTGTCTGTAGTAAAGCAATGTTTTTAACATTCCTGTTCACATTGTCATAAAATACACTAAGAAACCAAAATGAGTATGTGAAAGGTCACCAAATCTGAAAAATTTTAGTTCAAAATGTGTTTCCTTGGAAATTTATGATCAGATCAAAACAAGGTGTCAGAATGACAATGCATGTGGGCCATTAACTTTCAGTATAGTAATGGTGTTCTAGCTAGAATTATATCTCATTTTTCAGTAGTTCATTTAAGCCTTGGCACTTTAAATAATTAAATCACAAAATGAAGAAACTAAGGTGGATGTGATTTTGACCTATATTTTTTTAAAAATAATTTCTTTTATACCACATGAGTCTGTCTGTGAGTGATCAGATAAGCACAGCTCAGTCTGTCTTCTGTGCACACAGTGTGTTCACACCTGCAATGAGAGCAACATCGAACTCTGTGTCTTTTTAACAGATGTGATCTAGAGCCAAGATCCTGAGTTATGCAGGTGCAACTGGAATACCCAGTGATGATTTGGCCACGTGTATATGGATTGCCAAAACTTAATATTGCCAAGAGGGAAGGAAAGGTCCCACCTGCATTCTGTATGTGACAGGTGCGATTCAGTCTGTTGACTCACAGTAACAAATGTCGCATCATTATAAACTCTGCCATGTTCTTTGTTAAGAGTCTTCAAGCTGTGCTTGCAGGGGAGGGTGAAGTGCACAGGCTTTTGCCATTGTCCTCCTAAATATCTTCAATTCTATTGCAGCAGAGGCACAACACAAGGGGGTGGGAGGTGAAAGATCACAGCAAGGTTTTAGATCCCAAAGTCGTGCATCTGGATACATGGTCTTAAATCCTGGAATGACCAGCTTCTGTTTCTACATACACAGGACCATTTTCAGGGATCACAGCCTGGAAATGTTAGGAATCAGTGTTTCAAGAGGGCATTTTAGGATTCCTTTGTAAGGAAAGCTTATAACTAACTGCAGCTGATGGTCAAATGAGTGGAGCATGAAGCATTAATGAAGTGGAGCGATATTAAAAATCCACTGTCTTGATAACTGTTGTTCATTAAATGTCAGGCTGTGAGGGGAAGCCTCTATGGACTATGTAGAAATGACTCTGCCTGCCATCAAAAGAGTGGAGACAGGTCCTTGCAAATCCTTCTTGAAGAGTAGTTCTTTCATATCATAAAGAAGAGGAATCCTATCGCCCTGTCACTTTCCGCTTTTTCCAGTAGTACTGGAAAAATATGGAGAAAGAGAAAGACCCATTTCAAAGAAAGTCACATACTTTCCAGAACCTGGGTAGCTCCAGATCATTTTCCATAGAGACCATGGCCTTAGACATGTATGTTAGCTTGATGTGTTCTGGTTATGATAATATTGTTAATATTGAAATTCTGGTCTCATCTCTGGTGGATGATTATATTTTGACCTGCAAATTGCCTATTCAGCTCTAGTTTTCTGTGTGATAAAGCTGTTGAATAGTTGCCAAATTTCATGCCAGAGGTGTCTGAACTGTAGTGGTAGATTAAATAATCCCTGCAAACCACATTGCTATAAAGGTTTCTAAACCATATTAGGACCTTTTAGGGATTAAAAGAAACTGTAAACTGCAGTTATGATTATCATCCAGCACTTAGTGTTATTGTACCAGAATGAATTAAAAAAAAAACCCCAGATTGTGGCAACTGATATGATTATATGATGTGTTGATCTTTGGTAACAAACACAGATTTTTCATGTGTGAAGGTATAAGAATAGTGTCTGAATCAAGATTTAGTAAAATTTCATTGTCATCCTCCAGAGGTACTGGCTTATATTTCTTGCTTACATTTAACACATTAATAAGGACACAAAAGCAGAATAAGTGAGAAAGTAGTATCCCACAAGATATTCTGGAGTTTCAAAGTGTGCTTTTTTTCTCAATTGCAATGAAAATCTCAGTTAGACTAGAAATTCTGATATATTTTATTCTGAAACTCTGAACAGCTTTATTTTAATAATGTTGAAGCAAAATATTGTATTAAACCAAAATCCTTAAGAATAATAGGTGAATAATATGAAACCTTATAAATTAAAGGTAATAACAAAATTAAATTAGATGCTTCCAAATTTTCAAAACACAAGGTTTCATTATGACTGAGTCAAAGCAAAAGGTGAAACATGATTCAGTTCGACAGTTTTCTCTCAATTTTGGGATGAAAATCGGCATGTGTCTATTTTAAATCAACATTTCCCAATTTCAGTTGTCTTGAAAATGCTTTTGAGCATTACATTATTTGTTAAGAAAACACGTACATTAGAATAAGTTTTTGCTTGGTTCCTTCCCTCTAAGTAACAGTGTGTGTTTGACTCTGCCTGGCAGTGACTGCAAGGCATTACTGTTGTTAGGTCTTCCTTACAGTAGAAGAGAAACGTCTCAATCAAATTCCTGTGGGCTATGTGCCAGTATCAGAACTCTGTTTGGCTTAGATGCGTGTGTAAATGAATGACCAAGTATTAAAGGAATGTAGCAACCAAGTTCTTTTCTCATCCTTAGGTCTTTTCTTCACACAAAGTTGATGCTATACAAAGCTAGAGTATGAAATTACAATGTGGTGGTGTGCACAACTCTATCTACGCCAGGGAAGAAGAAGGAAATGGATGTGTGGCTTTGTCTGGTCATAAGTTTTGGAAATGCAGGTACCACACTGAGTGCTATTAGTAGAATGAGAGTACAGCTTAATGAGTAAGAGTACATATGCATTTTCTTACCAGTAAATCCAGCCTTAAGCTAGGTACTCCAAACTACCTCCTTGTGTAGACATTTTTATGAGCAATAAGAGAGGTAGCTTACTTAGAAATGTGCTTTCTAAGCTGTCTGGCTCTCAAAGATATTCTGAAAGCTTAATGTCTTTGAAGATGGGTTCAGGTACTTCATTCATATTTGTGGTATTAATAAACTTTACACAGAGAGCTATTGTGGAATAGTATGTGTTCAAACTCATACTAACTTCCTAACTTGTGCAATCTACTCTTTAGACCCCATTCTCTCAGCTCAGAGCTGACATAGGACCACTGGCAATATTATCTTCTGGCTACATGTACATTAATGCTTAACGTGCCATCCCGCTGCCAATCTCAAGACAGACTAGTAACAAGCAGCTGCCACCAGCAGCTGTGGGCATTCAGCACCTCTGAAAATTAGCTGCAGGGTATATTAAGTCTGGTATTCCAAAAGTGGTGAATCATAAATTGGAA
Source organism: Athene cunicularia (assembly GCF_003259725.1). NCBI lineage: Eukaryota > Metazoa > Chordata > Aves > Strigiformes > Strigidae > Athene > Athene cunicularia. Next base: position 117,820,790 of record NW_020799091.1, read on the forward strand.
GCTGCAGTTGAAAACATAGCTGTAGTTCTTGAATTTTTCATAAGAATTACTACAATTAAAGCCTTATAGTAGATAAAAATAAGTAGGAAAAATCAAAAGACTTGCTGTACACTCTTGAAAAGGAGAATTTCATGTGAATGATACTCTCTCTAATTGTTTCAAGTAACATCTTAAAAGTAATGTTGATAATTCTGAAATAATAAATAAGATTAGTAAATTACCAGTTAAGTGAAGCCACAGTGCAAGGTCAACAGCTAGTGTGGCATCACACTAAATGACAAAATGAGCAAATTTGTTGGTTAAAAGTCTGATAAAGCTACTGGGGGTTTGGCAAGAAAAGCTGAACATCAGTAGAAGTTAAATTGGGATGGAAATATCAGAAAAAAAATGCAGAAAACTAAAAACTGAAATGCCTCATTTACCCAATTTCACCTTACAGTTTCTTACCCAAGATCCCACACACTTATCACATATTTTACAGCCAAGATATCTGATTCTACTCAAGAACACACTTTAAACAGATACCAAGACATAGCCCAATTTCTAAATTGATATTGGTACTTAATTTGGTGTCAGATATCATCAAGAGTATTTCTGGAGTCATATCGTGCATCACAAACTATGACATACAAGTTGTAAAACAACAGCTCCAAGTCTAGGAAACCCCATTTCCTCCAATCAGACTTTGTAAATAAGAAGCATTTGAGCCTCCAGAGTCAGTGGGACAACATCCAAATCAGTTCATGTCACTAAGATGTCCTAAAGCTCCTTGACTTTTCTTCTAAAAACATGGATGCATCCAAATTAATAGTTTACTCTGGACTAGTTTTGGAGCTAATGTCCTCATTGTCCACACTTAGCAAGCTTTCACATCATGGACTAGTCTCAAAATGTTCAAAGTGGATTTATTTTGAATGAAACTAAACCAGGAGACATACTTCAGTCATGCTCCAAATGCACTGGGCTTGGTGCATGAACATAGAGCCAGTTTGAAGTAAAAGCCCTCTGAAGTGCAGCTAGTACAGGTATCAGTTCCTAAGCACCAGCTGTTTGTCTACAAATTTTCCCTTATTAGCCTGCATATCTTGACAATGTACACATAGCTTGTTTGTCCATCTGCATTGCTGGCTGGAGATTGTCTGTGATCCAGACTGCCTATAATTCCTACACTGCCTGGCTGCAGGCAACACCAAGACCCTTCTAAGACTTTTCTTCTGTGGGGTTTGCAGAGGGTAAAATGAACTTTGCAATAGCCTTCCTTTGAGCCCACTTTGGATAAAAGGCAAGCTGGGGTTTGAAAGGCAGTAGTCTTAAGACTGTAAGTCCTTCTTCCAGCTCCGCTTGGACTTGCACCAAGTTTTTAGGACCTATGTGTTCCCCTTGTGCACAGGAGCAAAGAAATGAGAGTGATTGCTGGTTGGCTGGTGCATATCCTGAAAGAGGTACAAAATATAATACAGCTGTTTCTCATCTGTGTCTTTCACAGGATGCACAACAACATGGAGTTCAGGATGGAAGGACTTTCTAGGAATGAATCATAGAATGGTTTGGGTTGGAAGGGACATTCCTGGAGTTTTAATTCCCTCCTTTCTCATTTCCAAGCACAGTTTCCCTCTTGGAAAGAGCATTTTGAATCGAATCATAGGTTTTTGTTGTCCCAGAAATGCTGGAGCATTCTATTTTCTTGTAATAAAAACTTTAATGTCTGTAACAAACCTCACCAGTTCTAAAAAATCCATATGGTGTTCTAAAAAATCCATATGGTGTTCCTATATCAGAACTAGTATGTAGAATCCACAGAAAGCATCCACCCAGTGGCTGAAGAATGCAGCAAGTCCTCAGTAAAAAAAAAACAAAAAACCAAAAAAACAAAAAAACCAATTGGCTGTATAGTCAGAGGGAAATGCTCGTGATTCTGCCTCTCTGGGCCTTGTCTGCAGGCAGAGGAAGGTACTTCTCATGCCTGTCACAAGAATAAGGAGCTTCAAACTTCGCACTCTGGTGTTGTGGGCATGCAAGGTCTCTGTAGGTACCTGGCTTGCAGAGAAAAAGATTGTAGCGATTATGTGCAGACTCACTGCATCTGCTGAACTTTCTGAACAGAATGAATGCTCTATTCATTTTGTGATTTCTGCTAGCAAAGATGTTTCCGGCAAGGGTTTTTTTTTCATATGTGTCTTTCTGGGACCTGCTGCCTACGAGCAGCTGCTGGCCCATGCAAAAGTTGTGTGCTTGATGAGAAATGCCTTCTGGGCACTGACTGTTGGGCTTTTTCTGCCACTACAGCCCATACATCATCAGCGCACATTTAAAACACGGTGGTGGTCTCTTCCTGGTGCCTGTGACTTCTGAGGAATGTGAATTGCTGACCTATTTTACTAATTTTATTTCTTTTAGAACACTAAGTCTTGATTTCCTTGAGTTTTTCTTTTGTAAGATAGTTGCAGTAACACACTGCACCTCCTCCTAGCAGCTCATGAACGTTAATATTTTAATGATTGTTCTCATATCTCACTTGACTGTCAAAAAAGTAGTATTTAGCAGTACACTTCATTTAGTGCAATGTATTAAAGTAGTACTAATCTCAGAATAAATACATTATGCCTCTCATGCATGATATGAAATTTAGAAAGGAAGCAGATGCTAAAAAGAAAGAAAAAAAAAAAAAAAAAAAAAAAAAAAAAAATCATGGACACCTGAAAGCCAGACTGATGCAAATTAGTGTAAGCTTCATTGGAACAAAAGGGAAAGAAAATCAGTTTGCATAAATAATACTCCTTCTCCTTGCATGTTCATATTGTTTAGATGAGTGCTTATGGGACTGGATGGTGGCGTCTTTCATTTCTTTGGAGAGGGAAGGTTGAGCACACGCTGAAGAAGAACAGGAGATAAAAAAAATAAAAGAGCCTTAATGGAATATCAGGGCCTCTGCTAGTACTCTCTCATCCCAAGAAGATGGTAAGCAAATGTATCAGAACAAATGCATAGTGTTTGCAAGCTTTCTTTCTCCGTGTCTCACAGAATTAGAGAATAGTGGGTTAGGAAGGACTTCAGAAGGTCAGACTGAGAAATCTGCTGCCAGATATATTTGGTGGTTCCTTCAATGGAGGAATAAAAATAAGGGAATAGATTAAAAGCAGAACCACTCATGAATGATTTAGACATAATTAAACATTCCTCACCCTTGTAAGTGTTGCATGTGCTTGGTGCTGATACCCCATGGCAGGATGTACTGGAGTCCTGACCACTGTAAATCCGTGTTACACCAGTGCTTGTCTCTTTCTTTTTTACAGAAGGAGGTAGCTCAGTAAAGAAACACCAGTGTGGACATTCAGCGGACAACACAGTTCGTTGTGTTTAAACGATGTAGTTCTTTCCAACAGAGTCCAGTGCAACATTTACTGCTACCTGGCATGCAGAAATAAATTTTGCTTTCCACTGTCATAAGTAAAAATAAATATTCATTCTTTGGCTTTTTGACATTGTAGCAGAAAATGACATGATACTAATATTACCCTTCTGTAATCAGTTTGTTTTACTTTGAGGACATCAGCAGTATGTATGAACAGGTGTGGCGAACTGTAAATCCTCTTCAAGCTAATACGATTTTTTTCTGATTTCTTATAAGAAGCCTTTAGTCATTATGTTTTTCCTGAGAGGAACACTGATGGCAAAACCATCACACTATACTTATAGATTTGCTATTGGGGTTCTTTTTTTTTTTTTATTCTCAGTAATTGGGACTCTCAAAAGCACTCTCTGTTGACCTCATTCCAATCCTTCTGGCATTACAAGGCTGCGAGGACATGCCACTTGGGAAAAAATCCACCTCAGAATTACTTAAGCTGCATTTCTGCAGCAAATCTAATTTTAAGGTGCGCTGTAGAGAATCAGACAACCATGGCCATAAAGCACTGAACCTGTACAGTGTCTCCCTGTCAGTCCAAGTTGTTAAAAAAATATTAAAGTGGAACCTTTCTTCTGGTAGGTTTTATATCACAAAGGCACTGTTTGCCTGTTCATAGCTGGGATAGAGCTGAAATGCAGCTCAGGACATAAGCCCCATGTTGCTGGGTAGTTCTGGATAGCTGTAGAAACATGGCTGAGTCCTTGCATGTAGTCCTCCGAGAGACTCATCGCTGGATGAGCATGTAGTGATCTGTAAGAGCACGGAGCCAAGCCTCTTTGCAACAGGAACAAGTTCACCTGTTACCTCACCTGTCAAAAGAAGGAGGTCTTCGTAGGTTTGTGTCAGTGCCACGTGAGTGAAGGAGTGTCCTTTTGTGATTTAATTTTGGAACAAAACTAAGAAGCATCACACCATGTCTCCAGTGCTGTGTTGCTGTAGATGCTGAGTGTATCTTTAAAATTTAATCTACTTCACCGACTACAAAAGGATCATCTAATGCAGTAGAGTCATGCCAACTGTCAAAAAATAACCTGAGTAGTCAGTGAGCTGGAGTGTGATCTGCTCTGTTTGTCAAATTTGTGAAGTTAGGGCACTTTCTCGCATTCCCTCTGCCTAGATCCATTGTAATAAATTTGGATTGCATGTCAATTACTGCAATTTATGACTACCCATCTCCCCATTCTGAATATGTATGTGATTTTAATTTAAGGCTTCCTTACTGTACAATATTTATTATCAGTTCTCTATTTTAACCAGCACTGAGATAACTGCTATTTTACACTCTTCTAATATCTTCTCTTTTCAAGGTCATCAGTTTCACGACATCACTGAAAATGAAGTAGGACGTATGGTTCTGTTTAATCAAATTTCATGCTCTGTTGCCTCCTTCTTATGGCCTCTGTGCTAATTGATCAAGTTTTCAATTAAAGTCCTCCATCTTTGTTTTAATTCTTTGTTAAGGTTTTTATTCCATTACATGGTTTCATGAGATCTAAGTTGTTACAAGTGCAGACTGTCTCTGCCTTTCCAACTGTCTAGTTACAATGATTTAGCTATATAGTTCTTCTCATTTCCCCTTTCTTATTATTAAAACCCTCAGTGGACTAGCTTCATCTGTTGGATTTAGACTTAAAGTCCAAAAATCTGATTCATCGATCAAAGAGAGATTAGTTTACCTCATGAATTGTCATGGCTAAAAATCTCTCTGTATCTCAGCACCTTCCAGCCATTTTGCTCAGCCACAATTAAGCAAATTGCTGTTCCTAAAGAAATATTGAAATGACTCTTGCTAATAAATGAGGCCATGTCAAGCATGCGCAGAAGACACTGCCTTATGGAGAGGTTTTCCTAATGAGCAGTGATTCTCTTTTCATTCTGTTACTGTGTTTATATGGATCAAGTAAATATTAATAGGACAAATATATATTGAAGCACAGGGTTGATTATTCATTCTGTACTTTATAACTCTATGTTTCAGCCCCTAAGTAGTACAGTATCAAATGTGTTTTGAAATCCACTCACATATTCACTTTTAAAAATCAAATAATCTTTTGAATCGAATGTTTTTTAAAAGGTCATAGAAAATGTGCTGACAGAATCTGTATAAATACATCTTTTTTTCAGGGAGACTTTGTTCGGTTAGGGGCAGGTTGTTTTGGTTATTTTTTAAAAAAAAAAACAAAACAAAAAACCAGTGGTGGGATTTTTACTTAAGTTTTGATACTTTCAATTCTGACAAAAATATAGACTGGATCATTCACTGAAAAAATTGCGATGACTGTCAGCACTCTTAAAAGGTTTATGGTTTAGAGTGTTTGCAATATGAAAAATCCCACTTTATCATAATCTTCAAATAAAGCATGAAAGCCTATAAAACATATTCCATTTCCCTATTTTAGATGCAAAATCGGGTTTGCTTTCCACCTCGGCTATCTGAATGTTAAAACAGAGCCAATGTGTTGATAAGAGTGACTTTAGCAGACCAGTTCCACAGTGGCTGTGCTAGTACATTTTTGTATGCTGTTTTAGTATGAAGTCCTGTAGTTCTTAAACTCTTCCCCCAGTGTTGTGTCGAAGAGCATGCAACAAAGCTCTGTGCTTTGAAAATCTCTGTATCATTTCATGCTGAATATTCAGGCAGTCACCAGGAGGAACCCTGATGTGTCAGGTAGCACCAAGTGAGATCCTTCTTCCATCGCAGGCGGTGCAACAATTCCTGCTGATTTCAACATGGTCAAGATTTCATCCTTCCATCCGATATGAAATCATTCATAGACAATGGCATCATCCGTGGGATCAGACTGTCAGGGATCCATTGGGTTTCTTTGGGCAAGTCCACTGACCACAATAAACAACACAAGTACCTACATCAGCACAAATACTTTTATTTGTAGAGGCCATCTTCAGACCTCTGAGGCATTTTTTGAGGGATGGCAAAATCCATCTAACCTGTATGCATTTTCTGACAGTAGTCAACGTCTGAATACCTAGGGAATATGTAGCAACACGGCAAGCATACAATGGTGCTTCCCTGACATATTGTCCCAGCTTCCAGCAATCCATCGTTTAGCAAATTTTTTGGTTATGGAAGTTATTTCTGGCTTTAACAGCCTTAATGGACTTGATTCCATCAATTGGCCATGTTGATTTTCGAGCTGGTAAGAATTTATAGTATTTAAAATATCCTTGGGCCCAGAATTTCCCAGTTTAACTGTGTTGCTTGAAAAAATGCCTTCTTTTGTTTGTTTTCAGCCTGCCATTTGATAATTTAATTTGTTGCCTCTACTTCTTGCCCTGTGAAAAATCAAAGTAATAATTTCCTAATAATCTTCTCAATGTCATTGATGCTTCTTTTCACTTGTGTCACATCCACATCCGTTTTCTCTGCAAAAGAGTCTTAATCTAGTTGTTTTTAGACACTATTCTTTACTGTGTGATACTTCTATCTGTATGTTTTCTCATCCTAGTACAGCCCTTCTAGCCACAACTGCAGGCGGTGTTCAGCTATGGGTACACCATGGGTTTATACAAAGGCATAATTACATTTTCAGCCTGGTTCTCTGTTTCCTTCCTGATAAAATTCCTAGCTTCGTGGTTGTTTTTCTTGGGCCAGCTGATGTTTTAAGGGAAGCATCTGCTGCAACTGGGAATTCTTGTTCCAGAGATGCAGCAGCTAGTTCAGAGCCTATCCTCGCACACATCAGGTTAGTTGTGTCTCCTAGGTGCACAACTTCACATTTACCAACACTGCATTTCAGCTTTCATTTTATCCTCCACTACTGTGCCATCTTTCTGTATGCCTTTACAGCGTCCTTTCATTTCCAGTCTTAAATAATTTAGCATTAACAAATTTGTCCTCTCACTCTTCCCTCCTTTTCTGGGACATTTTTGAATATGTTTATTAAAAGCCTTTAGAGAGGAAGCTTGTTGAAAGCTTTTTGAAAGTCCTTTCACTGTGCTGTGAAAAGCCTTTGAAAACGTTTGTACTCTCCACATACACCTACAGGTGGAACCACCTGAAATAGGTGAATGCTTTTGCCTGAATGTCTCTGTCCTTTACTTCTCTTCCTCACAATATAGGTCAATAATGCCCCTCTTTTGCAAACTATTTTAGGGGTTTGGGGAGTAAAGATCATGTAAGTGCTAGCTCTTAATATTTCTTAATTTTGCTATTTTGATAACGTTTTATGTGGTGAATGCTTGAAATAAGCTATAGGAAGAGCATGAACTGTTCTTTAATTGTATCTGGCAGCCATAATAATTAATAATTGTCAAGCAAACGTTGTCTACATTTGAAGTATGCAACTACTACTGTGAAAGAAGATTGTAATGTCTCTTTGCTTTTAACAATCCCTCAGAGCCATTATGTTCTTTATTAAACATATTCTTTTGCAAGTGGGCAATTCAAAAAGTACAGAGATGAATACAATGCATTACACATTTAAATCAAAATTAAAATAAATTCAAAGACAAACCAAATTATTACTAAAGTTAGTAAAGCAAATTCCCATATCCTTCCCATGGTTATTCAACACTGCTGAGCTTCCAGGAGAAAGATGTAAAAAATCCATCCCCCATCCCAACAAGTAAAGAAAGCAACAATAAACCTCTTTTATTGAATGTTTGATTATTTTAAGAAAACCTGCTTGTTTTTTAAAATGTATGCTGTGTTCTGTCTTGACATGGTGAGCCCCAACATGTAATAAATTTTAAACTAGTTTTGTCTGTGAACGCACACTATTGATTTAAATAGATTTTATTCGCACTGGATTGTTTTAAGAGGACAGTAGCTTAGCAAGTTGGAAACTTCATGAGCCTCCACTTGCTATCTGATTAATGCTAAACCAATGCAGACCAAACCTGGTCTGACTTTTCTCATTCCAACCTGAGTAAAAGGGAGTGTTCAGCTGTTTCAGAAGCAGGATTGGCACTAGTCTGATGTGGGAGTCATAACCTGGAGGGTGCTCCCCAGCACCTGTTGTCTACCAGACACAGTAGAGCCAGTGTGGATTGCTTTCAGTCCCATGTTATTTCTTTACCCAGAGTTGCATGTGAGCTGAAAGGTGCTCAGTTCTACTATTCTGAGCCATACACACTACAAATCATAAACAAAACTCTCCTTGAGTCTTCTTGGCCACTCATTAATATCAATACCAGTTCTGCTGCAGACAGAGCTTGGACAAATTCATGTTTCCTTCTTGTTTCACCCCTAACTCTGCTATCACTCACATTTTGTGTCATCTAGATCTTGTATGCACTGTGCTCTGATCATGCTTAAGCAAAGCCTTAAGGAGAACACAGGGAATGAAAGTGTAAATTATACTGTATCACTAGTGCATCCACAAATTGGTGGGCAATTCAGTTGTCAAGGAGAGGGAGGAGAATAGTGTGTGGAATGTCCAACTGCATATCTCCTTTTCAGACATTATAGTCAATGTCAGTAAATTTTGGTCAACCCAAGAAAACCATTAATTCATCCAGATCTTGATATGATGGACCCTTTTAGACTGCTTTAAATTTTTGCATTCAGTAGACACTTAACTTGCTGTGTGCTAGCTCGTGTCTGCCAGACCATGCACTGCACATACCTGCACAATGGAGGCTGGAAGGTAGAAGGAGGCACAGGACTCCTTAAGCTGTCACTTTCTGGGTGGAATGGCTACCAGCTTCCAGCCTCAGGGAGCACACCTACTCTCTTCAGCCTGGGATAGTAAACCAAGGCCTCTTCCTCTGCCGCAGTGCTCCTTACACTGCACAGATGGATTTAGTTTTCTCTAGAAAAGTAGAATTTATTTCTTCCTTCCTTCCCCTTTTCATTGTGCATGCTTATTTTACCACCTGAGTTTCCTACCTCCTTTGCAAGATAAGGATAGTCATTAACCTTTCAGTGCCCTAGTCCTCTTTAAGGGTTTGGTTGACCATGGCCAGACTGTGGCCTGCAAGTTTTAGATGATGCAGAATGCAGAGATCTCTGAGATCTAGCCCAGTTGTAACACCAAGTGCCATTCATACCGACGACTGTATGTGAGCAAGAACTGATCTTACATTTAAGGTTAATGTTCTTATTTAACCTAATAAACACATTTAGCACAGACTACCCTACATTATCCATTGAAGGTGACTCTTTTAAGCCAATTTGTCACTAGTAAACTATCAGAAGAAACCATGATTCTTATTAACAGCGGAATGATATACTTGTAATCTC
>NW_020799091.1:117830453-117839427 GCF_003259725.1 Athene cunicularia
TTTTTTTTTTTTTTTTTTTTTTTTTTTTTTTCCTGCAACAATAAAGCAGTGGTAGATTATTGTCTAATTAAGTTTTAGATTTCCCAGACAGGAAAAATGCATGAATTCTCAAATTCACCCTCATCCAGCTCAAATTCATTTCTAAAAAAAGCCACATCTGAGATGCTGGTAGATGGGTAGACATTATAAGGCTTTTTGCAGTTCTGAACAGTGCAGCTGGTGTTGTCAGTTCAATTTAGACAATTTTAAAATACCTGAGAATCCCTGGGGGAAGTCGGTTTGCAGATCAGTAGATTTGGCAGGGGTGGCAGTCCTGCCCAGGTTGCCAAATTTCTTCCTTTTGCTTACTCATGGAGAAAGTGATGACCACGTGTGAGGAGTAGCACTTGACTTTTCCCCTTACAGGCTAGATAAGCAATAGTTACAGTCCGAACTCTGGAAAGAATTTCTCTCTGTGTCGAGTTTTGCCTCTAGAACTGTCAGCCTTACGCATTCTGCTATGTGGTTCATCTTTGTTGCCCAGTCTGAACATAGGAGCAGAAAAAGATATGTTCTTGAAATCTTGTCGTTTTCAAGATTTCATTTCCACCTCTCATACTCTCTTCAGGAAAGTCTGACTCTAGAGCTTCCCCAGCTCTGCTTTTAATTCTTTCTCCCCACTGTATTTAAACCCAGAGAGAAACCTGTGGATTTCAGTGTGAATCTGACTACAGATGGCAAATGGGACAAGGAGGGATGCCATCTCTGTAGTTGATCCTTCATAACTGTTACTACTTGCTTCTAGGAATGAGAAACAGGTGCAAGAAATGAAGAGGTGTGCAAGGGCCAAAGTTTCTCTGTTTAGTGCAGATTTCTGTGGGAAGTTTGCAAAGGACCTGCAATGTACTGCTCTCTGCATGGCTGTCTATCTTCTGGGATTCTTCAGCTACTAGTGACATGGGAATCTGACCCTGTTGCAAAATTTAGCTTTAAAAAGTAAGGTTTTGTGGTTTTGCTTAAGTTTCCACCTCTCCTGTTTGCACAGTACCTAATTTTTGTGTAACCCAGTGCTGTATTATCCTCCCCAGCCTACACTCTGACAGCATTTAAGAGGTGTGAATTTTCTCTCTTCATCTCTGTGGGATGTGTAATGCCCCACACCTAAAATTCGGCTTACTAACTATTTTGCTCCTGCTCATTTCAGCTAATAGAGCCAGCTAATAAGATTCTTTTACTGTACATTCCCAGTGTATGTTACATAGCCTGTGTTAAGAGTCTCTGCGTAATTGTTTGATGTACTAACAGGTACTGGAAGAGTGGGAGTGAAAGAACAGGTTAGGAATTTCAGCCTATTTAACAAGATGGTTTTGCCTTTGCCCGACAAAGTAAGTAGAAGGAGAGGCTATATCACAATTTCTTCCTGAAGATCAATCCACCTACCTTGTTCTGCTTTGATTAGACCAATTCAACATTTCAGTTTCTGGCTTCTAAAATTGATTTACCTGTTTTTTATGTGTGATTCTGCAGCACAGTGGTGACAGAAAACACTGTCCCAAAATCCTGAAATTTATCTATTTCATGGTAAAATAGAGAGAGCAGGTGACTAATTAGAGGCTCTTTCTAAGAATATTTCTAGAAGATGACACAAATGTCACTGTAGCTCTTGACAGGGTCTTCTCCCAGAATTTAAGTCCGAAGACTCAGAGACACCGCCTGCATTTCCCATACTGTAAAAACCTGCAGGTTTGTGTTGCCATATTACGTTGGTCTTGACATTGGCTCCCTCAGGTATGGTAATAAATAATACAATGATACAATGAAATAATGATTACTGCTTCCCATGGGTGTTGTGTATGGGTGTACTCATGTTGCCGCAGCCGAAACAGATCACAGCAATCGCTATGACTCTCTAACCCAGTTATACTTGGAGTTAACACTGACAAAACCCCAGGACTCCATGGACTTTTTACACATGAAGGAAGGTCCAGTTTGCTATTTACGGAAGGTCCAGTTTGCTATTTACACCTCTCTCCCTTTTTTTTTTTTTTTTTTTTTCCTCCTAGAGATACCCAACACAAGAATCAATTGGGTTTTAAGTGGGTTAGGTTTCAACATCACCACTTCAGTTGCAGGAGAGTTTACTGAAATGTGAAGATGCATACTTTCTTTTTAATTTGAACAGTCTTTCCTTGCATGCAAGAAATTCTCAGATGTCCAATCTGAGGAAAAGACTTGGAGTATACTATCTACACCTCCTAGGAATTTGTGACTTTCAGTCAGTGTACAGAGCTGAAATATGAAGTATTTGGAGATTACCAGATTCAGCTCCAGTTGACTGATAGTCTAAGTAAATAAAGTGATTTCACTCCAGCAGGTTTTAGGAGATTAATTTTATTTCATTGCCATTGTAAGGATTTCTGAGAACATGCACAGCCCATATTCTTTTTGCATCACCTCTGATTATAATCTCTTTCCAGAAGAATGAGAAGAAGTTGTATTTTATTGTGTTACTTGTATCATGATTTGGGTGATTGAGAATGCTGAGTATGCCTTTGCATTTGCCTTTTCTTGCTTAGAAATTCCCTTTGTAATCAGATGCTTACTCTCATTGACTGTAATGGAAGGAAAACAGTCTTTGACACACAAGAAAGGACAAATGAGACAGGTCAGATGAATGAATAGCTCTTTGGAGCAGAAGCTGCGTTTGAGACACAGGATAAAGCAAGCTGCAAACCCAGGACATGGAGACCATCCCACCTGGGATTTGGCTTCAGCCTGGAGGCTGATGCTGCAATGTTTCACTGTCCCAGGCAACGCATGGTTGGTTGCACAAAGGAAAGAAGTCCAGCTAAATGATCCCACTGCTGGTATAAAGGCCTTTTGAGTCAAAGGTCTGAGGGACTTTTATTTCATCTTAAAGGGAAGAACTCAAAGCAAGAACAATGTGGCTTCATCTTCTGTTTCCTGTAGTTGTTTCCAGAGCCTAAAAATCAAGTGAACATTTTCTACCCAGACTGAGCATCCTCAGGGTAAGAAACCGACTGACTCAGCCATGTATCAACTTGCAATGTGTATATCCCCGCAATACAAGTCAGCAGGCATTTGTTTTCTGTGCTATAAAAGACCGAGCAAACATATCATTATTATTACTATTATTTTATTGTTTTGTATTTTAGGCTTGTATTGGGGGGCTGTGAATATTATTTTTTTTTTTAAAGAAGGAACTGGCAAAGAAGATTAAGTGATCTAATAATTTGTAATAATGAGTACTGCATTTGTGAGTACTGCAGAATGTTACATTCTGACTTTTGGGACCATGCATGCATTTTATAGGGGAATAAATAAATAATCATTTGTGACTTCAAAATGTAACAGTCTTCAGAAGGGAAGGGAAGGGAAGAGAAATGAATGTTGATTCAGAAGGGAACTACTGTTCCAATTTGCCATAATTTTAACAAGAAGAAATCTGTTGAGTGCTTACAGAAGAACAATGCGTAGTTAATACTTCAAGTTGAGTACTAGCTTGATTTTTTCCTTCTTTATTCTTGGATCCAGTTATCAGCAATCTACAGAAATAATGAGAAAATATTGAAAGTTTTCCAAATTTCAGACTTTTTTTAAGGTAATGAGAAGGAGCCTTAGATTTTACTACCTTTAAATCTTGCTTCACTCTTCAAAATGGGATGAACTTCCCTGTGCAGTTCACCTCTGAACTATCACTGTAAAATCTGATCTATTACTACAATATATGGCCAACTGGATATTGATTTACTTACACCAAATGATAACATAGGCTAAGAGCAGTCCCATAGGAGCAGTGGAAATACTTGGGCAGTAAAATGCAATTTAGAATTTCAAAATCTGGCCTTAAAAATCTGGCAATAAAATGGGTTAAGTTGAAAAGCTTTGCAGAGTTTGAGAATTATTGATATTCCCCATTTTGAGGAAAACCAGCTTGAATTATTCATAATGAAAATATGGTTGGAACTTTTGTTGGATATGAGAGCTTGCTATTTGCTTTGGGTGTGAAAAGGGATTATAAGTGCTTTACTTCCCTTACTGGGAAGAAGTAATTCACATGAATAGACAGTGATACTGCCCACAAAGAGGAGCTGAATCCTCTTCTGGCCTTTAATAATTATAGGTCATATTGTGTCCCTGGTTGTAAAACAGATCTTCTCACTTCAGGAGGTACACTGCTGACCACTGGCATGAAATTCAGCTTCCAGATGGTGTACTAAGCTGTGTAAGGAGTGAGTACAATTATAAAAGTCTTCTAAAGAATTTTTGTGGCCTTTTCTAGGCATGGAAGACCCAACCTCTCATGCAGGGAATTTCTGGACTTCTGGGATGAATTCCATTCTAGATTTTTTGGTCCAAAAATTTTTCCTAAGACAGAAATTCATAACATAGTCTGTGAAAATTATATTGCCACCTTCCAGTTCACACCAACAAGACATCTGTCTTTCAGTGAAGCTGTTGATACAGGTTGAGTAGCAAATCAGTGCACAGCTGCAGCAAGTTGTCTTCTCCATCATGAAAGAAGCAAATTATACTCATATGTGGTAGAGAAGACACTCCCCAGGGAAGGGAGGTGTCAGGTGTAGGTGTAAAAGCACCTGAACCACGGTCATTGCCATGGGAAGATCAGCTCCCAGTGCTGGGGGGTGCACCCTGACTGCACCAGGAGCATGCTGCAGGGTGATGCCTGGTGCTGCACCATCCCTCATCCCCATTCTACCTCCAGGGCAAAAACATCTGCATATCTGAGCTGGGGGACAGCCAGCATGACCTGTGAAGGATCCTCTTGTGCGAAGAATAAAAAATTAGTGTAAGGTGTGCTGAGAGTACACCTGTCCTGCCTTTGAGACCTAGACAATAATTGCTCTAGATGTCATTCTCTTTCCGAACACTTCCAGGCTGATTTCTCTGAAGCAGTCAGTCTGCTCTAGAAAGGAGAGCTATCTGCAGAGGGGACATGGGTCAGTCTGCACTCTTAGCAGGGTATCCATGGTCTTATGTGGGTACTTTTAGCAGTGCGGATTCAGCCTTTGGCACTTCCACTGAGGCTACAATTCAAGCATCTGGAAAGCATGCTAGCAAAGGTTCTTATTTGCACCATGGAAAATTACGCCAGTTTGGAGAAAAACTGTTAACAATTGAACAGATACAAGGAGTTTCTACAACTGGTGGCTTTGTGTGGTTTATATTTAGTTGTTTAGCTAGGGCTTCATTGTAGGGTTGATCTGTATGTTAAGAGGACATTGACGTTTTGTGGTTAAAGATTAGTTCAGTGCAAGGTTGCACTTGCGTATGTCCTTCCTTCTTCAGAATTCCTTGTGGGATGTTTATTTCCCCCTTCTGGAGTGTTATGTCACAGAAATGCTAGGCAGGAACTGGTGGATACAACCTCCAGGTGATGTATTTATCATTTTAGGGTATTTAGAGAGCAGGCAACATGTGTTGAAAGCACCGGATACGAGCCATTGAACAAGAAAATAGCAGTGGCACTTCCTGGGGTGTAGGTATAAAAAGATTTTTTTGGCATCCTATACACAGAACTGAGAGTCCTAGCCATTAGCTAATACCAGAGTCCGTTTCTCTTTCCAGGTGCCCAAAGTATGAGGGAGTCAGTGGAGATGGATATCACAAAGCAAGAGACAGCCAAATTCAGGGTTTCTGTATGCTCTAACTCAGAGTAATTTCAGTTACTCCAGGGGAAATATTCTTGTCAGTATTATTAGTGGCAATATTTGACTCAAACTTTGGAAAGTAAGGTCTTTGACATAGTAAATATTCAGTTTTCTGTTTACCTTCTACATGTTAATGTTTTAAGGTCTACGCTGCAGTAAATAATATAATAGTACATTTTTATTAGATTGACTAGACACTTTTACATTCAGTTATTAGCTGTTTAGACATTGGTAAATGAGCTTTTCTCAGAGATGCTGATCTTTAGATATCCCTTTCTCTCCAAATGCACATTCCAAACCACAGACCATTTCCCTTCTTTAAATCTTAGTTTGTTTTTTTTTTTATTTTTAGACTAAACAGCAGATTTTATTTGTATCTGCAGGTTTTTAGTGTTTGTTTCTGTTGGGGATGGTATGCATGGATAATTTATTAATATTTGGAAGCAGCATTCTTTATGATTCCTTATGATTCTTTCTCCCTCCCGTCAGAGCAAGATATATGAATTAGTGCAAAGTGATATATAAAGAACTTTTTTAGTGGTTTATGTGATCAGTAGAGAGCTAGCACAGAGCCTTCCAGAAACTCTTGGCAGGACCCTGAAATGATCATCACAGATGAGTGGCTGATTGCAGAGCTGAATCAATCTGTGATTACATTACAGTATAAGGGCCAGTTTCTGCAACCCCTTATTCATGCAAGCAATCCTAATGGAGGCAAAGTTAAGAAGAAGAAAGCTGAAATCACCAAATTCCTTTCAAGCATAAAAAACACCCTGAGGAGTGAAGGGGTTAATGCCTTGAAGACTGCCTTTGCCCCGCATTTTCCATCAGCTGTATACAATGTGAAATGAAGAGAATTAATTTAATAGTTGCTAATGGCTTAAGCAAAAGCAACCTCTGTAAAGCCCAGTCCCCAAAAACTCTGCAGGTACTGCTGACTCATTCTGAAATTCAGAGAGGATGTTTCTTCCAGTAATCTGTGTAATTTTGAAAGACTAGTGAAAAGTTCCTTAACCAGGCGTGGCTTCTACAGATGGATAATCTGTGACATACCCATCTGAAGCTTTTACTTGAAAAGACAGTGTATTCTGTTACTGTATCTCGAATGCCATAAGAAGCATAATTGCAATTAGATCGTGTTTCCATTGTTATCCCTAGCACAGCTTAAAATTATGGAAACATGACATGATGTGTTCAAAAATGCAGAGGAATACATGGTAAAAATGTAGGCACAAGAAAACATAGCAGGTTGTGTAACAAGCCCCCAGCATTCCTTATTATTCCGAGATTCTAAAAAGCATGTAAGAATCCATGATTAAATTTAAACTGGGTGTTTATTAAACCCTGCTCCTACGCAAAGCATTTAAGCTCATGCTCAGCTTGAAAGCTGTGGTCAAGTTGTACTGATGAGAATAGAAAATGTGTATCCAAATTTATCCGCATGAAGCAAATATGGGCTGATGCAAAGCCCACTGATACCCGAGGAGGTGTATTAGACCCTTATTTAGACTGTTTGCTAAAATGGGGTCCACAGTGCTCTAATGTACCCCTAACACGGATGGGGCAGTGTTCAGGTGAAAGAAATACAGGGGATGCTGTCTCTGCCCTACCTGACCTTACTCTTTGCACAGGGATTGTAAAAAAGTTTTTGAAGTGCATTCCAGCAGAAGTATCTGCCATTTTACCCCCATTCTTGGTCGTTTAGTATAGAGTCTTCCTGCATTTCAGGAGACTGCCTCCAAGCTCCCCTAACCACTGCCACCACCAACAAGCTCTGCATGAGGAGTTAAGGGAGCAATTTCAAGAGCATCCTTGGGGCCCATGAAAGGTACTGAATGATCAGGAGATGGAAGGAGGGTGTAGGAAGAGAAAGTGCGTTTAAAATTTCTTTTTTATTGATAGAATTTGTATACAGAAGTATGGAAAGATCCAATTTCAGCTGTTAAGGATGTTATTTCTGTTATCCAGCACATAACAGAGTTGCCATGAGTGCAAGGAAGAGACAGCTCTCAGTCTTTCCAATGACCTTTCATTTTAGAAATAGGTGAGAAAAGATTCCTGCTAGACACTGCTCCCAGGGTATCAGGGGAATGTGTGTATTTAGGGAGTTATACAATAAATGTACCTGAGGCTGCATGTGGCCTCCGTATTTGTCCTGCAAACTCCAAGATAAAAACATTATGAAGCTTCCAGTCTGCTTTTCAAAGAGGCTTTAAAGCAGACTTTTGAATATGCACATACTGAAGCCTTGTTGCTGGGTATGGGGGGAACAACAGGAGATTCAGGGGTGCAGGGCTATGGTATAGATGATGTTTTTTGGACCAGAGTAAAAGGAGTTAAACAGCAGTGGTGCATTAAAGTAGTTTCGCACTGGAATGTTGCAAATCCTGATGTTTCTCTCAAGGTCTTGCACACAGAGACAGATATGAGATGCACAGACTGATACAAAGCTATACAGCCTGGCTAGGGTTTGCAGCCTCAGTACTGGGTTTATATACTAGTTTGTATTTCTGTTCAAGTTCTCCTAAAGCTTTAGGTGTTTCTGAAAAGCTACAGCAAAAGGGACAGTGTATTTTTCATAGGCTCCATGGGACAACCGACTATGCAACCTGTCTAGTGTGGAGGGAACTCTCTCATGAATGGGAAGAAAAAGGAGAAAGCTCACTTGGGAAAGTTTCGTAAACATAAGCTGCTCCTTAGGCTTGTATAATTTTCTGTCACTGGCCAGTGATAGGGGGACGTTCAAGCAAAGATGACTTAGTGTTGTGTTTGATCAAATGTAGTAACCTTGACCAAGCAAATTCATTCAGCTGTTAATAAAAATGGAAAACTGTGAAATCATGGCATTTTCAGGATAGTAGGGAGGCTTTGTCTTCCTTCCTGCAATTTACCCTCCTTCATTGCAGAGGCCCAAATGACAATGTGGATAAACAGCTATTATCACAAGACCTGGCTTTGTGTGCCTTCTGCAATGGTAGGAGGAAAATTAACACAGAAGCACCAAGCCGATGAAAACCATTGTAACAACAGCCATTCTTTGTGAAGTGCTGCATCCTAAACTGATTTTCCCTAAATGTTTACAATTGTGTGTCTCTGTGTCTAAGTGAGAGACGCTCTTGTTTACTGTATGATTTCATCAGCTCCTACAGCCTGAAACACCCTGTGCTCTAACACGCACAAGCTGACAGATTCTCAGTTGTGGGGGGATTGTACAAGAGCCCTCCCACCTCACCAAAAAACCCAAACCCAAATCCCTTGGACTTCCCGAGTTCCTGATGTTTTTTCACCTCCAGAAACCCCCC
>NW_020799091.1:117839477-117952713 GCF_003259725.1 Athene cunicularia
CCCCCCCCCCCCCAAACCCCCCCAAAAAACTATGTGCTGCTGAAAACTACACTGAAAAGAGAGAGGGGCAGAGGGAAATATGCTTCTAAAATGTTTTGAAGGATAGAAATTACCTGCTGTTTGTGAGCTATGTGCAATAAATCCAGTTTGGGCATTAGTTATCCAAATTACATCTTCCTTTTATCAGACATAAAAAACTCTGTCACACTCTTAACTAATGTTTCATTTTCGTTTGTAGATGCAGTATCGGATGCTTAATTAGGCCAATAATTATTCACACATTAGTGTGAACTTTTTGAAGTATAATGGTAACTTGTTAAATGTATAATTATTACCACTGATAATTACCAACCTTTTTTTTTTTTTTTATGTGCTTCACTGGTCCTGTGGAAAAAAGCAGTGTTTGCAATACAGAATGGTGGAATTCAGTAGAATTCACATCTCCTCACACAACCTGAATTAAGATTGAAGACTTGACCTTCCTCAGATTAAAGTCCCTATGTATTGGAGTCTTGGATACTAAGTTGTACTCTACATTTCTAAGAGCTGCTATTTTGAATTTCCTGCTAATTTAATGCCTTTCTGTTGTCTTTGCAACAGGAAAATTGGATCCTTTGTGTCATTGTTATGAAAACCTTTAAGTCTCCTTTGATGCAACTAATTCTGTGTGCAATCTTTTATCTCTTTTTTTTTTTTTTTTTCCTTTGGAAATTCAAATAGCAAGCATTTGATTCCACAGCTGAAATTCTCTGTGAGGAAGTTTATTTTTAAATATCCAAGTCTGATGCATATTTTCTATTTCACTTTAGAAATTTGAATGACAAAATACTTTGGCAAACTTGAAGATAAAATGCTCATTCTTGCTAAATGCTTTGGAAGTACTTCTCTAGCCTGACCTATTCTTTTTATTACTGTGCGTGACTTTATTACATATAAATTTTTATGTGTGTCCATATATATAGGTAGGTATCCATCCATATATGCTCCCTATATATACAATTTATGTGCACACACATTCTTTAATATAACATTAAATACAGAACTGTATGTTATACAACATTACGGCTTCACTATTATTCATTCAGAAGTTAAACATTTTGGAAGCTGAGGTATATTGTTTAATCATAACTCTGGTCCTACACATTTTGCAGTCTTTAACTGGGTGATCACACATTACTTCTCAAATAATGTGCCTGTGTTCAGCTTTATCTGTATGCTTAGAACTTGCAGTATTTTAAATATAGACATTTCTCCACTACCTCCCCCAGGAGCTTAATCTTATGTTGCTCGAAGTCAGTGAAATCATTCTTACTGACTTCTGTGCTGCAGGATGTGGAACTCCACTGCCTAAGGTAGTCAGTCCATCCTCTGTGCAAATGTAACTTGAATACGGTACTTCAAACCCTGCATTGTCAAACGTTATGTTCACTGTTTCACAGGTACAGTAGCATTTGCATGAGTTTTATTTTGGACCTTTTATTTTATTTTTAATAAAAATGACTTATGAAAAACATTTACTGGGTCTACTGATCACTCCCTTTCTGATGCTACAGAAGACTCTGCTTTACACATAGTAAGGGCTCATAGTAAAAAAATAACTATCCAATTTTTAGAGGAGTTTAGATTTTTGACTTTTTTTAAAAACATAAACTTTCTGAGGACAATTTTGATTTAAATTTATTTAAAAATCACAACTACAAATGGTTCCAAATAAAAGTATTTTTATTGGACTGCTTCAGCGTGGACCATAGTAGAAGTTGTAAATGAACACTTTTGTACACGTCATTCTCTTCTTTGGGTTTATCTTCCCATTCAGATTGTATTTTTGTAATGTCTTCCATTTCATCACAAAGAGAACCTAGAGCATACCAAAAAATTAGTATCCAACAGAGAGGTCCCAATGTTTGAAGCTACCTGGATTTGAGAAACAATTTGGACCCTTAGAAAAACACCAATTATAAATTTTGGATCAAGTTTCAAATTTGGATTGCTGATGTGTATTAAATTTTAAAGGACTTTAGAGGCGTCATCTAGATATAGTTCTTCCCTAACCAAGTTAGAAAGCAGATGAAAAGAAATAAACAAAAAGAGAATGATCCAGAAGAGCAATTAAAAGCTAAATAGTTCCCTGCTGTATTAGAGTGGCAATAACCTTTTGTTGTCTTGATTTACTGCTTTGTAAATTGGGAATATCATGGCTGTTTCTGATGTTTACACAGCACTTAACAGATAATTAGGATTGTCTACATGCTAAGTATTTCAGCCATACGTGGTATTTTAATGGCAATACCCAGACCTGCATATCAAAGCAGTGTAAGACCACAGTTTTTGCATACTTCAGCTGGGACAAAAGAGGATGTTTTCTTCAATTTTCCATAACCCATTCCCTTTCCTCTGCTTGGAATGTATGAACTTAGAACAGCTGATATCTGGAGCCATAATGTAGTGGAAGATTTCAGTGTAAAGATATTCTCACATGAGATCACTTTTTTTTTCTGTATATAGATCCCTATGGTCAGTGAATTCAGTCCAGTCGGAGGATTGTCAGTATCCCTAGTAAAGACTGGGCTGGACAAGAAAGTTGTTGAGTCTGCTGCTCCTTTGATCTCCATTTGCATATATGGTCCAATAAATCTAAAATCATGTTTCTAAATAGAACAAGTCTGGAATACTAAATACTGTATGTAACCATTGAGCTGTATTTCCCTCCTCTTTTTTTTTTTTTTTTTTTTTTTTTTTTTTAACATAAGGAAAGAGATAGTAGAACATTGCTTTTAACTTCTTCAGCCTTGCCCTTTCTTTGGCTGGCTGGGTCCTCTGGAAGGAGTTGTGCCTTAGGAGATCATTGGCTATGCAAACTTGGCTGGAAGCACATAGCCCTATCACCATGATGAGCTCAAGTTAATATAGGCTGCCTCTAGGTAAACCTTGCTAATTTGAGTTCAGCACCGTGCTAACAGTAATTAAATGGCTTCTAATTTAGAGCTGTCTCATATCTTGGCTCCTATCCCCTTTCACAGGAGAGGGAAATTTATCTGCCCACAGTGATATGACAAATTCTCACAGTTATCACTGAAGTTCTTTACTGAGTTGGTATAACTTGGCACTATAACTATAGTGCGCTGACTTAACCAGAATCAGTGTGAATGTTTTACTGGTATTTGCCATGAGATGTTCGGGGAGTCAGGGAAGTGTACATTAAAACATTGAATCCTTTAGTCAGAAAGGTAAAGGAAATTATTTTATCTGTTGCTTTTTTTTTTTTTTTTTACCTCCAGAACACTGCCACAACAGCAACAAAAATTTTCTGAGTAAATAATGTAAACAACATATGAGAAAAACAGTCAAGAGTGACATAAAGCTAATCAAGAATATATTTTGTTTTGGACTGAAAATGATGTAATCTTCCTTTTTGTTTCTTGCAGTTGTAATTTCTTTTCTGTTTTAAAATAATGATGAGAGCAATCGACATCTGCCAAAAGCAAGTGATGTGTCAGCTGACCATAAATTCCTTGTCAAGTCTGGGCAAGTGTAAAAATGCTAAATGTAACATTAATTGATCAATTTAGCATACCAGAAAAGCTAAATTGCTCCATATGATGAAAATCCTCTTTTTTTGCCATGTTCGGAATATCCTTTTAAAGTGCAACTGCTTTACCACTGATCAATGACCGTGCAGTAGAGATGCATTTCATATTCATTCTCCATTGTTGCAAATTATTTTAATTATTTCTGCAAAGGGTAATTGGCACAATCAGTAGAGGTTAGCAGATCATCTGGGAGCATTTATTTTGCCAGTTTATCCATTCCTGAACTGTCAATATTAAATTATTATTGTTTTTTTTTTACAAATATTATCTAGAGAGAGCTATAGTAAATGTAAGTATTTTCTAGAACTTGTAACCTCAGGGTTCACGAGTTAATACATTTGTTCTGGCTTCTAAAGCTAAATTGAATGTTAATGCAACATTTCTAATACTACCATCTGAAGTATTTTGTAAAAACAATATGTATTGTAACACAGGACTGTATTTATGTAATGAGAAAGCATAATGTGCTCAATAAATATTGATGTTCTTGGCCTCCTGCTGAGCATTTGATATTGAAGCGTACCTAGTTATAGACCTTGAAATTGATGCCCCTTTTCATTCTGGGCTGAATTTGCACCTTTGCTATAGTAATTTCACTTTGAATCTCTGCACGTAATTATTGTGAGACTGATTCAACAGGGTAACAATAAAGAGAGAGAAGAGTTCTGACTATTATTTTAATGAAACTGGAAAGTTTGAGGAACTAAACCAGTAAACATTGCAAATGCCCAAAGCAGGGTATTCAGGCAGTTGTTTTCTGGTCTTCTGTCACAGCGTTTGGAGCTAAATTTCTGTGAAGTGAGTTGTAAGTGTAGAAGAGAGCAGAACCCTTGTGGTCTCTTCCACAGCAGACTAAGGATCCATCACCTGTAGCTTCCAGGCACTTAGGTGCTGATATGGATACCTGAATAAGGAAATGCAGCAAGGGTGTAAGACAGGCTTGTATCTTACTAACCCTAAACTCAATATCAGGTCCTCCTTATGTACTAACTCTTCTGAGAACTCTTAATTAGCTCCCAAGGCAAATGGACTCAGGAAGGCAACCTGCTCTTTTCATTCTGCACCGAGTCATCATAGTTTTAAGTCATAAGTAGCTATAATCTTTTTCTCTGTGAATGTGTGCGTATTTTTAATGTTCATGTTAGTGCTGAAATGCCTTCCAAACATGATTATTTTGCATTGGGATGATGAGCATCTCAAGGAGACATTCACAGTCTGAGCAGATCCTTAGCCCCTTGGAAAGTGTTGCAATACAAGCACTTTGAGGACGTACTACTTCAGCAATACTCCTAGATTTGAGAGGATGGTGGTGGTCCCCTGGAACATATTTTTAAAAAGGGAAATAAAGAAAACCTGGGAACTGTAGGCCAGTCAGTTTCACTTCTGTGCCCGGCAAGATCATGGAGCAGATCCTCCTGGAAATTACGCTAGGACACATGGAAAATAAGGAGGTGACTGGTGACAGCCAGCACAGCTTTACTAAGGGCAAATCATGCCTGACAAATTTGTTGGCCTTCTATGATGGTGTTACAGCACTGAGCAATAAGGGAAGAGCAACTGACGTCATCTACCTGGACTTGTGCAAAGCTTTTGACACTCTTGCATGACATCCTTGTCTCTAAATTGGAGAGACATGGATTTGATGGGTGAACCACTGAGTGGATAAGGAATTGGCTCAATGGCCACACTCAAAGGTTTGAGGTCACAGCTCGATGTCCCAGTGTTGAGCAGTGACAAGTGCTGCTCCTCAGGGGTGGGTGCTGGGACCGGCGCTGTTTAACATCTCTGCTGGGGACATGGACGGTGGGATCGAGGCACCCTCAGCAGTTTGCTGATGACACCAAGCGGTGTGGTGCGGTTGACACGCTGGAGGGAAGGGATGTGCCATCCAGAGGGACCTGGACAGGCTGGAGAGGTGGGACTGTGTGAACCTCATGGAGTTCAACAAGGCCAAGTGCCAGGTCCTGCACAGGGGTCGAGGCAATCCCAAGCACAAATACAGGCTGGGCTGTGAGTGGATTGAGAGCAGCCCTGCGGAGAAGGACTTGGAGGTGTTGGTGGATGGAAAACTGACCATGAGCCAGCAATGTGTGCTCACAGCCCAGAAAGCCAACCGTGTCCTGGGCTGCACCAAGAGAAGTGTGGCCAGCAGGTCGAGGGAGGGGATTCTCCCCCTCTGCTCTTGTGAGACTCCACTGGGAGTGCTGTGTGTAGCTCTGAGCCCCCAACATAAGAACAGCAACCTGCTCGAGTGGGTCCAGCAGAGGCCATGAAGATGCTCATGGGGCTGGAGCACCTCCCCTGTGAGGACAGGCTGAGAGAGTTGGTGTGTTTCAGCTGGAGAAGAGAGGCCAGCTGGAGAAGAGTGGCCTACCAGTACTGAAAGGGGCTACAGGAAAGGTGGGGAGGGACTCCTGACAGGGAGTGTAGGGATAGGATGAGAGGTAACAGTTTTAACATGAAAAAGACTAGATTTAGATTAGATCTAAAGGAAGAAATTCCTCTGAGGATGTTGGAGCCCTGGCAGAGGTTTCCCAGAGCAGCTGTGGCTGCCCCCTCCCTGGCAGTGTTCCAGGCCAGGCTGGACGGGGCTTTGGGCAACCTGGGCTAGTGGAAGGTGTCCCTGCCCATGGTAGGGGGGGTGGGACTGGATGGTCTTTAAGGTCCCTTCCAACACAAACCATTCTGTGATTCTATAATTTCACATTGCTGGCATCCTCTGAGAGCAGTCTGCATAGACTGTGCCCACAGGAGTCAGACCCCAGGCATAGTCCTACTGAGAGAGTTATAGACATGAAGCAAATTCTTTCAGTCAAATTAAGAACAGTGCATTTCTCATTCACAAAGTTTTGGCCCCTTTGAAGCCAAAACCAGTTCTGCTGTCATCTTGCAGTGTGGGTGGTGTTTAAGACCTGAATCTGCAATAAGCTAAGTGGTTGAGTTCAGAAAGAAGTATGAGAACTGACTATTCCACAGAAATTGGTGGGCACCTGGGAGTAGTGTGGGGTTTTGGGTGGGAGGTTTTCTAAGACACATAGGAAGTTACACCCGTTTCAGCCAAAACTAGCTACTGAATTTCTCCTTTGTGTAATAACAGATGTCTCCCAGCGTCCTTATTACGGTTCATTCAATATAAGAACAATAAAAGTGTACACAGAGGCCCAAATACTCAGGCACTGTAGATCCATTGACTTCAACATCTGCTGAAAAATCAAAACAAAAGCATGCACAGAGGGGTCTTCAAACTTGATCTATAATTAACTTTTTTTTAAAAAAAAGAAAGAAAAAAAAATCTGTGCCAGTTCAAATCCTCATACTATATGGTATGATGTAAATTGACATACCACCACAGATGTTGCCAGACTTACATCAGTCACCGACCTGATTATCTCATGCATTGGGCCACTTGTGCCAGAGATGTAAAATGAAATTCCAGACGGTGCAGTTTTTCAGTACAGTGAAACCATATACATACATATATATATATATATATATATATATATATATATATACACCATATAGAGTGAAACAAAATAGCCTTTTCAAATCTCGCTCACTTTCTTAGGACACATCATCTTCTAAGATTTCACTTTGTTTTTACTACTTGGCTCAATAAAGGGGCAGAGTGGCCAATGCGATGATGGAAGATTTTTATGAAGTCAGTATCACTTAAGTTTATCGGTCTCTCTCTCTCTCTCACATTACCATTCAGTTTCCTACACATATGTATCTTCTTTAGACATTGACACTCTCAATAGTCTTTCACAAAATATGTTTCCAATTTCTTTTTCTTAAGCAGCAGAAATGTTGCAATCAAATTTATATGGAAAAATGCTATGGGCTACATTCATTTCAGATGTTGTATCCCAGAACTACAGCTGTGACGTGTGTTCTTAGTGAGAAAGTGGGTTGTTCCACTCACTGGTGGTTGGTCTTCGCTTCATCCTCTGTTTCATAAGGAACTATTGCTATGGTTGTTGTCAAATTGCAGTCCCTCTCCCATCTTTCCCCCCTGCCATTTCTGTACACTTGCCTATTGATTTGATAATTTTCCTTCTTCAGGAATACAGGGTTTTATATTCCTGACTCATTTTTCCTGAGTTTGCACCACTGTCTTCACTGCCCTTTGCTTCTTGAACTCATTTACATCTCTGTAAGGAGTGGGAGAAAAATAGCACCCTTCAGTGCTTCATTTGCTCCTCTCATTGCACAGGTGTAAATGACAAGATGTGAGATTGTCAGGAATTAGGTCTGGCTCAAGCTACTCAGGCTTTGAGTTATGCATGCAATTTGAGGTTCAGAAAACACTGGGAGCTGACAATTTTCATGTTGTGCAGTGGTGCAATGGTATGGAATAACATAAAATCTTACTTTGATCCACAGTCACTACATATTTGTGTGCTGTGGCAAACTCTGGATAAACCTGAATTTAGATGCAAGTTTATAACTCCTGACTTGGGCAGTATTGCCTTTGAGATACCAGTTTTGCTGCAAACAATTCATGCTTCTTTGTACATATTCTTTGCTTGTAAAAAATTCAGTCTTCTGTAGGTTCCCAGGCATAGGTTAGTATTGTTGGTATGAAAAAGTTTTCACTTTGGCTGGCCATTCTTCCCTCATCACAAGGGCATTCATTTGCTTGCCTACCAGTTTCTGAGCTGTAGAAATAGCATCCTGGCATATTAGGAAAAGTGGGAGCCTGTTTACTATGCTGGCTTAGAAACTAGGGTCACCCAGCAACTGCATCAGGAGGGACTGAGGCTTGGGTGGCCATGGGGGACTGGGACTTTGGAGAGAAGATGGACAGCTGATGACAGCAAGCACCACAACTCTTGCCCAGTAAACCATTCTGCTTGCGTATCAGATTCCCACATGTGGGTGTTTTCTGAGTTCATTAGTTATTCTACCCATTTATCCAGGCTTCCAGCCACAAATCCAGTGCATCTCAAAGTTTTTGTTTAATACTAGTTTATTAGTAAAGTTATTACACCGAATAACTTACAAATTCTTAGAAGTTTGCTTTAACGATTATCTTTAACCGTGTAATTCTCAGAATAAACCTGTGCGGTGACCTGAATGACATTTAGTGTTTTATCCTGGTTTTAAAATAAAATGATCTGCATTCTGTCTCTGGAGAGACTTTCAGACCTGAGTAATGTGGCATTCACAAAATCACAGAATGGTTGAGGTTGGAAGGGACCTCTGGAGTTAATCTGGTCCGACTCCTTGCCAAGCAGGGCCACCAAGAGCCAGTTGCTCAGGACCATGTTTCCCTTCCAAGGAGGGAGATTCTACCTTTCTGGGCAAGCCGTGCCAGTGCTCAGTCACCCTCACAGGGAAAGAGTGTTTCATGATGTTCAGAGGGGACCTCCTGTGTTTTCAGTTGTGCCTATTGCCTCTTATGCGGTCACTGTGCACTACTGATGAGAGCCTGGCTCCATTCTCTTTGCAGTCTCCCTTCAGACAGTTTCACACATTGATGAGATCCCCCTGAGCCTTCTCTTCTCTGGGCTGAACAATCCCAGCTCTTTCAGCCTTTCCTCATATGAGAGATGCTTCAATCCCTCATCTTCATGGCCATTTACTGGACTCTCTCCTGTAGCTCCAAATTCACAGGCACCCATACATTTTTAAGTGTAAAATTTAGCCCTGCGGCTTTTTTGTTTGTTTGTTTGTTTGTTTGTTTTAATCATTCTGGCTATTTCAGGAACACTTAAAGTGGAAAAGTAATGAGAAAATAAGAATATCTAATTTACTCTCAATTTCTTTTTTTTCCTGCTAGATCTGCTTAAGAGGCTGTGGTCTTGATCTAAGTCATCTAAGAAATGAACAAAGGAGCAATTTATACAGGAGATTAATGAGTGTGAGGGGCTTTGGTAATATGGCAGTAAGTACCATAGAAATGTTATAAATACCTAAAAATTCAGCACAGAGAGGTATGGGCAAAACTCCAAATGGTCGTCACTATTGTAAGATGGAAAATAAAACCCTTAATGGGCAAAACCTCTGCCTGTTATTGGTAAGAAGCACTAAAAGTAGCCATTCTTAGGAGCACTTGTGGTTGACTAGCACTTGTTATGCTACAAGAGAGAAGTAGTAGTCCTGAGGAAGAGGTTTTTCTTTGTTGTATCAGCAGTTTTAAGTAGAGCGCAGATGCTTTATGCTTCCAGGCTTGGTTACATTAGAAGATGTACTGAACACAGTGCAGAGGGTTTTTTTTGAAAAAAGTAAGTGATGTGCTAAGAATTAATGGTATGACTAGTGAAATTTTGCTTCTCTCGCTTGTAGAAACTACAGGCACTTTTCACTTTTGCATGTGTTTCTAATTGAGATAGGTGTAAAGTCAGATATTTTCACGGAAGTCACACAGGCCACAGTGTACAATAGCAATTAAGTATCAAGTGTGCATATGACTAATTAATTAGTGCTATAAGGAAACATATGTTTTGGCTCCTTCCTGGAGCCAATTACCACATGCCTGTGTTATAAGGCAGAATGAGAAGCGGCCCCATGCTGAAAAAGGAGTTCATTACAAAACAACATGACAAAGAAGGAAGCAAGTATATGCTGACCAAGGCAACTAGCACAGAGCCACAACAAAGGAAAAAATTATCAAGGAAGCTTCCTCACTGAAAAGAGAGCTCTGGCTGCATTTCAGGGACAACTTCAGATCATAGGTTCACTTGCACAACTTTTTAAAAAATTAATGTATAATGCCTGAAATTATTGTAGGGCTGAATATGGCCCATGGCTGAAAAAAAACCATATACTTTACTTCTAATGACCCCATTAAGGTTGGAGTGGAGATAAGTTTTGATATTTCCTTTTTTACTTGGTTTGGGTTCATGTTTGCATATGTACAGTGTCACTTTGATTCACTCCATGCTTCAGTCCTGAGCTGTGGCTCCCCTGGTTGTCTTCCCAGCCTCAAAACAGCTCATTCTTCTTGAGAAAGAATGTGAGCAAAAATGAGCAAATAGTTTGTTTCAGCATCAGTATAAAGATATGCAATGGGCTTTTGGCCAGCTGCTTTTGAAGAGTCAGAAGGTAAGGACACAAGCTGACCCAAGGGCTAGGGTCTGCTCCCTTCTTCACTTCCCAAAGACAGCAGAGACTTCCCAATCCTGCCTCACTTTTGAGGCTGCAGAGATGGTCCCTTCCTCAGTCTTTATTCTTCCTGGATTTCCTTATCCTCAGAATATTGTCTTCCTGAAAGATACTTCTTCAAATGATGTAACTAGGAATTAAGGTACAGTTGCAGAAGTCAGGTACAATTATACAGATTGGTTATATCTGCCATGTAAATTATTTTTCAAGAAGCGTTAAAAATAGCATGCTCTCAGTCACTGAGAATGTGGACAGAATTCAGATGCAGTTTGGCAATTGGATGTTGGTAGAAACTTTGTGCCATTTTCATTGAATATTTGCACAAGCAGGGATTACGTCAATGACAACAGTACAAATTTGTATGTTAAATACAGGAATGCCTTCTAGCAAAATGACAGAGTGACTGGTAATGCCTTCTAATTCTGCAATTTGCTTCAGACTAAGCTTAGGTATTATTTTACTCAACTCCTAACATGAAGATGTGGCAAGTGCAAGTATGATTAAAATAAATCTCGAGATTTCTTCATACTTCCATTCCCACTTTGCAAGAATACACCTCATCAAATACATCGCTACTCTATGATACTTCTATCAGACCTAACTGAACAGGGTTTGAAATCTTTAACATGGCTTTATGGTGAAAATATTCATGAATACAAATCCACAGTTTGCTCACACTTAACATAAGCCAGGTACATATTTTTTCCTGTGCACTCATTCATGGGAAATGTAACACAGATGAAAAACCCATATAAGCTCATGGTTTTTATATTTGACCATCTGTGCTTCTTGCTGCCAAGAAAAAGTCTTTTGCCTTTGCTCCTATTGTTTTATTGACACTATTGGCAGGTGGGAGTTTTATTAGCTTTTTATTATTTTACCTACTTTTAGTCCTTATCTCCCCTCTTTAGTTTCATGGTGGCATTTTAAGAATAAACCCTCTTCTTTCATGCTGTTTTTTTTTGTTTGTTTGTTTTTGTTTTTTTGTGTTTTTTTGGTGTTTGTTTTGTGTGGTTTTTTTTTTTTTTTTTTGCAACTGAGCATCCTGTTTAGTCATTTTGTTTCTCAACTTGACAGCTGCCATCCCCTCTGTCTTTTCTGCCTTCACCTTGTGACTTGTTAAGACTGATGCTTTAAACCTGAACACCCCTCCTCTCTTCCCCACCTCCTCTGCATTAACTTTAGGGATCTGTGCACCCAGCGGGAGGCCTGCTGAAGCCCTGGATCTCCAGGGATCACCCTGCTGCATTAGCAGGCATCTTCACATTTGCTCATGGCGACTGTGCTGCTTACAGCTTGGAGGTGACTCTGCCTCTGTTGTCCCTGCCAAAGAGGCCATAACTTAGCTGCAGCTAAAAGAGCAAACAGAAGGAGGAAACAATGACTGGCCAGCAATGTCTAGAATTGACACTTGCTTCAGTTTCTGGGTTTGTGGAGGTCTACCTGTGTTTCTGTGAGCACAGTCTACCTGGAGAACCCAGGGTAAGCCAGCAGTCCCCAGCAAACATACTCATTGTCTTTCTGGTGGGGCACTCTTCTCCTAAGGAGGGTTACCAGGATCTGGCACAGTCTGCATCCCGCCTATTCCCATTGTGAGGACAGCCGGGGATGCCTGTGGGCAGGCCTGTGGGCACTGGCTTTGCTGATGCTCTGCCAAGGGTGAGCCCAGGTGTGCTGCCGGGCATGCACAAGCCTGGCCAAGCGGCTCTTGGTAGGGTCAGTACTTATCTGGAAGTACAGTCCTGAAGGTCAAGCTCTAAGGCAGCCCCTGCACCTTGGTTTTTCATGTGCAAAGTGTTGCTAACGGTGCTCTTCAATTTTCATTTTCATTTCCAAACTCTGTTGGCAGGGCACTGTCTTGCACAGTTTAAGATGAGCCTCAAGGCACTCTTAGTGTATTAATAATACTACATGAAAGGTGCTGGATATAAACAAGAAAGGCCTTGGCATTCTTTCAAAAAACAAATGTTCAGTTCTTGATCCAGAAACACAGCTGGTACTCACAAGAATCATAATTGAAATAATCAACAAAGGTTTCTTTAAAATCATCTTTGGTTGTCCAAGCTTTGATCCACATAGCTGCCTGTGCTGTTTCTTCGTACATCTGTAATCAGAGGGATGTAACAAATAGGTAAACAATTTATCATGTCTTTAATAAACTAGACAAAAGAAAAATCAAGATCTTGTTCAAAATCCATTTAACAGAAACTAATCAAATCAAATTATTTGATGTAATTGTGATCTCCTGGATTTTGATTTGTGCCAGACAATATTATTTAATGTGCTCAGAAATGAAGAACTGGTATTCCAGTGGCACAATATATCAGAGCAACATCAAAGCCATTTATAGCCGTTGTGGCTGAGTTGCACATGAGCTTTAAGAAAATATTCTGTTTAAACACACTTAGTTGTGGATTTTTTTATGTTAAGCATTATCAGGGATAACAATATTTCATTGGAGGCAGATGACTATCCAGAAACATAATTAATCATGATTATTTATGTCATACCTAATTATCAGGAGATAGCCCCAGGGATACACTTCAGTTGTATTTCAGAACCTTCAGACTATAATTACTTTGCTTTGTATTAAATATTCTTTCCAAACTCTTGAAGAAGTTTAGAACATATTTATAAGAAATAAGGTGAAAGGGATAGAAATAAGTAATGTACAATCAAATAATGAAAATATGTGTATTTGGGGAAGTGCTGAGTTATTATGAGGAAGTATAATAATTTCATTTTCTTCATAATTGGGTAAAAGAAATGGCTTTCTACTGTAGCTTTTAATATGCATGACAGCAAGGGCCTTAAAACATAGGCCATTTAAAATTCTGTTAATGTAGTGTAAAGTGGATTAAAAGTTGGAAAAAAATTGCAATCCTACCTAAGGGTCTGAATTCTCAAAGTCTTTTCATTTGTAAATTTTGAAAGCTATTTTTCAGTGAGGACTTTTCATATTCTAAGGAGTTTCATAGCTTCTGGTGTTGCTGTAAAAAATATTTAGATGCATTTCTGGCTTATTATTTATAACCCATTGTGTGTAATTAAAACATTTATTGAGAGTTGTAAAATTAGGTAGGCAATGTACATGAATAGGTATGTGTGTAATTTACATTCCTGGTGGTTAATGATATCGAATACCTTTAAAATGAAGAAAGAATAAGACTGAATATCAGACCGCAAAACATGCACCTACTCGTGGACCTAAGCTATAATTTTATTGAAGGGCATACCACACAACAAAGTCATTCCTGTATAAATTGAAACCTGGACGTTTATTTTTACAAATAATGTTTTTTTTCCCCTTGTTTTTGTTGATAAAAAAGACAACAACATATTTTCAGCACCACTGTAGCCAGAGGCTGTTTTTGGGAACATGGTTCTTGCATAACAGATTTGCAGAACTATGCTGGAATGCATGTCATTGTACTATCTGGGAAAGTAGGTTGGGGGGGCAGGTTGGCTTTGGGGACTTTTTGGTTTGGGGTGTGCTTAGGAAAGGTATGCATGTCAAGGCCCCAAAATTACCGTATATTTGTTTATTTTATTAACTGACAGAATATGAGCTTAGAGGTACTCATTCAGTAGAACCTTTTGGTGTGTCCTTAATGTAAAGTTGGAGTGTACTGCCTTCAATTCATGTGGTGACTGCTATGTGTATGGTTAAACATGGTTTGTACCAGGACCAGGAGCATCGGTACAGCTCTTGTTGAACAGTCTCATGCTGACTTCAGTGAACTGCCCTGAGACTAAACACTCTCATCCAGCTGTCATGTAGTGAGTGCTAAATCTCCTCTCGGTCTTGGCAGGAGTGCTTCAGGATCTGTGTAGTTTCACTCTTTAGGCCTAATATTACTTAGGTCCCATTGATTCTGGAATCGCGTTTCACTAAAGCTCTTGTTGTGACTTGTCCGTGATTTAGTTAACCCAAAGTGAAGTGCCCTGGCAGCTACATCAGTGCTATATTTAACACCCATGCCCTGGTTTTAATGTTTATGTATTTCATGACACAGTTTTAAAACCTCTGCAGGGTTTGACTTTACAAAACCCTCATTAAAGTAAAATTAGAGGATTATTCTCTTTGCTAAATTATTCAATGTGCTTAAATACTAAGATAAAAAAATAATAGAGTGTTATTTTAAAATGCTAAAAAGGAATGCCTCATGTTAAGGTTCAAAGTCAACAATCTCCTCTTAACACTGGGGCAGACAAATACAGAAATTGTTTGCTAGTATTTAACATAGAGACAGCCCTCAGATAGAGTCCGTTATGTTTTAATTGCAGTGCACTGTTTATGTAAGGAGTGATGAAAAACAGTGTGTACATTTGAACTGCCACCCTTATGTTTTCTGTGAATAATCATATGCAAAATTGAATGTTAACTGGGGAAATACTTCCTCAACAAATGTCTGATTTTTTTCTACCTCCTTTTTTTTTTTTTTTTTTTTTTCACCTGTTGTGTGAAACATCATTCGAACAGAAGGGAAAGTGTTTAGGTAATTGAACATTCAATTAATTAAATCAACTAATAATGAAAGCCAGTGTCATGAATTGACCACTTTCACTTGGCATTTTCCCTCTCTATTTCTATCTACTTCCCTGAGTTTCTGAGTGTTAGTGTCTACTAACTGGTACACAGATTGTTGCTGCGGATGGACAGGAGCAGCCTCCCCTTAATAAAACACTATGGTGGAAACAATAATTTAGTGACTTTTTAGAGAATATTAAATGTTTCATTTTAATGTTTTTCTCCCAACCTACCAGCCTCCAAAGGCAACCTCTAGGTAAGATGCAGTGAAGCCTATCTATCTGATGTTGATTCAGTTTACACCGAGGCAAGCTGAGACACTTCCCTGAGCAAAATTTCCTGAAGCAATGTGTGGCTGAGGTGAGAAGCTATCCGTCTCCAGAAGGCTTAGGGGAGTTCAGCTACTACCACATGGAAAATGAGAAAAATAAAAAAGGAAGAGAATTCTAGTAAAAGGAAAGTGGTCTTCATCTAAGCTAAACAGGCCATTATTCCCAGAAGGAGCAGTCTTTTGTCTGTGTCTAAACACTCCCCACCTCCCATTTGATCCATGAGTTCTGCATGAACTCCTGGGCCAGGCAAGCCAAACACCTCGGCTTTCATGACAGCTGCTTTTCCCCAGGTTGAAAGTTATTCCTTTCCTAAGCACCCTCCACCAATTCGCAGTGTGTGCCATAGCCACCAGAAAGCTGCAGCTCAGTTTTTGATGAGGTAGACATTGAATGTTTTAAATAAATCTATTCTTCAAAGGAAAATCCCCAATATTGTTGTAGTGGTACTGGTAGGAGCCTTTGGCATATCCTCATGTGTGCACAAATGTACAGTGCCTTCCACTGAAGGTTTGGGGAGAAAAGAGGCACTTTTTTTTTTTTTTTTCCCCAAGAAGGAGCCTGTTTGCCTGCATGCGACATTGCAAAGGCTGTGGCAACTTCTGCATTGTCAGAACAAATTATCCCTTGACCATTTATTTTTCCCAGTGCTTTCCTTCATGTTCCATTTATTATTTTACATCTTCTTTATCTCCCAAGGTTTTTTTCTGCAGGAAGAGAGATTTGGCTCATGGCATCCATCCAGTGTTATTGCTCTCTGTGGCTGTAAACCCTGGAGTATGACTTCAGTGAAAAATCCAGTCCAAGCATAAGATGGGAAAATAATCTAATTTCTTCCTAAAAACTGCAACCTCAGTAGAGAAAAAAAGCACAAAGTGCTGGCAAATAATCTGCTGTTTGTACACATATTGTTTCCTGCCTTTTTATTTCAAGTTTTCCCAGAGTGGAAGCCCGTGTTTTGTCAGACAGTTCTCTCCTGCAGTCACAGCAGAACAGAGGAACTATTTTTAAATTGCCAGCTATTCAGACTGTTTGAAAATCTATTAAAACACTACATATACAATTTGGAGATAATTTTAAACTCTTCCTGGAATGTGTTTGCAATTTATGAGGCTCAGAAACAATCCAGGTTAAAAATGCCTTTATATGGTATCAAGTTTCATATTTTTTACAGCCATTTTAGCCACTATAGATAGTTTCCTAGTATTTGAATATTAAGTGAACAGTAGGCGCATGTATAGAGATATTCAGCTGCACACCTCTCCCAAAGGAGGGAAATAGGGAGACATATAAATGAGCACCTACATACCATTTTTCTGTTATTCTGCCTTGTTTTAAATTCTTTTAGGATTATTTTATGGAATTAATTAGATTATGGCATGACCTTGGTTTATTTGCGTTAGTCCATGGAAGTAATGAGCTTGAACTTCACATTCATCCCAGCTACCTTTGGTCATTTGGAACGTGTCAGTTGTCTCTGTCTTCAATGTAGAGCGACAGTGAGGTCCAGAAGGTTATGCAGCTCCCCTGTCTTAACAACCATTGCTATAGGGCATGTTGTCAGAGGGCCTGAGGACTGCCAGGGTCCTCTGACTTCAGTGTTTGTGTATTCCAAGACTGAAGTGTCCACACCGTTATACAGCTAATCCATAAGAAAATGGACTATGCATCTTCTAAAAAAAGCTTAGACCTCTCTGTATGAGTCCTCGTTTGGTGTGCAGAAGTCGTCTGATCCTGTAGGATTTCTGTGTCATTTAAAAAAATTTTCTGTAAGGACTTAATAATGTTGGTGCACTTTCATACTTAATCATTTGTTCACTTATTTGCCCAACACTCCCCTAGTTATCTGGCCACTTTGGGCACCTCAAGTGTAAAGAGAAGGGTACCAGTAATCTCTTCTAATGGCACCTGAAACATTCTACAGGAAATTAACAGATAATGGAGCCGTGAGTAATGGAAGTCAAAGGCAGCTTTCTCCCTTGTATCCTGCTGGGAGTCCAGCCTAGAAGGTAATTATGGATGAGCTCTACATATGTGCTACATGTATCCATATGGAGACATAGATGATATCCATCAGTACCATGCTTTTTAGTTGAAGGGAATCAATGAGTCAAAAAGTCTGTCCCGTGTTTTTCAGTTGGTAACTAACACAAGCTGACTTGACTATTCTGCTGAAGTATGTAATATTTTCTATTTTTTTGTAGTGGGGGAGGCTCATTTTATGACATCAGAAATGTTTGGAATTTTTTTTTTTTTTTTTAATTTCAGTAACAAAAATGAGAATATTTGGAAAATCTAAACATTTGTGACATTTTAAATTAACATTTTCATTTTTTCAAATTTAGAAAATGATAATTTCCATTAAATTTTAGTTTAATATTTTTTTTTCTGATTTACATAGAAGGAAAAACAATATTTTATGAAGTTGTCAGATTGGAATTAAAAAAACCTGGTTTGGGTAAATGGAAACATATTTAAGTGAAAATTTTAATTTAGAATTGTTAATTCACTACGTATTATCAAAATGGCAAGAACAAGCAGCTAGAAGAGTTATCTGCCAACTGTTAAGGTGTCTAAAGACAGGAAAATGTCTTTATATCTGAGATGCCTAGACTAGTTCTTCACTTTCTCTCCTTTTTCTTACCTTTTATACACTCATTATTAGTTGGATATTTTTCTAAAGAACTCCAAATAGCTGTTTTAGTTATTCTTAAATGCTAATCAGAACCAGTCAATAATTCTGTTTGCTCTTAAATAGACCCAAACTCTGGTTGCTGTTAACAGTAGAGAAAATAAACAGTACAGAATTAATAAGTATTTTGATTGCATTGATTGTTTAATTCAGCTAAACTGCAATAGTGTTTTGTAGTATCAAACAGGAATATTTATTTTAGAAAATACATATCACAAAGTTGGTCTCCCTTTTTTGCCTTTTTAAAAATATTCTGTCTTTTTTATTTCAAACTCTTTGAGTATGTCACTTTTTTTTTTTTTTCTTTTTTTTCTCCACATCACTATTGCATTCATCCAATTTCTGTATCTATTCAGCGTTAGATACAGTGGGTACACAGGTAACCAGTGCAATAATTTTGAAGACCCTCACCAGAACCTATTGAAGTCAAAAGAACATCCTTCACTGACCTCAGCAAACATGTTGTTTAGAAGTTTCAGATGTCAATTGAGCATTGCGATAAAGTCTTTCAAGTGTAAACTCAGTAGCTGCATAGCCCCTTCTCTTTATGTCACTTCATTACATCTCATTGCAAAAGGTCAAAGCAATAGAGAGTGATACATTTCCTTTTATTAGGGAGTAATGGCAAGGAGCTGTTGCCTAGGTTTGGTTTGTCCTGACTGTCACCTGCAATGTCACTGAAACACAGCCTGGAAATTAAAACATCGAAAGAAAATATTATAATTGTGAGTTGCCATCCTTACCTGCTGAATAATGGAAACTTTTCTAGAGGCTGTGTTCCCTGTGGCTGGTGACAAGCTCTGGCTGAACATGGTTGAACCCTAGAAATGTCATTTTTTTCAACTTGGTTCTTTATATCTGAGTAATTATGAAATCTCTGGAGCAGGGAATTCTTCAAATCAAACATATGCATCGGAGCAAAATATTAATTCAGCAAACATGACACAAGATAGCCCATCAGTCGGTTCATAACTGCTCCTTTATAACTCTGCAGTATTCTTTTCCTGACCCATAAATGTCACTCAAGAACATGAAGCTTTTTTCCACTTTCTAAACTGTAGAAACTTTACATCCCTACATCTAAAAGCCTGAAGTTTTATAATTCTATTCCAAACTTAGGTAAAATTCTGTAAATTCAAAAGCCCTGATGAAAAGGAGCAACTGCACAAAATTAAATATTAAAGTTCGGCAAGGCACTGTTTGTTTTGTTGTAACGGAAGCACTGTGGAGAAATTTGGACCTTTTTATTTTATCTTGTGTTATACTTTTATAACATAGGGTAATATGTAATATATTTTGAAATATGAACTTATTTTGAAACTGAGCATCAAAACATTTATTTTTGGGAAAATTGAAACCATCTACTTTTACTGTGCAAAAAATTATCTTTTTCCAAAATCAAAACTCTTCTTCAGAACCTGTCAACCTTAAGGGATTGGCATGTTCCCTCAGGATATTTTCTAGTAGCTCTAGTATTTTGACTGCAAGAAAGGGTCTTGCACAGCAGTTGCCCCTATCTTGATATGGGTTTTAGATGCTGCCACAGTGTAGAGAATAATAACAAATAATAATCATAAGTGGAAAAAGAAAAAGGAGATGAGGAAAGTGTGAGTTAGCTTTAGCATAGGCTGCAGCATGCCTCCAATCTTTCAATTCTCCTGTGGTCAGGTTCTGTTTAGCACTTAGACTGCTTTCATATATATATATATATATATGTTTTTCCTCAGCTAACAAATACTTCTTCTTCTCCTTAAAGAGGAATTCTAGGTGTGAATGAACATGAAGAAAGTGTGTGTGAGAGGTCTGACTTTAGGGGTTGCGGATCCCTTCAAAAACATTTTAAAAGTAGCTTAGATAAGTAGAGGTAAAAAAGCTAGAAGAATAATGTGAGACTGTCAGGAGAGAAAGCTTTGGGGACCTTATCTCAGAAGGAACAGTAAGCTAAAATTCACTATTGAACTAGTGGGGCAAGAATGCTAACCAGAAAGAGCAAACCAACCCTGGCTGGTTTGCTAATGTCCTGAATTATGTACTGCATCAGAGGTGTCTCTTTGCTTCCCCTCTTCTTTCCAGATCTATTGCTGCAGATGAGTAAGATTCCTATAGAGGAAGTGAGCAGCTGGAATTAAACATGTGCCCATGAGTTAAGCAAACATTCCACTGAAAAAGGAAAAATAAAGATAAAAAAGAGAGAGCACAAGAGAGACAAATGAAACAAAACAAACTAGTCCTCTACAGATCAAAGCATCAAGGGGAGAAAAGCAGCAAGGAAAAGAAATGTCCATATGGTCTAGCCAGTTGAAATGCCTGCATTGTCTGAACATCTGAACACCTGAAGCTTGAAACTAACTGCATTATAATAGTGGGAATAGGATTGGTTTCCCATCTAAAACAGACACAGGTCTTTCTGACTGACTGCATGTGACTGTTTCTGCCATCAGTTGGGGTGAGCAACCACCACCCAACGAGGAGAGAATTGCACGGGAGACCACCGTGTGAGCGTGTGGTGCTGCCAGGCAGTGCCGCCTCGCGTGGCTATCCTATGCTCTGTCATCCTGCCAACTCCACAAGTATTTCTGAGCTGTAAATTGATTTAAAAAACTGCTTGCATCAAATCAATCAAAATTCATTATAGCAGTAATAAAGGTATGTTAGAAACTGTCATAGATTTTCTTAATGACTCCCTTGGATTTGCAGTTCTTTGGTATTCAGACACATTTTCAGCTGCCAAGCACATGCCAATATCTGGGTAGAGCGGAGGTGTGTCATGATAAAAAGTCAAAAATATTTCACACTGAGTATTCAACAGGCTGCTTGTAGATTAAATCCCGCTGTCTGAAAACAGACTACATCATACTGTGCTACATATGAACACGTATTTAAATGGCATAGAAAGCCATGCTAAAAGAACGTGTATACGAGTGCCTCTGAAAGCACACCAATGCCAGAGAGTGCTGACCTGACCTCAGCACATAGCTCCTGCCTGTGTAGCTTTTACTAATACTGACATAGTGATGCTCCCTATCTTCCTTGTGTTTTTCCTGAACCTGGTGATACTGCTGCCTTCAGCAATACTCAAGCAATTGGAAAAAAAAAATACTCAGGAGGTTATCCCGCTTCTTCCTTTGAATCCAGCTTGGGTCACCTTTACTTATTATTGGTGGCTGTTGCCAGCAAGCTGTCCAACTTTACTGAGGTCTCAATACTTGCAAGGCCAGGAAAAGCTGTGGTTTCGGGGTTTTTTTTGGCCCAACATTGAGCTCCCTTTACTAGAATGAGTTGTTACTCGATGCTAGTGGTAGTATAAGAAAGCTGGAAGTGAGAAAAAAGGGTCTAGAATTTGAGAGGCACCCAAAATTATGGAGAAACATGGAGAAAAGCATAAGAGGTAGGGGAGAGTTTAGGTAACAGAGATAAAGAAGGCTATATGTGTTTGAGGAGTCCTGAGGAAAACAGGAGACTGCTTATATGTGTCCAAAGATCAGGACTGCATAAAGAGGGCCAGAGAGGGTTTGTGTGGCCTAAGATGGGAGGCTGAGGAAGGAGGGCTGAGGAAGGAGGGCTGGGCAAAGCAGCAGGGATAAGTTGCTGGTTCTCTTATAAGCATGACCCAAGAAACACTGTTTAGTCTTTTCCCATTACGTTCCTACTCCTGACAATCCTATTTTGTGGAGTTGTTGGGCCAAGAAATATTAATCCAAGATTATGAGGTCTTCAAAGGGCTTTGATGATGAGACTCATATACATAGCAGCATAGGTAAGGCCCGTCTATGTGCATGTTCCTGTGGCATCTCTCCCATAGTATCTCTGGGGAGGAGCAGCACACAGCGGCCCATGTGCCTCATGTCTTGGCTAACAAATGTGTAGCTTGTAGCCCAGGCAGCAGAGGCTAATATGGTCAGAACACAAATCTCCAATTCTGAGGGTCTAACTTGGGTCTAGAGTTACAATAGCAGAGGGTAGGGTAGTTAATGCCTATTTCTTTTTGTAGACAGAGAGGGAAAGGATATGAGTCTGTGTATGTACAGGTCACGCACATGCATAAGTAAATTTGATGGAAGGGGAGTTTGCAATTGCAAGTAGAATCTGAGACAAGGCAGTAATGTGTTTAGCAGAGGTTTAGAGAAGAAAAGGCTGCCAAGAGAGGAGAGTGTGTCTAATGAAAGCCTGGAATCAGCATTTTTGTGGCTATGGAAAGGGAATATGTGAGAATTTTGGTGATAGAGGAGATAAAGTACAAAAGAAGATGGAGTGGGGTAGAGAGGGAGAGAGCACAGGGAATCACAGAACAGAAAGTGTGAAAGCAAGAAAAGCTGTCTAAAAGAAGGGAGAAGAAGTACTGAAAATCACAGGGAAGAAAGAAAGGAAAAAGGTAAGATATGAAAAGAAATAAGAAGAACAAAGGACAATCACTTCTTCACCGGATAGAAAAAAATGACCTGAGGAAAGATTAATTAAAAAGGTATCTGGAAAGAAAAGATGACAGAGAAAAAAAGAACAGGACAGACTAAAGTAGCAAAGAGAAAGAGGGAGACAAAGTACATGTAAACGAAGTTTTTAATTAGTGCAAAGGATAGAGATAGCTACGGAAAAAAGAAAAAATGTCACATATGGATAAAATAGCAGAAACACTCATTTATGTAGGTCCCTTCAGGCTCAGGTTTTTATGCCTTTTTTTCACTACTGACATTTTAAAGTTGAACACTGTTCTCCCCTCTTGGTCGTTCTGACCACTTTTTTCCCCTGTGATTATGTATATCATTGCTCCAGTAACACAGAATGTTGTAATACACATTTTCCACTTTTATATTTATGTCTTTGCTCATTTTTTATCATTGTTTTCTACTGACACTGATTGCCTTGTTAAAACAGTCTTTTTATCTGCACTGACTGTGGGTTTCTGGATGACAACTTCTCTTTTATCTGGGGAAAATTTTTTGGTAGAACTGTTGGCACCCAGTCACTGTGTATTTGCTCTGCAGCTCTCAGCACCACTTACCATGCGTACCTCTCAAGGAATGACATATCTTTCTAAGGAAACAGCAGTGGTGAAGACATATTCAGGCTACGTTTGCCATGAGTTTGTACATGGACAATATATTTTATGAATACTGTTGCAGTTTATTTTTCACACAGATGACTCCTATGAATTAGCTTTTGTCAGATAGACAGAGTTATCAGTTCCCATCCAGTCCCTGACACTAGCACAGTCTGTGAATTTGAACTCTTCATTAAAGAAATTGGATTATAAAATACTTCTGTCTCAGAAACACGTTTAGTTAATGGTGATAAAATACAATGAAAATCTGAAAGCCCTTATAACTTTTTTTTTTTTTCTGTTTTGAAAAGCTTTACATGCTGATTTGTATTATAACTTCCTCCAATTCCCTGTTCTTGTTAGGGAAGCTAATGTAATGCGGGAGGCAGAAAGGTGGATAATAGTCCTGCCTTCAGCATCTGGATGGCAGCATGGATTGGAGCGTGGTTTTAAAAGCAGACCACAGGTTTGCTGTATGGTTGTATGTTATGATTTTACAGGCTCTGAATGAATTTGGTATGCACTATGAAAAATTTTTAAAGTAAACTTTGCATGGAAGGGACATAATGAAAGGACCATTTGTTCCATCTCATTAAACCAAATTGTAAACTTGGGATCATAACTGTGTGAATTTTATATGTTGTAACTGAAGGGATGACCCCAGAATGGGCATGTGTGCTTGAACAAACTTCAGTCTAGCTAGCAAAGGAGCAAATGGCAGTGGAGACTGTGGTAGTCCAGATCTCGGCACCAGAAGGGTCCTGGAAATTTTGTCCAGCTCATATCAAAGCTCACGTCACCTTGTCTTCACTGCATGGGTCCTGTAGGTGATTACACATGGGGGAAAAGCTGTAACTAGCTGCAAATAGGAGGTAGGATGCCCGAGTGACCTGCCCACTCCCTGTGTGCTTTTTCCCCTCGCCCTCAGAGGCAGTGAAATAACACTAACCTGACATGCACGTCACGCAGAGCGGGTCCTGTGTCTGCCTGGGCACCCTGCCTTTGAGAGCACAATGAGAAGAAGGCTCTGGGGAGACCTTATAGCGGCCTTCCAGTACTTAAAGGGGACTATTGGAAGTGGGGAGGGACTCTTTGTCAGGGGGTGTAGGGATAGGACGAGGTGTAACAAGGGTAGATTTAGATTACAGATAAGGAAGAAATTCTTTCCCGTGAGGGTGGTGAGACAGTGGCAGAGGTTGCCCAGAGCAGCTGTGGCTGCCCCCTCCCTGGCAGTGTTCCAGGCCAGGTTGGACGGGGCTTTGAGCAACCTGGGCTAGTGGAAGGTGTCCCTGCCCATGGCAGAGGGGTGGAACTAGATGGTCTTTAAGGTCCCTTCCAAACCAAATCTTTCTATGATTCTATAAAACAGCCAAGACTTGGATTTTTGGAGGTGTGTGAGAAACAGAACAGCTTCCATCAGTTTTAATGAAAATGAGGCATCTTAGACTTCAGTTGTGAGAAGTGCTGAGCTTATGCCAATTCCATGGTCTTCACTCAGGGCAAAAGGTTCCACTCACTCAGCAGGGTCACCCAGGATCTCCCACGGGAAGGCCTCTGCTGTAGGACCTTTTGTCACCAGCAACCCTCACCCTTTATGTGATGCTGCTAGTTTTCTTCCATACAGGCCCAATACCTAAGCTA
The DNA here is from genome assembly GCF_003259725.1 of Athene cunicularia. NCBI lineage: Eukaryota > Metazoa > Chordata > Aves > Strigiformes > Strigidae > Athene > Athene cunicularia. Next base: position 117,864,406 of record NW_020799091.1, read on the forward strand.
CACCCCAAACCAAGAGAAAGGACCCCCTAGACTGAAGTGAACTGTGGACCAAGCTTGCAAGGAGTGATATTATACCTTCTGAATGAAAGAAAAGGACCATGGGAATGGAGAGCAGATGGAAAGGAAAGAGAGCGCTCCAACCAGCCAGGCTATGATTCAGGTTTTGAAGCATTGTCAGCAAAAAGAAAAGCCTGGAAACACAGTCTTACGTCAAAGCTCTCTGAAGAAACATGGTTTCAGGTCTCCTTGACAAACCAAAGTAGATGGTTGGCATGTTTGGAAAGATATAATTTCTTTCTCTACTAGTAGACTTGTTCTGTATGGGGCCGGTGAGAGTTGGGGGTGGGAGTGTGTTAAAACCTGTAGCAGATAGATGCTCTTTCTGTTTAAGGTTTAGCTACTGAGACTACTAGGTACTGTTGGATTTACAAAGAAATAAGGACTTGCTTATCATCACCACATGAAAGCTACTTGAAGATTGCAAAGGTCTGTAAAGGTAGTTATGCATGTCACACAGATGAGATACTTATATGGCTATGTACATCCCATTAAGTAAAAGGAATAACTATTTTCCTGTTTCCACTCTTCTGTGTAATTGTATGTCTATATAAAGGAAACAGCAGGTAAAGGGAAAAATAAGTGTGGATTTTTTTAAATGTGTATAAATATATATATACACACATACATATATATATATATATATATATATATATGAGAAAAAAAAAAGAGTTCTACTACAATAAAGCCAGTCTGGCCAAAATGTTTGTCTGCCTCTGGGAGCTTTTGTATTAAGCCTTGTGTTCTTACCAGACTCACAATGATCTCAGATAAGCAAACTGCACCTTTGTGAATGGAACAGACGAAAATCTATTGTTCTGATGTTTATCTATTTGCATATTTAGAAATAAGTGTGACCTCATTCTCCATTCATTGCTTTGTTTTATTCTTCAGTTTATCTCTGAATACATTTTCTTTGACCATCTCTCTGATTCAGATACTTAAAGTAATCTTAATGAGTGGAAACCCATGGTTATTATTAAAGCTGTTTAAGCCACGTAAGGTTTCATTTTCTTGTGTAGGCTCCTCTTATTCTTAATTGTAATGATCTCATTCCCTAAAGTGTCTGTGCTTCCATTATTAACTCCTATTAATAACTTGCATTAATATAATATACAAGTCCCAATCTGTGCTGAAACACTGCAAAACAAGCCTCAGACAGGGAGGAAAAACCTTCATATGTTTTGTTTGAAAAGGAAACAGAGATATTCCAATTAAGAGTAAAGCCAAAGAGTAAAGCCAAAGCCAAGACTATTGGACTGGATTCTCCATTATGCTGATACCTTACTCTTCTTGTCCTACGAAAAAGCACTAAACACGTCTTGAATAAACACTGGAGAGGTCCTACCTTGAAAGGTTGAGATACTTGTGGCACGAATCGTGAGGTAAGGTCAGACTGCCCTTGTGCAGTGCAATGCCAAATCTGAAACCCTGACTGTGGTATCTTTAGTTGGAAAAATTGTATGTCTGCCCTGAATTTCTCAAAGGCTACTACAGGGCAGAACGAACTCATAGGGATGCAACACTTAAACAGCAATGACACCATAAGGGTCTGAATCAAACTGTCACTGCCATGCTATTTGAGACAGAAGCAGTGGTGCAGTGAGAGGCATCACTGAGTTGGCAACCACCTCACTGCAGCTGATGTAAAAATACCTATTACTGTGTACATGCACTACACTATGGTTCTACCTATGTAGTCCTTACGCAGGGCGTGGAAAAGAGGGGAAGGGAAAGGGTGAAGAAGGAAGAAACATGGAAGCAGTCACAAATTCACCATCATCCAGCCATGCCTTAAGCCTGTATGTGTGTCTGGGAAGAGAAGCCAGGCAGAGCTTGCACCATGGGCAGGGAAAGGACTGCTGGGCTTTGTCCTGCAGCTCCCAGAGCTCCCCAGCCCCTCAGGGCAGCCTGGCCATGGGTGGACACTGGGGCAGGATAGAGGGACTGAAGTCAAATGTCCAAGGGACACAGTAGCAGGAGGAAAGCTGTTCTTAAATCCTCTTGGAGTGTGTGTGTTAAGTATTTTGCTTTACTAGGACATAAATAATTCTGTTTATCATTGTTTCTAAAATTAATGTTTTGCTCTTTTTCACTATAGTATTTTTCCAGTTCTAAATATGTAGGCTGACCACTTCACTATGTGGCCTTTTTTGTAGGGCGCTTTGGCAGTGCCTAATTTTCCTATGTTTCTTGTAAGGACTTGAGCCTGCATCTTAGTTTTAAGCAGCACCTTCTAGACATCTGACACTTTCAGTGTCGCTGCTGGTAACGCTGGGCAGAGAGAAGCAGGACTGATCCCACTCAGAATTACTGTGAAGGAGCTGACTTCTTGTTATGCTGAAAGCTGAGCTGATGCCTCTCTCCAGGGAATGGTGTCCCCACCATGTCTTGGGGATCCTGGCTGGATGTGTCCTGTGGGATGTGTTATCAGTGCAGTGCCTCTGCTTCCACTTCTGGCAGTGCACAGCAAGGGCAGGGATGAGCAAAATGCCGGCGTCTGTGACTGGTGCAGAGATGATCCTCTTGGCTCTCCTACTAAATATTTCATCTGAACCAAGTTCAGGGCTCAGTCAGACTGGCTCCAGAGCCCGTGAACACAGCCTGCATGAGTGAGACGACAGACTCAGTTCAGCTCATCCCTCCTTCATAAGCCATCACTTGCTACCCCAGACCTTTGGGAATAGGGAATATGTGTGCAAGAGAGTGCTTGCTAGCTTTAACGGTGTTCCTTCTATTGTATCAGCTGCTGCTTCTTCAGCTAGGTCTTTTCCTCTCCCCTACAGCTTTTCCACCTTGCTTCTTCCCGTGGCTTTAATAAGAAATGAAGTTGAGGTAGGCAGAAGCAAGAACAATTGCACAGGACTATCGGATGTCTGGATTCTCCCTCTGTAGATAAGTAATTCGCAGAAGATATGGTCAAAAATGTTTGGTGGAAGCAGCTTTGTGTTAGACAGTATCAGCTTGTTGTAACTGGGACATTTTACAGGAAGTATTGATTATAATGATATTTCATTTTGAACAAAATGGAAAGTAATGAAGTGACCTCCTCACTTTCTGCAACACAATGCTTTGAAAAGACTGAAGCTGATCAGACTGGACCTCCCTGGCTCCAGTTTGGAGTGACATTCACTGAAAATTTGCTTTTAAATGAAAAATTATAAATGACAAATGTAAAAATAGAATAACATTTTAATTAAAAACATTTGATGATCTAATATGGAAAGATTTAAAATTCTGGGCTGTCTCTGAGACAGAAATTCTGGCTCCTGCATAGCTCTGATAATATCCAGAGCTCAAGTATAGCACTGATCCTGGATTCCTTGACCAGTAAAACTGCATTTGTGTATATGTGTGTGTGTGAGTGTGTGTGTGTGTGTGTGTGTGTGTGTGTGTTTTCTGCAGATGGCTTCCATCCCTCTTTATTGTAGCAGTTTCCAATATCAGCCAAAAATATCTGCACAAAAGCCTCAGTTATGTTTCTGGGCTTGAATACTGGCCAATATTACATATATGGAGAATAGTAACTCGGTATCATGAATGTCTACCTCTTGCATTATACTGACATGGCCTGAACTGGATAAAAAGCAGTGTGTAAACTGAAATTGAATGAGCTCTAAAGACTTAAATTATTCATTTTAGAAGTATGTTCTGAGTGTCACTGAAACCCTAGAGATCAGGGAAAAATAAATAAAAGCATTTTCTCCTTTGTTATTGGTTTATATCTTTGCTTACTGAACCCTGTGCTGGGGAGATGGAAAGGTCCTGCAAGGGGCAGAGGACTTGAAATTTCCATTATGCTGTTGCCCTGCAGCAGCATTTGGTACAGGTGAAGTGCCTTCTAAAATCAGGAGCTCAAAAGTTACATGGCTTTGCCTCTCATTACTGAAGAAAAAAAGCTTCCTTTTAGACTTTGCCACAACACTGGTTCCAGATGCAGTTTTCTATTATAGACCAGCAACAACAAAGATATGTATTTTCTAGAAGTAAGTGCCATTTTCCATTCCAATAACCCTATGTAATTCTATGGCTCTACATGTTCTTTATTTTAGGCTTAATATATCCGATAAGAGGACTGCTTGTTCGGATTCCCTACAATGCAAGGGAGAAAGGGTGCTGGGTTTTAGAATAAGATGTCAATTGAAATCCTTAGACAACTCTAATGTATATGTATTAGTATTTTTTAAAAACCGCTCTCTAGTGGTCACTGTTTACTTCCTATTGCCTGTAGTTCATGGAGCAGGAGACTACACAGCTTGAGAAAACAAAGCTGAAACTCATTATTCTACTGATTTTTACTGCCTTTCCTTACAACACCAACGTTTCCTGTGGCATATATCTCAACAGTGTCTGCTGAACCATGTGGGATGGTTCCTGCCCAGCGCTGGGAGGTGGACTGCTCACAGCGATAGTGCAGCCAGGTCAACACAAAGCTTCCCCGAATGGCTAGGTACCCTCGTGCTGCGGGATCTGGCTGTGTGTTGGGAGTCCCCAGACCTCCAAAGCTGTCCTTGCTGCTCAAACAGGTTCTTTCCTTGCTGCAGCCCAGGCAGTGGGATATGGCTAGCAAAAGAGTTGTCAGGGCTCAGTCATTGCATTGGTACATTAGTAATGACTATAAGTTAAAGGAAACTGTGGTATTTGGAGCATATGTGGGCTCCAGTTGGGAGATTGTCATCCCTCTCGTTCAGATAAACCCGGGGGATCCCTGATCATGCAAAGGACTGCAGAGCTGGGAGCATTTTCATACTTCTGGGGAATGCCAGGAAGGGGACAGTCTCACATGCCTGAAAGCTTCAGACCAGCACAGAAAAGGGCTGTTTGGGCCTGGCTGGTGAGGATGTTTGGCATTAGAAACACATCCACAGGCTGCAGAGCGAGCCCTTTTCCTCCATCCAGGTTGCAGTGTTGCCACACGGAGAGTGCCGCGTCGGGGATTCGCAGACCCCCGCTTCCCAGCGGCTGGGAGCCCGGCGGGGACGCCAACCAGAGGAGGTGGTTTGCCTCTGTGCTTCAGCACTGGGAGACAGAGGCTGAAGCGTGAAGGGATGGGACCAGACAGGGTTGTCAGACATAGCATTTCAGGCACACCGTAATGACAAGGAATTTTTCTTTGTCATGGGATCATGCAAGCAGTCCTGTTCCACCCACCTGTATCATTACTGAAACAATGGATGGCATATCTTGCCTGCTATTGTCTGGGTGGCAAATACACTTTAGGGAGGGAATGAAAGGTGGGTGTGAAAAAGCTTGACTGCTATAATTGTGTCCTATTAGCTTAAACATTTCTCCCTCTTTTCTGCACATTGATCCAGCCTTAAGACAAGGGAGGGAGTAAGGAAGGTGATATCTGGGGATGGTTTATGTCCTTGTTTTGTGTTTTGATTGATGTTTTATTTTTATTATTTAAACTAGAAATTAATATGTAGACTATCCAAGATTATGTGTAGTTTTAATGAAAAAAAAAAATTCAGTCTTTTTCTCCTTCTTTTATTTTCAACCAGTCCCTAGGAAGCTCCCCTGAACAGGCTAAATGCTTAGATTTAAATGACATTTCCCTGTTCACAAAAGTAATGATTTCTTATTTGATCCATGTCACTGGGAAAAGTGACATCATTCTTGGGAGGGATAGGATCTTGCAGGTTAGTTTATATGAGTCTTGAATTACCACATGAATCTTATTATTCTGGGTAGGTTCCTCATATTTTTTTTATGTTTTCATCATATTCCACTGAAACTCTTGACGTACATTCAGCAGCAGATTGAACTGTGACAGGCAAAGCAATTTTCATCTCTAACTTCTGCCTTGCCCCTTCCTGGGAAACTTCTGCTTCTGCAGTATGGACTTGGGGCCTCTCCTAAATCCATGACTCTAACAGCCAGTCTTATTAAAATATATCTTAATCTATTTTGATTCATGGCAACATACCATCTTGAAAAATGCGATGGTCAAGAGATGATTCAAAAAACATCCAGACATCTCAGATACAGGTGTGGCAGCTTTCAGAAGATGATAGAATGGACAATGAGGGAGTAGAGATCCCTTCAGCAGAAGGATTTTAGTTGTACAGTAAATATATGACAAGATCCTTAAAGCCTGCTGAGGAACAAATGTTACAGGACAGCAAAACATTTGCATACTTGTTCCCCCATAGCTGTAATGTTTCTTTCCCCACTGTGCCTGCACAAATTCTTGGTCTGATGACAAGGATGGTGTTGAAAACTTAAGCCATCTTCAACTCTTTCTTGAATTTTCCGATAACATTCCAGTATGAAATCCAAAGGAGGGATGGAAGCATCATCTGTCATATTTAGCTGTTGTGAAATTGTGTGACATTAAAGCACAGGGAAGAAAGCAAAATCTTGAAAACTCATAATCCCTGCACTTCACTGGCTACAGAAAAAAAACAGGTTAATCCCAAAATATTGATGTTGTTTCTGGTGCTGACATACTTTTCTTCCTGCTAGACATGACCGGCTGTGAACTTTAAAGCCCTTCTTGTAGGTGACACTTATTTGTGTCTTCAGACATTTTACCTTCATGTAAACATGCTTTTCCTTTCCCGTGTAGAAGCCCATTTGCTTTGATGATGTAATTAACACATGGCAGCAGACGCTAGGTGTTGGCCTGGGGTTTTTGCATTCTTTCTGGAAGGGTTTTGGGGCATGCCTACTTCTCACATGCAGCAGTATGCTCTCCTGTTGTCTTGGCAGTCGGTTTGCCTTGTTCCCAAGTGGTAGACAAAGCAAGCAAGGCTTAACTTTGGCAGCCATGAATAGGGAGGGAAGAAAAAGTCTTGCTGAAAACTGGATAATGTGATTAGAGAAGTTGGCCCAAGAACCAATGGTAAATCCCCAGCAGTGGATTGCCTTTTACTGAGGGAAGTTGTATGAGGATAGTACAGTGACATTTCCAACAAAAACCAATATTAAGCCTATCCAGACTGCAAGCAACCTATAAATTCCTCTATTTCTGTAGTAGGACACATTTTGAATGCAGCTGCCTGAACATACTAGAATGGAATTAAAAAAACCTAAAAATTCTTTGGCTTAAAGGAAAAAAAATAAATTACTTACTGAGAGCAGTGCTGCACCTTGCTTTAGAAAGCGTCTTATTTTTGAAATTTTCAATACAATAAAATAATTTATTTAAACTACTTCTAGCAGCCCACAACCCAATTTTCCTTTCTCATTCCTAGTGTTTATGACAAACACATCATCCAGGATTTTTCTGTGTATGCAGACATTAATACAGCTTTCTTAACTAATGGGATTTCCTGTTTTATGCTAGATACACATTTAACACATACATTTGTAATACAATTATTGATGCCATGGATTAAATATGGGAACTACAAAACCATACAGGAAATTAATTCCCAGTCACTGATAAGGCTAGAAGGATTCATGTGCACTGGGAGGAACTAGTACAACAAATAGAAAATGTAAACTGTGACAGTATTTCTTGCTTTATCGACATTATAGGAATAAGACTGTATGCCAAAAATAGACCTGTTTTGGAGCTGTATTAAACCACACTGTTTTAAATAAACACACATAAAAATGTGTGCAGAAATGGTATTTAAAGAACATTTTTATGATTGCAGGGTCACTTTACCAAAAATCCCAGGAAACGTCAGAATTAAAATCATGTGGGAGATAAATTTGTCCCCTCCATTGGGTCTATGTATTATTACATAGTTGCTAATGATGCAGTCGCATATAGATTTTTTTCCAAAGGACCATACCTCATTCATCATGTAGGATGGATGCTGCTCACTTAATCAGCAGTTATTCAGTCTCTTGTTTACTCCTTATTGTAAGATGAGAGGCCCCAAGCCTTATTTACTGCACACTATTCAAATCCTTCTCTAAAGACAGAATTTTCCGTTGCCTCCTGGGCTTCTCTATTGAGCTCACCCCTGTAGTATCTGAGCACTTTGCAATGAATACATTTATTTATACAAGACCCTTGTGAGCATAAGGGATATTATTAGCCCTATTTTACAGATTCACAGACAAAATTTTGGTTTTCCAGTCTGAGGCACCTACGGCCAGTTTTTTCCAGTGTGCTCAGCTTTATCTGTTTAAAGCAGAGTTCAGGTCCTATTGAGCTCAACTGCAGCTGCAATACTCAGCATTTCAGCAAATCAGGCCCCAGGGTATGAAGTCAGATACCCAGAAAATAAAATATGCAGAATTATTTTCTGCTTAGAGAAAGTTTGCTTTTTGCTGTTTCTGACTTCTTGTCTGATTCATTCCTTCTCCTTGACCCCCTCTCCCATCTCTGACTGCTGCCCTGTCTCCTTCTCTCAGGCCTGGTGAGGGGAACCAGGCTCAGGCACAGCCATGAGATGGCTGGGTGATGCAAAAAGGCAGTATGCAGAGTGTGGACAGCAGGAAGGGGTTCAAAGGAGGGATTTAGAAACTTTTCCTGAGCAGGTAGGCACAGTGTTAGGAGAGCCAAAGCTCAGCAAGAGTTGGTACTTGTGAGGGATGTGCAAGAAAACAGGAGGAGCTTCTGTTAGCAGCAAATGGCTGACTGAGAAAAATGTGGCACTGTTGCTGAGTGGAGCAGGGCATTTAGTGAAAGCAGACAGTGATCAGCCTATATATAAGGGAAAACTATTTCCCAGTAAGAACAGTCGGGCTGTGGATCTGGCTGCTGAGAGAGACTGAGCAGGTTTCATCCTTGGAGGTTTTCAAGGATAAAACCCCGATAAGCTTGGTCTGACTCCCTGAGTGACCCTGCTTTCAGCAGGATGTTGGACTAGGGAACTCCCTAGGTTTCTTTCCCACTGAATTGTCCTCTGGTCCTGCAGTTTCATCTCTCCTGTGTTTTACAAGCATGCTTATCCCAAACAAGAACTCAGGTAAGGTTTGGCTGTGGTCTTTTTGACATTTAAACTACACTGCTTTCTCAGAAACTTTATTGCAAGAAAACCACCTCAGTCCTGGACTGGGCTCATGTGCAGCAGGACAGGCATCTGAAAAACCAAGTGCTGAAAATTGGACATGTGCTTGTTTTCCCTGCACATACGAACTGAGAGATTCCCTTCTTCTCTTCCAGTAGACTACAATGAGGTGAAATTTGGGAGTTTTATTCATGGGGAGAGATAGAGGACAACAGTTTCTTTGAAATGTGATGATGCTAGTGCTTTTCAAAATAAGATTGGGAGAAAGTGCCAAAAAAAGAAAGGGAAAAAAGGGAAAATGTTGTGTTTCCCCTAACTTTATTCACAGATAAAGAGTAATTATATTTCCCCAAAATAAAGAAAACCACTAACCACCACCACCAAAAGATGAACAATGAATACTTCCACCCAATAGTTGTAGTCTCACAAAGCTGTAAGCAATGCAGGTATGGACTGGTGTGGAGAAGAGCCTTAAAATAGTTCATGAGCTCCAGATCGCTTAGAACAGGGGGCTTTCTAGAAATGTTTTCGCATGTTATCTTCCCATGATAGGTAGGAAATGACCTGCCAGAAAAGAACGACAAATCTATGCAGGCCTCAGCTGTGGTTCTCTCGGGTGCACAGCCTGAAGCGTTTCCCTCTTCTCACTCAATACAATCCTGCATATTGTCTTTTTGTGTACAATACTGTAGATCACATGAAAATAAGAAAAAGCCTCAAGAGCTTTAACTTCTGTAAAGGAATTACAGAAATTTCAAAGTGCAATGCCAATGAAGATGCAAGTTCCAAGCTGCAAAATACAAAAACATTGCATATGTGTAAAGTTGTACCCTCTCGATTTGTTGTTCATTTTCTTTCAAACAATAGAATAGTTTTCAGCTTCTGTGAGGGCAGAGGACATGTTATGTCTGTATGAGAGCAACTTCAGTTGTGTGTACATATACACACACACATACACAAACACACATGAAGAAGCGGTTTGAACTAAACCAAGAGAAGCCACATCTGACCTGAGAAAAGGAATACACCTATGCACACAGATTTGTGTGGTGAACTAAGTCAATTTTAAACTCTAGAAGGCTTCTTTTTTTTTTTTTAATTATTTATTATTTAATTAGTTGTATGCTTATTGAGACCCATGCTGAAATTCATATTAGGCAGTAATTCATTTCCAGATTAGAGTTTTCTGCAGAACCAGTGTTGGCGCTAGAAAGCTGAAATCCCGCCACAGTGGCAGGAACCTGTACACCCTCTATGCATCCCTCTTCTAGCAAGAAACATCCTGAACATTAAAAATTCTTTTCATGAGCAAATGGGGTGCAACGCTCTCAGTGTACATGCATGTGATTGTTGGGATCTAGATGGGGCTACTAAACCTCAGCTGCTCAGCAAACAACGAAAGCAATCAAGTTGTGGGCAGTACAATCTTCTCCAACAGCCTCAGGTTTTAGCATTTTCATCTCTGGCCACCATGAGCAGTGCTGGTACCCTTCCTAGCCCCATGCTGCCCACAGGTAATAAGCTGGGAAACCACTTTGCCCCCTTCTCAGCCTGATTACCAATTTCATGCTAAGCCATGCTCTGCAGCATGACTGAAGTTCAATCAGGAGGTGAATGAATGCATAGATGGTACATGGCTTAATCCCTGTAACTTTAATTTCCTTCACCTTTATAGACTGGCAAAAGGAAGAGGTAACTTTTTTTTTTTTTTTTTTTTTTTTTTTCATTGAAGTAACGTTCTATTTACTATCAGAAAAAGAAAGCTTTAGGTTTATTGGAATCATTCAATGAAAAAGCACAGAAAAAACAGGTCATCCTCCTATCTCTCATTTCTGCTGCTTCTTTCGTACCCCTTCATACAGTTTGAGGGGGACTTTTTGACATCTAGTCTTCAATTTGGGGCTGTTCTCAGCACTAATTTTTAGTTTCACTGGGAGCATTTGAACTCTTGAATAGCGCTTCTCTTATCATTGCTACACCAAGTGCTTATTGCTACAAAAGAGGTGAGAGATAGAGAGAGGCGCCTGATACTTCCCAGATGAGGCAACATTGCTACTAACCTGCTTTTTTTTTACAGAACAGTGAGTCATGCATTATGGTCAAAACAAGATTTATTTACCTGAGTTAGAAGAAATAAATAACAATTGAGAACAAACAAACAATAGTCGTTGACAGTCGGTACCTAATGATTCATATTCTTGGGTTAGCAGAGATTCGTATATTTACTGAGTAGTTTTTTCCTAAGTGCAGTTGCTCTTGGAGACTTCTGTGCTGGTACTAATTCTGTGATTATAACTTTACCTCTTAACCCACTATGCTTCCTGCTTGGTAATTTTGCTTGTTTAGAGCAGTCAAATAAAAATACCTTTTTTTTTTTTTATAACAAGAAGAAAGCATCATGTGCATAGTGCAATAGCCTCATTGCCATGTGGCTTCCTAAAGCTGTGGCCTCATAACCAGCTTATGATTTTGGCTTGGGCACACTTATGGTTTGGCAGACCTTGCTGGTGACTTGGTACAGACATTTTTTCTGATTTTCAGTTGCTAAGGTGCACTAAAGAGATGAAAGCATTTAGTGAATAATTATCTAGTACAACTTTTCTGTTCTGTCTGTTGCTCCACTTGGTTCGAGGCTGTTATATCAGGGACAGGGCTGGTGTGGAATGCCACTGTGAAGATGAAGGTGCCAGAAAGTCATCTGGCTCTGTGTTCCCATAGACCCCATGTCAGGGAAGGAAAAGGAAAAATCCCTGGTTAAGCAGTCACTGTTTCTTTTAAATGTGAGATAGAAAGTTGAGGAAAGGTTTTAGGCAGAGGCTGTGAAGTGAAGGGAAGAAAGATTCACAGTAATTTTCAGTGGTAATCTTGTTCTCCTTTTTCTAAAAACCTTCTTTGTTCAGTTCAGAAGAAAAGATAAATAAGAAGGGGCAGGATGGAAGTATAGAAAGCAATGAATGCTAGAGAAAAGGTGAATCAGTTATGCCTACTTACTGTAGTACAAACATGCAAGATAACAGGATATTGGGAATGTGTCTGTCAAAGCAAAGGAGCCAGGGAAAAAGGGCAAATACAAGTTAGAGTTACCTATTTTCTGAGTTCAATGTCCACAACAGGCATTCATGAACAAGCCTAGACTGTTATTTTTAAGATCTGCAATACAGTTGTTGTATTTCACATTGATGCCATGGCAGAGGTGACTGGGATTTGTAAAGGGACAAATGTGCACCAGCTCAAGATGACAAATCAGTTGTCTAGATCCAGTCAAAGTCTATACATGCTACAAAGGCAAAGAGGATATAAGTGATATCTTTGTAACCTGGTAATCCAAGGCCCCTCCACTAGCTCCTGCAAGAGCACAAGGAAGCCCCTGGGCCTTGGCTTTATGAGAAGTGTGTGCTTCAAGGGTGACTGCTGTGGAAGGTATAAACCCACTCTGTACAGTCAGCAAACCCACAGGTCCCTACAAGAGGCTGTTCGTGGGCGGAGGAGTGTCTAACCATGCAACAAGGAGGAAAGGAAGCTGGTGCCGAAACCAGTTGCTTAGGCTTGGGTTTAGGCTTTATCTCCATGCTACCTAATGTGTCAATATAGCCCGCATGGGGTGCAGCCTGCAGCTTCCCCACACTCCTTGTTCAGCTTGGTAACAGCAGCTGACAAAGTGCAAAGGGCTGTTGGAGAGTTACTGCTTCTGCAGATCCTTGGTCTGAAGGGAAGTGAGTGAGATGCTGCCCAGAGGGCCTAAAGGGATTGGAAGTTTATAGAGATGACATTTCAGTTTATGGGAAGCATAAGGAGGGACATGATGTAATCACTTCTGGACGTTATCTTAAAAGCTCCTGGACTCCAACTGAATATAGAAAGTGTACACTGTTAGAAGTGCAGCTGTGGCATTTAAGGTATATACGACTGCTGAATATAGGTGGGCAGCAGATCAGTGCAGGCACTGTTTTTTGAAAACCTTGACACAAGCCTTAGGGTGTTCTTGAAATGGACACTCAGAGATGTGGAAGAGTGCAGAAATGACACTACATTCAAACTGTGATTGGAATAAATTACAGTCAGTAACATACCCTCTCATAATCTCTTCTTTTGGTTCAAATCCCTTCTGTTACTTGTGAATCATCAGAGGGCAGTAGAGTTACTTTGGTGTAAAGTTAGTAACTTCCAGACTTCTGTTAGGCCATAATGAATTATAGTTACTGAATAAGCTTTTATCTAAGGTTCCTGCAACTGAGCAATTAACTTTCTGACTCTTACACTGAAGCAATTCTTATAAACAGATTGTGGTTATGAAGCAAAATGCTTAACAAGTCATAAATTGTGAATCAGTTGTTGATTTGTCCTTTTTTAGTTTCTTTTATTTCCAGAAAAAAAAAAAAAAAGGTAAATTTTGTGCCTGTAGTGGGGTGTTTTTTTCTAAAGTACTGAAATGTGCATGTCTTTGGGATATAGAAGAATGCCCAGAAAGAGTCACAATCCCTGGCGGTTTACCATGTATGGTGAGATAATTCCTCTAAGGGATTGTTGCAAACAAGACTCCATCAGTTATGATGGAGTGTGAATTTATAAATTTATAAGCAGGGAAAGATTACCTTGCCTTTACCATGAATAAGAAAATGTGGCTGTGCAGCTAATGTGATGTAGGTTAGGCTATATAAATTAATCTCCTTTCTTATCCTTCCTACGTCAGTGAGTAGTCAACCCTACAGGATAAGTAATGTAGCTCCTTTACATGATGATACTTCTAATCTTTTGTCCTTGCTTTGCAGAGCTCAACAGTGTTGCCATATGAAGTATCATCAATATCACAGAAGCTTGTCCCATATGAATAGATGGCACAGCTTCAGACTCTGCAGATTCAGGCCTTTAATGTAGACTTCTTTGGCTCACAGCTGCAAGAGCTACGTAGATGTTAACTATTGGAGAATAATGATATGTCTATCTATTTCCTTTAAGACTAGTCCTTGCACCTTCCCTGGAAGATATCGCCCTCTGAAGATTACGGAGCAGAACATGATAAGAAAGGGCTTCTCTGACTCCTTCAACTGTTTAATAATTAACTATATGACCTCTGTTTAGAAGTAAAGCCAAGCTAATTAATGCATATCTCTATAGATTATATTGCCTATAATATGACTATGATGTATAATGTAAATTTAGGAAATATGAAGATTGAGTGTGGATAAAATGTTTCATGTACATCATGACAAGGATTATAAAAGCATTTCTTTGCAAATGTCTTCTTTCTTTCATTTTATGGCACTTTGCATCACTAAGTAATTATGTATAATAGCTTGAAAAAACACTTAGACTTCTGGCCCCTCGGGGTGCAACTTAGTCAGAGAGACACAAAAAAGGGTCAGTGTTAGAGTAAGGAATGAAATATTCTTCACTAGTACAGGATGTTCCCTGCAAGTGGAAATGTTTCTGCAACACCTCCCGCAGGAGGGCTCATCGTAGTGGTCTACATCCTACGTAATTTTAATCCAAACTTGAAACATTTTCTGCCACCTACTGCTTTTGCATCATCGTTGTCCTGTTATCTGCAGAAAAATGCTTCTGATCAATTAAAGCTCAGAAATGTCTTCTGTCAAGTTTCTGAAAGTGATTTTTAAAAAATCTTCATAATGTCCAAGTGAGTAAACCCAGAGCAGTTATCTCCATTTTCAAGGCAGAAATAAGGAAGAAAAAAATGCAGCTAGGGTCCTCTGGATGTAGGGTTGTAACAGAACTGAGGATGGTCTGGTGTTCTTGAATCCTATTGTGGTAGGTTAGACAGAAAGACATACGCTTAACCTCTCTTGCAGGCTTATACATTGTCTTAATAGCAGGTTGGGATTTTTTGCTTTAGGTACACTTACATGCACAAAAATTACTTTCTGTGATGGTCAGCTGGAGCCTTTCAGCAATTAACTGAAAGGTTAGTGTAGGAAGAGAAAATACACTCCTTTTTCTTTATGAATCCTTTCACAAGTATGGACTATCTCATTAGTTAACTTTGTTATTTGACACTTGTGGAAAGTGTCATGAGGTCTGAATAACTGCAATTACTGCTCACCTTGTTCTCCGTGCCTCAACTCAAGCGCCTTTAGGTCTTTTGCAAAATCCTAAGATAAAGACTGATATTCAAACAACATCCCTGAGATAAATGGCAACAAACGTTCTGTATGACATGCTTTATTTGTGAGGTCCTCAGATAACACAGTGATTAGTGCCTGGTTGGACAGATGGGGGTTTATTATTTTTCTCTGATTCTTACAAGTTGGATCTCATATTTTGAACACTGATTTGGCATCCGATAGGACTGTTCACATGGAAGGCTTGAGAGAGGTTTCACTATTTCAGTGTTAGAAAGGCAGGCAAAATGCCAAAGTGCGGTGAGGGCTAAACGGCACTTGCCATGAGGAATGGGAAATAGCATACAGAGTCTAGACCAGATATGGGCTGAAAATGTCCTGTGTGACTGAGTAGGTGTCTGTTTCTGGGCTGCAGGACCCACCAGCTTTTGGGATATCAGCTTTTCACTTCATCATCATCAGGAGACTCTGGGTCTGCAGACCTGCACCGTTATGGTGCTGAGGGTGACCCGGAGGCTGTGCGCAGGAACCATCCTGGCAGCTGCAGAAAGGGAAGGGAAAAATCAACACTAACACAGTCAAGCCTGCTGTCTAGCCAAGTTGTGTATCTCCAGTCCCAAATCAGAGCACTCTGTGCAAATATAGAAATGTTTCAAGGCCAAATCTCAGTTGCTGATATTATTCATGAGCACGCCATTCAAGTCAACATAGTGGTGAGTTAGCTGGATCTCAGATCTAACTTCTTTGCCTTTCTTCTTCATCCAGCTTTGGAAGACATCTCTACAAACGGTATTTCTGTTTTGAATTTGGGATCACTTTGGAGTGACATACCAAAATGAGGGAATCACCTCTTAAGTTATTCCTGGCTAATGCTTGTTTTTCTCTCTAGATTAGCAAAAGCCCTGTATTTATCCCACTTTTTCCTTTCCTTGTCCACAAAGAAGAGTAGCCTCTGACTTTGTGGTTGGAGATCCAAATCTGAAATATGTGAGAAGATCCTTTCTCCACCAGGCAGTGGTTGGTGTTTGTCTGTCATAATTCAGACTGTAGGAGAAGCTTCACATTGCAAATTTTCTTTCATCTACAAGATCTAAAAGCCTGAAGATATCCATGCTAGGCTAACATTAATCAAAATGTTGGAGCCATCATCTGGTTTGGTTTTGGTAAAACATCCAGTGGTCTCAACCTAAATGTGAGGGGACAGAAGACTATGTCTCAAGTGCTAATATTACAATGGGAGATTAGAACTGTGCTTAAGTACTTACTTTTGGTTTTGTGTTGACCAGAAATATTTGCGTTGAACAGAAGTACTTTTATAATTTGAGGCAAAACCTTGGGTTTTTTTTAATTGTATCAGCCTACAATGTTAGTTCAATCAAAGTGACACATTTTGAGAGGTCACATGGTTGAATTTCAGGCATCTGAAAGATGCGTAATTTACTTGTCATGTCTACATAGGCCTTCTGAACAATCAATGGAAGCAGAGAGGCTTTTGCAGGGGCACCTGAAATTTGGGTCAATTCCTGAAGGAGTTGTCTTTCTGGGCTATATTGAGGCTTATGAACACTCACTGCTGGTCAGCACCAGAGTACCTGAAATTCACCTAAGCAAAACCATACTTCTAAGACTTTCATTCCAGTCTGCATTTTCTTCTTTCCTCTGTTCTTCTGACTAAAATTATTTGCTGCATTTGATGAAGTTTGTGAAGGGCTTTTTGTTGTCTTGAAACAGTGTTTTCTAGCAAAATAACCATTCTGCTGGAAAAACATTCAAGGTTAAAATCAGCTATATATTACAGCTGATAGCTTCCGTTTTTCCCATAGTCTTTGGATAAGCACAAATTCAGGTCTCCCAGGCTGTTAACTTGGCATCTTTCACCAGTGTGTAATTCAGAGAACATACAATATTTCAGATAAACAGAGGAGTATCTTCCCCCTTTTAGATGTTGACTCCATTTTCCTCAATCTTCTTCTGCCGATCTCCTCTGAGAGAAGAGAGTTGACTATACTAATGACAAACTGGCAAATGCGCAAACTCCCTCAATGAGCACTTAAAAAGCTGCTTTGTCACAGCAGTGTAACACGGACATGAATAGAGGATTGTTCTTTTACTTCAGATTCCAAGCAGCCATCGACTTTATTGCATATTTTCACCTATGTGAGTTACAAATTAGTGACAAACATGTTTGAAAGCTAGTCATTACCTCCATCAGTCAATTATTCAAAAGATGTATCAGTGTGATTAGTTGCTCTCAGTTAATTATAGGAACAATAATTAGCTGAGAAGGCAGTACCATCATTCATATAATACTGATTTTTGTTGTTTTAGAGACACTAATTTTAAAAAGTCCCTGGAATCCATATATTGAGAGAACACCCAAGATTTCTTTTAAAACAACTTTATCAAGTTGCAGGAAGTGTTTTACTCTCTGCTAGCTTTTTTGGCCAACCTTATATTTTTGCCATCTTCTCAGCACTGGTTTCTGTTTAAAATTAATGAATGTATCTTCAAATGTAGCCTTGCTAGTGAATTGCCTTGAGAAGGTTGAACGTCACACAGATGATTAGACAACTTGCTACTGTTAAGCACTTCACCCCTGGACAAATATAAACTAATGCCAAACACTGGAAAAGAAAGATGGGCATGTCAAAGACATTATATCTCATTGCTATAAAGACACAATTTCCTCTGAAATTACAGATGCAAGACTATAGGATTTCATACTTCTCCTCCCTAAAATTAGCACCTGAGGGAGAGTGCATGATGCAGGCATTTTGTTTAAACAAGATTTTGCCTGTTTGTTCCTTATATTTGCACTTCCTTTTCAGCACCTTCATCACCACCTTGTTAGACTTTATACCTCAGTCATGTTCCCAAGTTCTAAAAATGAAAAGGCCCAGATCCTCACAAGTAAATAGGGACCTAACTCACTGTGACACCCCAAGATGTGTTTGCAAGTCCAGGCAGTGCATCTGTCTTGCCCCTACATGGTCAAGATAAGGATGGTAATCCAGCATTTGGTGCTGAAGCCATTACATAGGCTTCGTATTACCAGGGTGGATAAAACCAGTCTGAAAGAAGCTAAGTTTTCCAACAGCTAAGACAGTGACCGTAAGGCTAAGAGTAGAGATCCCTACTTGTGGTTAAAGAGAGAAGTTCCATATTTTCTCATCTCCACAGGCCAAGCTTGCCTGATCATGGCTAGCTGGCACAGTCAGCTAAACCACCAAAAGCCTAATCCCACAGAAGGTTGTAGTAGGAGTCTACTATAGGCCACCCAACCAGGACAGAGAGATGGACAAGATATTTTATAGGCATTTAGGTGAAATCTCACGGTCACTTGCCCTTGTTCTTGTGGGCAACTTTAACTTCCCAGACATCTGCTGGAAATACAACACGGCAGAACGAGACCAGTCCCGGAGATTCCTGGAATGTGTGGGAGATAACTTCCTGACACAGCCGGTGAGAGAACTGACCAGAGAAGGTGCCCTGCTGGACCTCCTCTTTGTGAACAGGGAAGGACTGGTGGACGACATGGAGATTGGAGGCTGAGTAGGGCACAGGGATCATGAAATAATGAGTTCTCTATTCATAGAGAGGTCAGGAGAGAGCTAAGCAGGACTGACAACCTGGACTTCAGAAGGGCTGACTTTGTCTTGTTTAGGCACCTGCTTGACAGGATCCCCTGGGAGATGGTCCTGAAGGGTACAGGGGTCCAGGAATGCTGGGCGCTCTTTAAGAAGGAAATGTTTAATGGCCCAGGAGCAGGCGGTCCCCAGGTGCTCTAAGAGAAGCCACCGCCAGAAGAGCACCCTGGCTGAACAGGGAGCTTTGGCTGCAACTCAGGGAGAAAAGGAGAGATTACAGCCTTTGGAAGAAGGGGCTAGACACTCACAGTGATTACAAAGAGGCTGTGAGGCTGTGCAGGGTGGAAATCAGGAGGGCTAAAGCCCAGCTGGAAATTAATCTGGCTTCAGCAGTCAAGGACAACAAGAAATGTTTCTATAAGTATGTGAGCAGCAAAAGGAAGTCCAGGGATAGTCTCCATCCCCTGCTAGATGCAGGAGGATGTTTGCTAACAAGTGACAAGGAGAAGGCTGAGGTGCTTAATGCCTTCTTCGCCTCAGTCTTTAATAGCAAGGTTAGTTATATTGATGAAATCCAGCCTTCACAGCCAGAAGACAGAGACTGGGAGAACAACCCCCTTGCAATCCAGGAGACAGTCAGTGACCTGCTGCATCCCATAGACATTCACAAGTCTATGAGACCAGATGGGATACACCCAAGGGTGCTGAAGGAGCTGGCTGGGTGCTCACCAGGCTGCTTTCTATCATTTACCAGCAGTCCTGGCTGAGAGGGGAGGTCCTGACTGATTGGAAATGACCAGTGTGACGCCCATCTATAAGAAGGGTTGGAAGGATGATCTGGGAAGTTATAGGCCTGTCAGCTTGACTTTGGTGCCCGGGAAGCTGATGGAGCAGCTCATCCTAAACACCATCATACAACACATGAGGGACAACCAGGGGATCAGGCCCAGTCAGCATGGGTTTATGAAAGGCAGGTCCTGCCAGACAAACTTGATCTCCTTCTACGACAGGGCGACCTGCTTATTGGATGAGGGAAAGGCTGTGGATGTTGCTTGCCTTGACTTTAGCAAGGCCTTTGACACCGTTTCCCACAGCATTCTCCTGGCAAAACTGACTGCTCGAGGTTTTGACAATCACACACTTCGCTGGGTAAAAAAATGGCTGAATGACTGGGCCCAGAGAGTTGTGGTGAATGGAGTTAAATCCAGTTGGCGGCCGGTCATGAGTGGTGTCCCCCAGGGCTCGGTGTTGTGGCCACTCCTGTTTAACATCTTTATTGATGATGTGGACGAGGGGATCGAGTGCACCCTCAGTCAGTTTGCAGATGACACCCAGTTGGGTGGGAGTGTTGATCTGCTCGAGGGTAGGGAGGCTCTGCAGAGAGACCTGGACAGGCTGGAGCCATGGGCTGAGCCCAACTGGGGGAGTTTCCATAAGGCCAAATGCCGGGGGCTGCCCTTGGGCCACAACAACCCCCAGCAGCGCTACAGGCTTGGGGAGGAGTGGCTGGAGAGCTGCCAGTCACAGAGGGACCTGGGGGTGTTGACTGACAGCCGGCTGAACAGGAGCCAGCAGTGTGCCCAGGGGGCCAAGAAGGCCAATGCCATCCTGGCTTGTGTCAGCAATAGCGTGGCCAGCAGGGACAGGGAAGGGATCTGACCCCTGTACTCGGCACTGGTGAGGCCGCCCCTCGATTCCCGTGTTCAGTTTTGGGCCCCTCACTACAAAAAGGACACTGAATGACTCGAGCGTGTCCAGAGAAGGGCAACGGAGCTGGTGCAGGGTCTGGAGCACAGGTCGTACGGGGGAGCGGCTGAGGGAACTGGGGGGGGTTAGTCTGGAGAAGAGGAGGCTGAGGGGAGACCTCATCGCCCTCTACAACTGCCTGAAAGGAAGGTTCAGAGAGCTGGGGATGAGTCTCTTTAGCCTAGTAGAAAGTGACAGGACAAGAGGGAAGGGCCTCAAGTTGCGCCAGGGAAAGTTCAGACTAGACATTAGGAAGCATTTCTTTCCAGAAGGGGTTGTTGGGCGTTGGAATGGGCTGCCCAGGGAGGTGGTGAGTCCCCATCCCTGGAGATATTCAAGAGTAGGGTCGATTTGGAACTTAAGGATAAGCTGTAGGTGGGAACTGTGCTAGGTGAACGGTTGGACTAGATGATCTCCAGGGTCCTTTCCAACCTAGAGGATTCTGTGATTCTGTGAACCACACAGGGTGAAGTGATTGTGGCCCTCCAAGGACATGGGGAGAGGTGCAGTGGGATCATTGCTTTCATCTGCTGTGATCTGCTACTTCTGCTTGCCCATATTGTCTGTCAGAAGCTTAAGTGCAAGCTATTTCACCTCTATAGAGTGTCTGAAGAGTTTTCGGTCACTCTCCTGTCACCAAGTAAGATACTAATCTCAGAGCATAATATACTCCTACTACTACTTACCTCTAGCTCATAATCAAAAGGTACCTTGGGAGGTCATCTTTGCAGTCACTTGCAGACTTTTCCCAACTCCCCTACCTGGTGAATGCCCTAAATGTTTTTATCATATGCTAGAGACAGGCTTTTAGAAGACTCCCCCTCCTCCCCATTTTTTCTGATATTTAAAAAATCATATGGTTATCTAAGGCTTTTGGTTTTAATCTTTTTCATTTCACCTCTATCTTTACTCTGATAAGCTCTTGATTCCTGATCCAGTTCTAGCTGCCCTGGACAACAATTGCATTAACGTATCACTAATACACTACATTTATTTATTTAAAATAATAAAATATTGATAAAGCCCAGTTAGATTTCAGTAGATGATCATTTAACTTAGCACAGTCCAGTGGTCAAAGCAATAGAATAAAAGCCAGGAAAATCTGCATCTGACTAAAATTCCCTCAGAAAATGATGTAATCTCTGTATCACAGCTTCTTTGTATGTGATGTAGAATTTATACCTGACAAGGTGTTGTGAGACATCTGTATATGTTAAGCATTATTTTGCAGCTCTCCACTTCCTTATCATAGCTCCTAAATACTAGTTATATGACTCGGACTCCCAGTTTTGGCAAGCTTCCTTGCATGCTTTCCAAACAAAACCACCCTTCATTATCTGTTTCTATTTCTTTGTTGTATTGGATAAATAAAATAGGTTAAAGGAACACAAAAATTCTGTTGTACTGAACTTATGGTACCTAGTCTTGTTAGTGCTTTAATCATCAAAAACATAGTTTATATATATTTTTCAGACTGATTTTAAATTGTTCTTCTCCAAATAGTGAGAGGAGTAAGAACACGTAAACAAATGTTCTTCAATGCATAGATCAAACCACGGCATTGCACTGGCTTCTTTGCAAAAATTTGTAAAGGCCTGCAAGTTTCATCTGCATATAACACTGCAGAAAGGTGAACATTTTAGGACTGATTTATCTGAGCATTGCTGATTATCGTCTGGATGGGTGTGACACCTTCTAGCCAAATCACACCAACTCTGATTTCTCTTTACTGCTGTTTCTTTGCAGGACAGCTGCAGAGCTCCTTCTTGTATCCAGTATTGACAAAGATCCCACTCTCCTTGGTGCAATTTCACGTGATAACCTGTCCTTACCCTATCCCTGCTGTCTTCCCTGTCTTTTCCTTCTAATTCAATCTGGACAACTTCCAACTCATCCCTCAGGACTTTTCCTCTCTCTGTTGTGAAAACTTTTTCCCTTTTTTCCTCTTTTTTTTTTTCTTTTTTCTTTTTAAATCTTCTATTTCATTCAGCAGGCATGGAAGGAGGTTGATGGGATGTATTGGTCCAGGGAGGACTGCTGCTAGACAGTAGGGAGAAGGTAAATAGGTGTCACTGATGAAGAGAGGGACTGAGACAATAGATGTGAGTAGATATATCAGCATTGTACTTGGCAGATTGAGGGGTGAAGAACAAGATGACAACTGTGGCAGCCACAACCATGGAAAAAGCTACAACAATAGGAGCAGAAAAGACTAAATTAATTCTTCCAGAAGCTGATGCACTAGGGATATGGACAAATTGAGTTAGTCACAACCAAATACACCCCTATTACCATTCCCTTTATACAGCACTTCAGGAATAAAGAGGTCCTTGCTGCACCTACAATGATGAGACTTAACAGCTTCTTCACTGCTTCACCAATGTCCCTTTTCAGGCCAAATTACCATCGCCTCACACTCTTCCCTGTTGGCACACTCCTAAGGCAGGAGTCAACCATTTTTATTTGCTGCTCAGACTTGTGATAGTGGTTCAGTGGGATCTGAAATGACATCATATTCTGAGCTCCCTGAGCATTTCTCTTGCATAGGCATTGTGACCTAGCACAGGCTGGTCCTGCTCACTAATCTTACTGTTCTTTGTCTACTTCTTGAAAACTTTACACCTGTATGCCTGAATGATTTTTTTTTTTTTTTTTTTTTCTGGAAAGGTATACCTTCTTATGCTGGAAAACAGAAGCAGTGCAAATGTTATTAGATCAATCTGACTCAATTACTTTGTGTAATCTTGGATTTAATCTCATTGATAAGAATTTAGAGAGATATTCTGAATTACTTTTCTTTTTCTTTCTTCCTATGCTCAGTTTTGTCATAACAAACACTGGAAAGCACTAACTGTGCCCCTTTCTCCCACAACTATAACAAAAAATATTAAGTTATTTAAAATGCATTTCTTACATGTTATTAAAAGATCCTCATCTTCTCTCTGGATGCATAAACAGTTACATACAAAATCCCATGCAGTTAGTGTGGACTGGCAAATACAACATAATGTTCCTGAGTAAAAGATTCCCTATAAATCCAGTCCTTCCTGGACATTAGAACACGCTCTACAGCAAAGAGAAAAGAAAATAAGGAAAGTGTGTGACATAAAGAACTGAACAAAGAAAAACTCTGGCATGCTAAAAGATGGAGGAGTGAGGAAAAATCAAGTCAAAGACTGCTCTTTTGAAATCTGCTCTAACTGGCAAATCTCTTCTATATCACCATGGTACTGTAGCACCATGAGGAGACAGATGCTCCCTAAAACAGTCAGCATCCAAACAATTCAGTATATTTCAGGCTGAGGCAAATAACCTGAATTATGCTAGAAAACAACCCAACAGAACATTTCATGGTAAGCACATGTCATGTGCTTCCTCTTAGAAACACTATGAAACAAGCAGGAAAAAGAGAAAATTTTGACCATTTATGAGGGAAAAACTGTATAAAATGCAGAAGGTAATCAACTCACAGGCTTGGTCTGAAAGAAAATTCTCTGCTGATGGAGAGAGAAGAACATGCTGTAAGTGCTCTTGGTCCCTGTTGACTGTGACCCTATTGGATAGCAAAGGAAGAGAGTTCTACATCATTACAGTGTTCACTTGCACAGCAAAGGACAGACTAGGTTCCTCAACTGAGGGGGCTGGGACAAACATTTCTATTTAATTCCTGGTTTCCCACATTTCCTCAGTTTTAATTCAGCTTTGTATTGCAAAACAAATACATATTTTTTAAATACAGGACATTTCCTATGTTGAAGCTTGTCTAGAAGAATTCCAGCCAGTTCAGTGAGTGCAAGACGCCTTTGGAGCCCATTCAGTAGCATTTATGTGTTTCTTCATGCTATATCATTTACTGCTGTTATCTAAATGTTTTTGTCATCCTGGAAATATTTGTGTGTGTTGATAAATTTTGGTGGGTGTAATAATTAACGTCTACTGGATAAAAGGTGTGTCTATAAAGTGCTACATGTTTTTGTGTAGGTAAATGCCTACAGATACAACCATTCAATAATGATTAAAAAATGTCTGAATGCTGAATTCAGACCCCATGTGCCTATTGATCAAAATGTCAATAACAGCCATGTGTTGTAAAAATCAGGGACGTATTGCGATATTATATACAGAGCACACAAGTAAATGACTTGCTTATATTATGTTATTATCCCTGGTGAAAGTCGTTCACATAATTGTTCTGTCAAGTAAGTTTTTTTTACATCGCAAGTTAGAAAAATGTGGGGAAACCTGTTAACCCCACTTGTCTGACCTGTTCTTGTCAGAACTATCTTTAGTTGGAGCTTCAGAAGCAACAAACCACATAAAGTCTACGCCCCCTTTCTAACATTATTATCCCCCCTGCTGTTTTAATTTATGTGTTTAATTTTGGTTTGCTGGGTGCAATATGGCTAATTGCTTGAGAACTGTGCAACCTCACTAGTGAAATTTTGCTTTTATAATTTGTAGCACATCAAGTGTAATAATGTACATTTAATTTCTCGAAAAGATAATTATGCTAATAGAATTATTTGAATAAAAATTCACACTTTATGCAGGATAATGTCCTCTACCTCTTAATTTATACTAATGTAGGTCTGTAAGGAATTTTTAATAAGCTACTTCAACCAAGGGCCAGGAAGGGCTCAACAGAAGCAAAGGACTGACAGGTCTTAAATGGGACAAAAAAGCTTCAGAGGTCTTTGTAATAAAAGCTGTCAGAAGTGATGCAGGTATTGGATTTGGATAGATACTACAAGATACAGTAACCAGCCCTGGTCACATGGAAGGATGTGGTCTTGCTATGTTTAGCTGTGAAGGAAGAATAAGAAAAGAAAAAAAGACACTGCAGGTGAGCAACTGCATTACACACCAGCAGGGCTTGCAAGGTGAGAGCCTTCATGCAGACGTCACCTCCCCAACATGTGTGACACATAAGAAAGGCCAGCACCTTGTGAACCTGACTCTGAAGGAGCTGGCACCCAAAGGGAAAGAGCACTCAGCCCCATCCAGCAGCCTGGAGAGGCAGCCGGATGGAAATCGCAATGGCAGGAGGAAGAACACCCCCCTCAGCCCCAGGGAAATGCAATTTATCTTTAAGGCCATTCATTAGACACCCGTCAGGCGCGAGGGTTTGGAACTGGCTAGAGAGAGATAAGGCATCATGCGTATCACTCTGACAGACAGCCTCTGTGCCAAACTGTGTCAGCATTTGGGCAGTGTCTGCAGAAGCATTTCTGAACGATAATGAAGCTTTTGGAGCTGGGAGGGGCCATACTGAGGCCAAGCTACCCAGGGGGGCTGCTAAACTGTAGCCCAGCACAGGTCAGCATCTCATCCCACCACCACCATCCCAGGCGATGCAGATTTAGGCCATTCTAAGTCCTCTGCACACAGCTGAAGTACTTCTCAAGGACGAGGACCATGTTAATTTTCCTGGCGACGTTGGGATTCTTGATGCATTGGGCAACTCTTTGCTTGCAGCTGGGAAAGCCATGCTTTCAGCTAAGCCTCTTTGCATTCAGTCTATAGGAGCCCTATGCAAATCAGGTGTTAAAACAGTGTGGCACTGTGTGCTGTATTTTGTTTTGGAAGAAATCAATTATCAATGTGGCCACGTTTAAAAACATGTATGTGATTCCCCTCTCTTCCCAGAGTAACTTTCCATCCCTTGCCTTTTACACATATTGCTCAGTGAAAGGCTGGCCACTGGTCTCTGTGAGCATTAAACCATACTGAAATCTCATGCAGCAGTATACAGTTATTGCTTTTAAAATTGCGCTGTTGGGGGTTTCCAACGTTGATTATTGCCTTTGTAGTAATTCACTAGCCTTGGAATGAGGAAACTATTACAAATCCTTTGTGAACTGCTTAAACTGGGAAGTATGATAAATGAAAGTTTCTAAAGGTGGTGAATTTCATACTAGATTAATATAAAATACCATGATTAATGCCCAGACAGACAGTTCATATTTTCTCCTTTAATTATTTCAGGACTTTTTTTTTTTTTTTATATGCCCTAAGTATATTTATAGGTGATAAAGGAGCAGGATTGGCAGCCTGAGAGCTTGAAAAACTATTTATCCATGGATAGGGTGCAGTTATGAGCAGCAAGTTTTGCAAAACTCCTCTGTGTTTCTTCCCTTTACGAATGTACTTGTCTTCCTTCTCCCTCCACACCAAGTTAATCATCCACAGGACTGGTGATTTCAAGGTCACAAATAAGGAGACGCTTTTTGCTGTGTCTCTTTTTTTCTAAAAAGAGTGGGGACTGAGGTCAAGCCTATTCATTTCATACACTGGCCAGCATTAATGTCTGAATACTTTCTTGATTTCCCCTTTTAGGTACAGGAAATAGCTTTAATATCTTGGATACCACAATGTGGTAGCTATTGCCTTTTAATGTTGATCCCTACAGGCCATCAATCCCTAACTAGTGTTACTACTTACTGAAACTGAGATGGTTTCAAACTGAGATTTATAGGTAAAAGATTCTCTGTCTTATGGCTAATTCATCTTGTTGTATGGTTCCACTTCATTTTTTAAATTCCTTGGGCCATCAACCACCACTGATTTTTAGGTAGAACTCTTCATTGATTTGATTGGGGAGTACTTAAAAACATTATTGGATGTTATGGCCTCATACTTTTATGGAGTCGAGTTACTTAATGATGTCAGAACATATTTTATTTGAAACCTGCTCTTTTTTTTCTTTTGTTTTCCTTTGATAGCTTTAAATACAAAGTGCCTTATAACTGGGGAAGAAAGAACAAGTTTGTGTGAAATAAAAATGGCTATGGATCTTCACTGAAAACACATACCGAGGCTATTTTTACTTTCATTGCTGAGTTTTGCAGAATAAACAGATTACAATAAACAGAATACTGAGAGGTGATAGCATTATTATTATTATTTATACAGCACCATAAATGTGCATTCTGCTTAACAGACAAATAAAAGACATCTCAGGAGATCACTTCAAGTTCAACTTCAGCATAAAGTACAACTTTCTCCTGAACATTTCCTTTTTTCACAGTTGCAAAGAATAAATGTTTCAGACTGGAGTGCATTAAACTAAGGAACTGAAATCCTCGTCTAGGCTCAAAAAGAAAGTGATTTGATCACACTGCTTAATGTATAGGCCAAAACTCACTCACTGATAAAAATCCTCTTAACTGCAGTGGAGGCCAGAGCTGACCCAATATTCCCATCAAAGCTGTTGGAGTCCAGGAGTGCCCTGAACTTTTGAAAAGTAAGTAGATTTTTTATGTTTTTAAAGGTGATGCCTCACTATAGGTCATAACACCTCACAAAAAATTATTGCAACATATAAAACTGCATTAAGCACAGCACTCACTTTAACCAAAACCTTAATCTTTAAAAAAATGTTATTCTTTAATTTTCTTAAGACCGTAAACA
Source organism: Athene cunicularia (assembly GCF_003259725.1). Classification (NCBI taxonomy): domain Eukaryota; kingdom Metazoa; phylum Chordata; class Aves; order Strigiformes; family Strigidae; genus Athene; species Athene cunicularia. Next base: position 117,892,198 of record NW_020799091.1, read on the forward strand.
CTGAAGTGGCCAGGCCTAGGGAAGCTCTAGGCCTGAGGAAGGAAAATCTCAGAGATTGAATTGATTTTAAAACTCCAGTTGAAGCAGTGGTCTGAGTGATGAAAGGCAATTGTGTGAGGGTCTGTCCCAAGGTGTCGAGATGTATGTGCACTGCTGTTGCCCATGGACAGGAGCTGGAAGACACAGGATGGAAGCAAAGAACCTACTTCAGAGGAACAAAATATTCCAAACAATTTCAAAGGAAATTCACTGAAAATATTAACCAAGTAACACAACATATTAATTAAAAGTAATTAAATTAATTAAAAATAATGCATTAAAATACTACTTATTCTATTATTGGCATATATGGAGGAAAGAATGTTTGTCAGAAACATTTGTAAATTGCAAAGCAAAAAGAAACACTGGCAGGTGCCAAGTCTGCTCGAGATAAATCGCAGCCAAACTTCAGATGTAAAGCCAGGAAGGAACATGGATTTCGGTGTATCTGCAACTAAGATCTTTGGCAAGATGCAAAGTTTTTGTGTGCCAAAGGGACACGTCCTCAGAGCAATGTCTTTCTTTTATAGCTTAATTGTTAATGTAAACCCACATTAATACAAATGTGGCAAGCAGTTTTATCTTAATTTGATCTCTGGGCAAACTAAGTAGTACTTCTAGATAGCCTTTTTCAATACCTGTGGGAATTCACCCAACCAAAAGAAACAACTTCCATGCCCTTTTCATAGTCAATGGGGAGAAGTAGTCAGTTTTATAGTACAGTTTGTCTCATCTTGAAGTCAACATCTAATCAAATGAATTGTGTGAAGATGTCTCCCTTGTGCCACTTTGGGGCACTGAGCACTTACTGCAGCAACAAGCAATGAGAAATAGTGCTCCAATAAGAATATCATCCTACAGCTTTTCATTCTTACACAAAGATAAACCCAAGTCAAAAACTTTTCCCTGAATACAAATATTCAGAGCAGGTCCCCAGAGCCACACTTCGTCTGTTGTCCCTGTTTACTCTCATAGATGTCACAAGAATGCTGAGGCATACTGCACAGATTTTTGTAGCTCCCCTAAACGTGAAATAATACTGTTCTTTGTAATCTTCACTGTCAATTAGCTAAGGATGCCTGAAGTCCCATCTGAGCAGTGATGGAAGATAGACTTCAGTATATTCTAAATCTATACTGGAGGAGTATTGCATTTTTTCTGTGCAAGAGTTTGTTTTAAGTATATGCACCATCCACGTCTTGAACTCTCCACAAACAGGAGCAAACAGAGGGTGCTGCATTACAACATGGCAAAAATCTTCCAGAAATCTGTGCTTCTCTTTAACTCATTAACAATATTTGATTTGTGAAGTCTGTATCGAATGTTTCATTTTCAGTAAGAACGTTTGGAAGCCTATCTTTTAAGAAATGGAAGAAAAAAGGGTAAAAGTCATATAATTCTTACTTCTAAGAGTAAATATTAAATAAAGAGTAAAGAGACCTGACAGTCTTTCAAGTAAATATTAATGGTAACAAATATGTTCTACTCCTGCATTACATTTTCAAGTTGCAAAAATTAGTAGACTGGAAACGTGCATTGTTCCAGACCTGTACAGGGTCTGGATCTCAAATGTTTACCCAAAACATTCAGGCCACTTTAGAGTCTGGGAATTCTTACTTTTCTACTGATTTGACCCAGGGGTTAGGAAATGACCCTACTGGAAAAAAATCTTGACTCTTGTGAATTCAGTAGGACTTTTGTGGTCAGCCATGGCTGAAGTGGGATTTCCCTAATTGTCTAAAACAACTGGAAGCAAATAAAATAAACTTGATAGAAAGTTTTATACAACTGAAGAGAAAATTTATCTTCCAGGGATTACAAAGCACTGAAGCCAATTCTGTTGAATTGGAGCCCACCTTCTGACATACTTTGCAGTCCTTCCCAGAGTGATAACTAATTTCAAATACCTCCTGAAAACAGTGGTATGGTAACCAAAAAAAGGGGGATCTGGTATACCCGGCTTACATTTGCTATTACAACCCAGTTTCTGAGCAAATGCTTTTAGACAAAGTCCTTTTTCTAACCTGAAAAATAAGATCAGGAAGATTATAAAGGAATTCTAATGAGAGAAATAAAAATTGACCTGGATATTTTGTTTTAAAAGTCTCAATCAACAAATAGCCTCTAAATCAACAAACAGCCCCTAAAGCTGTCTGAAAGCCTAATACAAAATTTCTGTTTAAGGGCTAAAGGAAATTCCCCTGTTGTCTATGGGAAGAGTTCAGCTAACGTCTCAAGTTGAGTTCCAGCTGGTTTTAAAACTGACTATTTTAGATCTGATTTACCTTGGTAATTCTTCTCAAGACTATCCAGAAAGCTGGGTGCTCAGAGGATTCAGAGTCAAACAGAAGTCTCCAAAGTGGTCTTAGTGCTAACTTCAGCAGCTTCTGGCCCTCATCCAGCAAAGCACTTAAATCTGTTCTTCACTTCAAAATTGTCTTGGAGATGTCAACAGGGCTTCTCATGTATCTGCAGTTAAATACCAGCATAAATGATTATTTAGATCTAACTCTTCTGTATCAAGGCTTGAAGTACCCACAGTAGTCACTCCAAGGGAAGGCCTTGTTTTATGTTTCTGGTGATCATGTTAATAAGTTACTTTTCCCTTTCAACAAATACTCTGGCATTTAGCTGGCTGCACAGTGCTACGGTTCAGGCTCAAATGCTTCTTCTGGCCAAACTCCTCTCTTTCAGTCTTGCCTCTCAACAGCCCTACTCAACCCAAACACACACCTTCTTGATTCAAACACCCATACAGATTTGCTGCAAAAGCCTGTGGCCGCTGCTGGGGAGAGCAGACTCTCTGGAAAGTCAGCATGGCTTTTACTAATTAAAGAACAACTCACCTTTTCTAGCTTTGCCCTTCGATTTCTCCTATAAATCCTTTTTTTCCTTAATAAAGAAACGTCTACATTGTGAAACAAAGCACAATCTTCTGGTGACCCTTGTTTGAGTGAAATCTAATAGCTGTCTTGCAAGCTGGAGAACCACCTTTTCTTTTTTTTTTTTTTTTTCCCTTAGAACTTTGTAAGAGCTAATTGGAAAGCAATCACAGCCCAGCACTTAATAGACTTTCACAATTCAGTAGCAAACAATTTTTTTCTGCATTCAAAAGGCACATCCTGGGCAATTTGTACCCTTTCATAGAAGGCTGATAGTTTGATCTTGGTTAGAGAGAAGGCTACTATATATCACTTTTATTACCTACTTTACATAAGAATAAATGTTTTATAAAAGTTCTGAAAATAATTTCTTATATCAGGGAGGGTGAAACTTAGTTCTAGTACTCAAGATGTTTTAATTAGTTTTCCCTGAGTCTGTTTTCTCAGTTGTCTGACTACAACTGGATCAGTTTTATTACCCTGAAGAAATAATTTGCTCTTATTAAGACCAAGTACTCTGTTCAATAATTTAAAATGTTACACTCATCTTTAACATTAAGAGGCCTGAACCAAAGTTCACTGAAATCAATGGAAAGTCTGCTAGGGACACCAAAGGGCTTTGGATCCTTTTAAGGCGATTTTAGTCTGAAAAAGCATCCATACTGCAGTTATTATTTGCAGCATATATAACTTGTGTATTATGAGAGGTGTAACTATGGTAGTACAGGGCTCTGTGGGGCCAAATGGTGAGTATTTATGCAACTTTTTGAGCAGGTGGGGCTTTTTTTAGCCTGAACTGAGTTTTATGCTGCCATGGTTACGTTACTAGAAATACCTGCCCTAGTTAGCTTAAATTTAGTTTATGTATGGTTACACAAGTTGAAGTCACTCCAGTATAGACATATTTACTCTCCCTAGAGATTTTTTGTGTTATAGTGATATGATTTCATCCCTTAAATCAGAGCTATATCTCTGTCTGATTTTGCTTCATCACTGGCTGGATCATGCTCCTGCTCGTCAGCAGCCACCCATAACAGACAGTCTTCTCTAGCAGTATTGTCATTTTCAGTTACAATCTATTTTCTTCTTTCATTACTCGAAAAGGTTTTGATACTCCTGCTTTTCTGATAGGTAAATTTTTTCCTAGCCACCTGTGTTTCCCTGGTGGATCTGCTAATAGCAATAAATTAATCCCTAGATGCATTATAGCATGGTTGAGCACCATTATATTGACAAGTGAGCCAGAAAAACCCTTCTAGCTCTGTTCCTTAGAGACCGAATGAAAAAAGCCATCCTAGAACTACATTGATATTAGGCAGTATAAAAATTGTGTTATGTGCTGGAGGCATTATTTTCCTCCAAGTGATAGTCAAGCCTAAAGCTTACAAATATATTTTAGAAGTGTCCAGGATACTTGCTTATCAGTCTGAGCATCCTGAGGATCTATTCTAATTTCAGAAGAACAGTTAAAATCCTACAATACACACATTAAACATCCATTTAAAAAGAGAGAAAATCTCCTATCAGGTTCACTGATACTCAACAAGAGGAAATCTGATATCTATAAACAATCTTATGTATACAAGTATAGTCTAGTTTTGTTATGGTCTTGTATGTCCAGTTGAAAATCCTTCACCATACCCTGATGTGTCATTATGGGACAGATCCAAAGCTGGTCCAGACCAAGAAGGGGCTGCTTGATACTTTAAATCTGTTTTGCTTTGTCCCAAATGGACCTAATAACTTGCTCTAACCTGTCTGTAATGCCATTTTTTTTTCAAAATGTGATAAAGTTTCCTTAATGCAGGCAATTTGTGTTTTCATTTTCCATTGCTTTTTTTTTTTTTTTTTTTTTTTTTTTTTTTTTTTAAAGTTTGTGAGAATTTAGGGTAGACAAGTAATTTCTTCTAGGTTTCTTCACAAGTGTGACAGCCACAAATTTTTGAGGAAAGCCCTGAATCTAGTAAGTGAGGCAAAGAGTGCTCTGGCTGCAACAAGATGTATCATGAACCCTGAAATTAATTTTCAAGTCATGGTACTGGAACCCTTCCACCTTCTCTGTCCTCAATGCATGGACTTCATGAGTATTACTGCAACTTCTAAATGGAAGGAAAAATGAGGGAACAAATTGAGCAGTTATTAAAAATGGAGCTATTTTCCTGATGAAACATGACTCATGCTGACAATGGAGATTCAAAGTACTCTGCAGATTTAATAGTCGTAAGTAATATTTCACTAGTGATAAGTGATGCTTGAGAAAGATAAATCTTGAAGGGAGAGAAATTCTGCCTGAATTTATTCAGACACTTTTATATCTTTTTTCTCGAATACCTTTACCACAATGTCTATAAGGAACCAATGCCTAGGGTTTGGGGACAGCTGAACTTAATTTCTAAGCCTAACACATATATGTCCATATGCATTGGAGTTTTATTCCACACCCCTTATAGTTTCATTTTTTTTACTTCAGAACAGAGGCTATTTATATTGATATGTATGAACTGATTAAGTGATTCACCCTGAACTAACCAATTAATATATATTCTCACTTATCTTGAAGGGTTAATGAAGACAACTCTTGACAGGCAGATTAATAACTTTCAAAATATCTGGTATGAAGGCATGAGCTCAGAAGCAGAAGGAGGCACAAGCAGACTTCATGCCTCATTGTCTTTTCTTCTTTGAGAGGTTCAGAAATATAAAGATTCAGAAAAGCCCTTGTCATGAATGTGTGTAGATGGAGACAGGACTTATGTATTAATTACAATCTACTGCAAGCCAATCAGAATGCTATTGCTGAACCAATGAAAAATACCTTTTTACTGTAATCTTGATGGTGTATTAAGCTATCATAGTTCCTTCTAGGTATGTAAGAATGTGTGTATTACTGTATAACTTGTTGAAGTAGCTTTTGCAAAACTTTTAAGCTTTTCCAGTGAGTTTTAAAAGCTAATATCAGTGTTGATGTAATATAAAAGAAAGATTTTGTTCTTACACTTTTTAAACGTGAAGTGCATGTTTGATATTCTTCATACAATAGTGGTTTTTAATGAGGTTACGGGCTGCACAAGGTGTCTATTTCTTGACTGATAGAAAAGCAGAAGAAGAAATTAGTACTGGGAAAGAACATTATTTGCTTCTCTCAGCATGATCTTTTTGTCTTCAAATCTGAACCCTTTATTATTTTCATCCTTGCTCTATTGAAATGTGGGGTCAGGGGATACTCAGGTAGCTAGATATACCTCCAAGCACACTCAGGTGTACTAAAAAGCCTTATGTGTGAGCTCCTGTGGTTATTCTTTAAATCCTTAAGCTAATCTATTGTCCATCTCCTTTATACCCAATGCTCTGTTCTTCTTTTTCTCTGTTTTCAAGCCGGACAATTCTATTTTCTGCTTCATCAAAATGAGAGTCAAAAGCCTTTGATTTATATCTTCAGTTTTCTCATTTACAGATAGTACCATTACAGAGATTTTTGACTATCCGTTCTGCTTTCAGGTAAGGTTAAAAGTGCTATGGATCTTGACAGCTATGCAGCAGCAGTGGGCTCAGGAGAGCTGCAAGAATGAGTCATGTGTACTCCAGTGGCAAGTGGGAAGGAATTTGTATTCTTGAGCTGCAAGAGGTGGTTTTCTCCTCTTTTATTTCAAAATCAAGAGTTATTCCTAGGTGTTCTAGACTACTAAATTGATCAGCAAAACCACCAGTTTTAGGTCAAGAAGAAAGGAAATATGTTTTGAAGATCAGTCAAACGCATGACATCCTTTCCAATATGAGGACAGTCACACTTCTGTCAGTGTTTCTCAAAGGTTGCTTCTCTTCCTGTTCCTTCACTTCCAGGGCCTGCTTGAAGAATTTGTTGTTAGCTGGGGTACCCAGAAGAAAGTGGGTTTATGTGCTCCTTGGCCAACTTTTTTCAGCCTGTGGTCCCCAGAAGTGTAGAATGAAAGCTGCCCTCTAACAGCAGGTATTTGTTCTTACTGCAAAGCTGAGTCTTTGGTGGACCAGACTTTACTAGCAGTGGGCAGCAGAACATTTGTAGTAAGAGAGGAGTGTCAGTCCATACAGGGAGAAAATTTCAGAGATGCTCAAATCCTACTTAGAAGGTTGATAGGAAATAGGCACTTAAGAGACCCTTTCTGCTTCTTCATGCCTTGTCCTGAGACAGAGATGTAGGATTCAGTGCTTCTAAGGTGTTTTTTTTAGATTTTTTGGGGAGGGGGTGGGGTGGGTTCTGCTAAGAATGAGAGAAAGAAAGGAAAAAACTCAGCAACATTACTTTGCACTGAGTTTGTAAATGTAAATGCCAGGAGGGTAAAGGTTCCCAGTCTATGTTTTTTCCCTGCTAGACTCTTATTTAGCTATACATCAGAGAAGATCAAGGGGCTTAATTTCCATTTTCTGACAATCCCTGGTTTAAATTCATTACACTAATACATTTTCAAAAAATTTAATTTCCCTGTATGTAAAAGGGTTAAAAAAGGTGGTAAAAGTGGCTACCCTTTACTGATAATGCTAGCAGTTAACAACCCCATGAGTGCTGATATTAATGCTATGCTGAGGTATATGGTGAGAAGGAAAGAAAAGTTTTTACTGCTTTTGTGTTTCTGAGATTTTTCTTACAACCAACACTGAGCCAATCTGGGAATAACATGGCAATGTTGCAGTCGTTTATGTCCCGCCAGCTGTATGGCGCCTCAGGTTAATGCAGCCTACCTCCAGCACACTGAATATGTCATCTTATTTTAGACACAGCTGCCAGAACTAACATCAGGAAGCCAAGTGGAAGACCAGGCATAGGCATACTTTTAGGCTGGCAGTCAGAAAAAAAGCTCTTTCTGAAGATTTTCTTTGGAGGAAAATTTATTTTGTAACTTCACAAGAAGGGTCAGAAGTAAAATGAGACAGCAATTTGTTGACAATATGGGGAAAATGCTGCCAGTGGACTTTGAAGTGGGAAACATTTCTTAAAAGCAGACCAAGTGGAAGTTGGCCATTTTGATGCTGGCAGGACACAAAATAGACAGGTTGTCAATTACCTAAAAAACTGCACAATTTGTCAAATATAAGTTGGACAAGTGAAAGATAAGTTAACAGTGTAAGGGAGTTCAGTGAACAAGTTGCTTAGCTGTGTGAAAATCTCTAGCAAAAGATAATCCTTTCAAACATATTCTTAACCACAGATAAAATATTTCAGCTAGCAGTAATGTTTTTTCTTGGTTTTGATTTTAAGCTGGATTTACCACAGAAATGTAATTTAAACACTAAGATCATCAACATTTCTTTGGTGTTTTGCCTTAACTTTAAAATCAACTTTTTGACCAGGGGATGGGGATCTCAAATACACTCACTTCCTACACGATTAGTGCATATAGACAGTTTGGCAGAGAACCCCCTGCTAATGACTTCTTGTTACAGTATGAGCACAAACCATACCAGGTGTCAGTGGATCTGTACTTGGTATAGTTTGCACTGAGAAACAAAGCCAGAGAAAAGCAGGTTTTATTCTTTGTGCTGCTCACGCAGTGGTTTAATTTTTCCACAATCTACTAAATTCAATAGCCAGTATATGCAAAAAGACTGTCACATTTACAAGAGGACATACATTAACAAACTAATTCATTTTTATTATTTTTATTTCCTGTTTAAAATATTTGAAAAGCTGCTATAGAACAGTCTTCTCTAGGCATCCGGGCAGACAAGGAAGAAATAGCCTGATCCATTTTCTACTGAAGTCAACCCCAGCATTTTCTTTGCCTCAAACACAATACTATGTCAGGCCACTGTGAACAATATTATATGGGAAGTACATGACAGGTAAGTTTGTAATGTTAGAGAGGAGTCATCAAAAAACCCGACTCCGTGTGGTTTTGATCAAAAAAGATCGGGCCAGGTATCAGAACAGTCTAACGGATAAGCAACAGGGGAGAGGAATCCTTATACATTTATGTATATGCACATGGATGGATAGTAGGAAGAAATACATACCAATTGAAAAAGGAGATAATTTTTTTATGTCTGACACAAGCAAGCTGAGATATTAGTCAAAGCTCGATATAGAACAGGACATCAAGCTGACCTAGACCCAGTACAAACTGAAACTATTTCAGATAGCAGTAATGCTCAGCAAACGGAGCTGGAGGTGTGTTTACATGCACATGCACATTTGCATGTATGTATGTGTGTGCGTAATATACTCCTGAAGAAGTGCCACATTGGTCTTAAACATCAGGCCAGTTGTTTATAGCTTAGAAAATACTTAGAATAACATCAGCAAGGACCCTGTGGGATTACCCATGCAAGCACAATTCTTGGGGCATCACAAACATTTTTGCATAAAGCAAGACCAGCTGGCGGAAAGGAAGAATCATTTTCTCTAATATTTGAACTTACTAGCCTTAAAGGAAGCCTAAGTAGAAATGTAAAGCATGACTGTGTACAACGAGAGGCAGAGGTCAAATAAATGCTGCATATTCTGAATTCCACAGGAAACACCCCTCCAGAGGACACCACTCACCAGCTTCAGGGACAGTGCTGATTAAAATGAAAGAAGAAAATACAAAGACATAAGCAGTAGCAGAGAAAGTCAACATATTCCGAGATGGCTGCTACCAATCAAGTTAATACATTGCCCCTTATCAGCTGGAAATTCAGTTTTCCATCAGCAGAGCTGCCTACATGCACTTTCCCAGTCTACTGCAATGGAAGGTTCAAATCACCTCCAGAAAGCAAGTTGCAATCCCAGACAAATGATATATTCATTAAATATCCCAGATCATTTTAAGAGCACTTTTCTAACTTGTTTGAGACACAGTCTTACTGAAATCTTTGTCTCAAGGCATCTTTAAGCTCACAATGAGGTATAGGGAGTTATTTTAAAATATAGATATTAGAGACCATGTGAATATGGTAGATACTCCACAGTGTCTGTCCTAAGGCTACAAACCACCAGGCTATTCCATCTGGCAAAATTATAAAAGAGTCACTAAACTCAGACCTCTCTGAAGTCAAAAGTAAGAGAAGAAAAACTCAAACCCTCTAAATGCTGATGTGTTCAATGAGGTTGGAATGATTGCATTTTTTACACTGTACATTTATATACTAAAGCACACATTTAAAAACCAGAGGAAACACAAGGAAGAAAGGGAGGGAGACAAGATCTAAGGGCCAAAAAAAGAATAGCTTAGTCTGAGGATCTTAAAAATCACAGGGATGAGATCCAGATACACAGAGCTGAAGGAGCTCTTCAAAGTCACTGTGGGAAAAACACTGAAGATGATATTGCCCACAAATCTACGATTGATTTTCACACATGCATAGATCAGACCCTGACTCAGATGTAGAGCTTGTGAGGAGGGGGCACGCATGGCAGACTGACAGCCTGAGCAGACCAGTTGACTAGCAGTAGTTCCCTCACCTGCCACTTGCAATATCCTCCACCCAGGAGGTACTTCAGGTGAAAGCAAATGAGGTGTTAGCTGACTTAAGCAGTGCAGAGGTCACTACTGATGAAAGACTAGTGAGCAGGAATTCAAAGGAGCAGCTTGACAGGAACGCAATGGCGTGACAGGAGTGAAAGAAGTTGAGCATGCCACCTGCATCTATTCCTGAAAAACAGTACAGAGGGAGGTGAAGAGGCTCAGCTGTTTTGCATATAACCTAAGGAAAGAGGACTCGGTGAAGGAGGACCAAAGTAATCAAAAGTAGATTGTCCTAAAGAGATGACAGTGGCAATGTGCTTTCTGCTGATCTTCATCCAACCATTTGCCGAGGTCTTGCAGATCCAGGGCAGCAGCGCTGCAGCTGTGCTCCTGCATGACACCTTGTGTGCTGGCACAGGGGGCTCATTGTATCTTCAGCCACAACTCATGAGAAGCAAAGTCACATTATTGTAGGAAGGGAGACTGCTGCTCAAACACATACTTTCTTGAAAACAGGGGAAGCTGTTAGGTGAGCATGAAGGGCAAGAACAAACCCTTAGGTGCACTTTAGAACAAGGTAAAGCTTAGGTCTGCTTGAAAGTTTTCTGTAACTTTCACTTAATGACAGAAAACAGGGGTTTCCACTAGTTTATATATTCATGAAAAGGGCTGATTTCTGTTAAAAACCTTAGATTTTTAGGAAAGGGATTAGAAGAAGATGAATTTTTTCATGTGACTGAAAAGACTGCAAACACTTCTTGATGGCTATTAATGTCTCAGTGTAAAGAGCTGCCAAAAGTTTCTCTATCACCTCCATAATTGAGTACAGAAATGAACCACGAGCCAATGAAATCTATTTTAAACAAAGCCTTGTAGTCAGCATTGCCAAAATACATATTTATCATTAAAATAATAAATAACATTGACAAAATATGCAAAAATAGGAAAGATCTCTCTGTTATGGCCCAACTCGGGGCAAATACTTGTAAAAATACCTGAGTGACCATTCGAAAATATTTTATGCTAAAAAAATACGAAGCATGAAATTGAAATTGTATCCTGCTCCTTAGTTAGTGTCACTGTGTAGTGATAACAACCAAACCACTTATTTTGGGGTCTGTAAAAGTATGCAGGCAAGAAATATCAGCTTCCATTATTTCTCCTTAAACAAGCAGTGCAATATTTCAGCCTACAAATCTCAAGTCACCCTCAATTGATGATAACAGCCAAATCTAATCTAAAGACTGGGGACATGGACAAAAGTGGGATACAATTTCTGTCTTATCCTGAAGTCTATACCAAGAATAGCCTTCACTTGATCCAGAAGAACAGCTTATGGCTCCAGGACTTGAATACCTTCCCTGTTGCTCACTTATATCCCTTGCTTGCAGGAAATCAGGTTCCTACTGCCAATTAGGTTCATCATCATCACTCATCCAGAGGGTCTAACTAATCTGAGAGACTTTTGTTACTCTGTGTGTGTGGCTACCCTGAGCAGATGTTTAACCTCATCTCTGCCAGGTCATGGCATATGGTAGAAGAGCACACACACCTCTAGGATTATGGAAGGGCAGGAAACTTATGGGTGAATGGTTCACCAGGAGATTCTTCTTCCCTGCTCCATTGTGCTTTATGTCACACCTGCCACTGTGAGGTCTGCATGTCTTTTTTTTTTTTTTTTTTTTTTTTTTTCCCTTCAATAGCACCTTTAGTTTCCCAAAGGCTATCTATCTAAAAATGCCAGGATTTGCTATAAATAGTCCAGTCAAGAAATTAAAAAAAACCCATTCACTGTTTTGCTTCTTGGTTACAGACAAAGTAGTAGAGTTTAACTGCTGCTCTTGTACTAGATAGCTGTTGTACTGCAAGTCTCGCTCCTCTGTCTTAGAATGATGTTCACTAACGTATCAGAAGTAGCAGGCTGCTATAGGAAGACACTACATTACATATGGCTGAAAGTAGGCTCTCAAGTCTTGGACTTGGCTCCTTTGAACTCCACTGCTGCCACCTCTCCTGCTTTCAGACTCCTTTCTGAACATCTTTCAAGATCTTAATTCAAGACTATATTTCCCCCTTTGTTGAATAAAGGGAATGGGATTAGGAGGAGGGCAATCTTCATCCTACCTTGTTTTAAGTCACAATGTAATAGTGCTTCCAAGCAGCTTTTGCTCACTGGGCCTCCCAAATATTTCAATCACCAGGATGAGGAGGCCCCATGCAAAGGAGAAATAAGACACAAATATTCTCGGGTGCATGAAGTAACTCTTTCATTATGCTCAGGAGGTCTCAGAGGTGCTCTTTGTAAAAAGACAAATATCGACTTTTATGTAGATAGATATCTATGAAGACACCCAACCCTCCCAGACAACTTGCATGAAGTATTTACTGTCAGAAATGTGTAAGACCCTTTCAGTAACCTCCCTCGCCCTATTCAGATTTTCCTAAAGATTTTTGGTGGGTTGGTAATTTTTTTAATATTTACCCCTTTTTCTTAGATTTGATAACCCACTCTCAGGCCTGGATTTTGGTTGTATTATCACTGAGCATCGCAGAAGTGTTTTCAGAGAAAGAGCTCATTTCCATTGGATGGCTCTGAATATTTACAGGGAGGGAGTTCTCACATGGGAGACAATTCCTTAAAAGAATAGAAAAAAGCAAGAAGGGAACATTGCAGTAACTCAAAGAGCAGAGCTGGACATTGTTGAGGAAAAGAAAACTAAACTAAAACCCTGTTAAGAACAGATCTTAGTAAATTAATTTTGGTATCTCTACGGTTTCTGCTGCATGCCAGCATTCCCTGCAAAGAGTGAAATTTAAATGAAAAGTACAATTTTGTCCTTTTCTGTTTGCAAAGATCCAGCCACTGCCCTGTCCCCACAAAATGATATGAAAAGGAACCTGGCTCTGAGGCTTCTCAAGCACAATGGATAGATTTAGCTGACAGAGTACCAGTTCAGAGTCTAGTCCCCCAATTTCTGTCTCTGTTTCCAGTTATTGCATTAAGGTGAAAAGGTCTGTCAGGGTTATGATGCTGAGCTCATTAGCTTGGCATGGCGATGCACCACACAGTCCCTTTTTTTTTTCTTTAAGTGGTCATCTGGAATGTTGAGATCCTCATTCTTTCATGTGCTGTGAACTTGCTATCTAGAAAGCTAGTTTGTTTCTGAAAGAAAAAGTCACACTTTTCTCCAGGTGTATGAGGTGTATTTTCCTATGCCACAGGTAATGAGAAAGCTGATGTTGGTTAATTGAGCAGCCCCTTGATGGGTCTCATATGTTTTGCCACCTCGCACTTTCTGCTGTTACTCTGCCTCTCAGGTTTTCATTTATGCTGCACCCATTGACCACAGGCCTATGGGCCAGCCTGGCTAACCCAGGGAAAAACAGCCCTTGAAAATCTGCATTTGGATTCTTCCTGCAGACTGTCCAGCTGTTTCCATTTGTCTTTCCATTCTCTACCTTGTTCTTGTGCACTTTTCATTTACTGGTTTACATTTCATTCTGTTTTGCTCTGATTGGCAGTAGATACCTATGTCTATTCACTGCCATTTGAATGAGATAATCCCTTCTATCAAGCATTATTTCCATTGCTGAGTGCACCGGAGTCTACTGCCTGGGTAGTTTCCTTTGCTTTGGCCATGTAACAGTTAGCCAATGTATTTTGCTCCAGTTGCCTCATTTCTGGAAGCTTGCTTCAGACTTCATTGAGTTTATTGCCCGCACTGTGTCAAACTACAGTTCATTATTGTTGTCATTTTATTAAAATAGTCCCTAAGTGCACCAGATTCTGAACGCTTGACTGCAACATTCTGTGAAGATCCACTTTATTTTTATATTGGTCAAAGCCAACAGTAAAGCTGCCATTAGCAGTCAAGCTAGCGCCTTTGTGAAGTGCTGCCATGCTTTCCCAGTGCCTGGCATTTAGTTGTTGGCTCTTGAATGCTGTATCTCAACACTAGGTACATACGGCTTTTGCATACCAGGAGTAAAACACACTTCTATTGCAGAGGAAGCAGCATTAAGACTAGCTGAAATCCAGTTCTATATTTAGAACCTCATGAATTCTTTATGTTTTGTGTTATCTTTCTGATCTGAAAAGGAAAGCAATGCATTTGGCCTTTATGCCTTATATTAAACTCCAGAGTGTTAAATAGAAAGGGGAAATGTGTATGGGTCAATAAGTGATCTTTAATATGTAAAACATGCTTCTTATGTTCTTCAGATCTATAGTAGAGATACTGTCCAGTTTATGTGTAGTGCAACAATTCAAAAGTTTGTGTATTTAAATGCCAAGCTCATAGGGATGCTATAATGAAATGCAGGTTCCTGAGAACCTTACAGCAAAGTAGGAGAAAGTCAAAGAGAAAGTAGAAACAGTGTGACAATTTGCAGGGCTTTTGTGATTCTAGGCCAGTGTTGTGAAGTAGAAGCAAAATACAGAAGTTTTAGCATTTATGTTCTGTTGATATTTTATCATTTCATACAGCCTCAGCAATAACACCGTGGAGCATTTTACAGTTTTCCATGCCTTTATGCTGAGCTTTTGCAGGAAAAGTGGGAAAACATGTGTACAGCTGTGTTTATCTTGTGTGAGAATGATTGTTCGTGAAGTATAGGCACACTGAGAATCTCATTTTAATGCAAGTGAAGCTCTTTAGATAATCATGTCTGGATATTTTTAATAGCTCTTGGTAATATCTTATCCCCTTCCACTCTAAGTATCTTTGAAAACCCTCCAAGTGCTCCAGGAAAATGCTCTGGAGTAGCTCTATATGTGTAACAACGTCAGGTATTATCAAGAAAAAAATTAGATAATAAAAGAAGTTCAAACCTTGGACTTCCCAGTCTTCTACAACTAAGACCCACTGGTTTTATTACAAAACTTTTATGGAGGACTAAAAATATGCAACCTCGTTACCAAACTCACTACAAAGGAATTCATTCTGTTAGTTTTTTGAGACAAAGTACAACAGCTTAATCATTGAGTAAGGCTGGTGAGCCTTCCTTGTGAGGAAACAAAATCATGACCTCAATCATATTAATACCATCCAAGTGAATAAACTGGCCAAATCTAGTGTTTGAGGCTCTGCCTCAAGCAAACAGAATCAAACTATTAATGTAAACAAAAAAGTTAAATTTGTTTAACAGGTCAGCATTGAGATTAATCAAGGAGCAGAACCTTATAAGCAGAATTTTTTCTTCCATATCTTGTAAAAAAAATTACAGTCATAATAATAGATTCCTTTCCCAGAGACTGATTTTACAGCAACTCTTAAGTAATTACACACATCTGGTGATAACTTTAAAAACTACAGTTATAAAAGGAGCTAAACTAAAGACTACAGATTCCCTACACTATAATAGATCAGGTTTTGGAGCCATATCCATTGTGACACCCTTTAAAGGACAAACATTGTTGCAAATTTGGAAAGACTCAACTGTAGACTTATTTATAACGTTATTATTAACATCTGTGTTACAGAGATTTTAATTTCCCTAACGGTGAAAAAGCAGCATGAAAGATTTTGCTGCACACCTCTAATTAAGTTCAACCCAATTACAAGCAGTGTTGTATGGTAGAAATTGCACATCATGGTGTCCTTGACATCGCAGAATTTTTACAGTAGTTTTCAAAAGCCCACCCCCCCCCACATACACACGTATATTTATATCTGTATAAAAAGCAGTGATATACATTGCAAAAAATGTGTAACATAGACATTTTTCATCATATAGTTCAGAAATCTGTCACACACTCTTGGCTGGCTCATCAAACCCTGACCACTAATCCATCTTCCCTGTTCAGCTCAAGCATCTTGGTAATCATACAGCTGACATTTTTCAAGCAACCCAGCAGAGAAGAGTTTCCTTTCTTTACCAAAACAGATATTCCCTCTTTCTCCCCAAATTTCAAGACAACATTCAGTATTGGATTAGGGGCAGAACTAGTGTTTGATACTTCTCAAACCAACACACAGAGAAACAGGGACCTTGGGAGCTGTGTGCTTCCACTGTACCATGAGGGCATTTTTTTCCCAGCTATTCATCTTGCCATTAGGCTCTTATCTGAATGCCTAAAAATCTTTTGAGTCCTCAGAGAAATTCTGTGATGTAAAGGACTCCTCCCCCTGCCACAGGTTGGGCAACTAGAGCCAAAATTTGCCAAGGCATTTAGTACATTGTATGCTGAGTCAGAGGCAGACAGGGACAGATGGAAGGAGAAAAAGTTTACCAATTTTAAGTGCTTTAACAGTTCAAATGCAAACCTAGGCCTGACCTCATTATATTATGAAGCTGTAAGACTCCCAGTAGTGGATGCTGCTTAATCTATATACCTGGCAGTGAGAGGAAAGGAGTTATAAGGGGCAACAAAAGGTGCTGTTGCTATCTTGCCCAGGTACTCAGGACTACAGGCTTGAACGGTTTCCATCCTGTGTTGGTAAGGTGGGTCCTGGAGGAGACAACAACATCAGTGTATTTCTCCTGGAGGTCTTCCTCTGTTGGCTCACCAAGATGTGCTGTATGTATCTTGGGTTTCTTAACTGTAGGAAATGCATATGTAGCTGTAAGAGCTATCATCTCAGAGCTTATCAATCAGTTCCCTCATCCAGGAGATCTGGAAGTGAGGTGGTGAACCACGGGCTCCTAGTTGAGAATTTCTGGCTGTGCTTTAGTTACTTGTACAAAGTAGTCCTTCTCTGTCCTGAGGTTAGAGTTTCCCTTCCACACCTGGCATGTTTAGGAAGATGAGGGGAGGATGGCAGGGGAAGACATTGTTTATGAACTTATATTCAGCCTTTGGTATCACTGGGATGTAGGTAGCTTCACAGAATCATAGAATCATAGAGTGGTTTGGGCTGGAAGGGACCTTAAAGACCATCCAGTCCCACCCCCCTGCCATGGGCAGGGACACCTTCCACTAGCCCAGGTTGCTCAAAGCCCCGTCCAGCCTGGCCTGGAACACTGCCAGGGAGGGGGCAGCCACAGCTGCTCTGGGAAACCTCTGCCACTGTCTCACCACCCTCACAGGAAAGAATTTCTTCCTTATCTCTAATTTAATTCTACCCTCTTTCAATTTAAAACCATTACTCCTCGTTCTTTCCCTACAGCCCCTGGTCAGGAGTCCCTCCCCACCTTTCCTGTAGCCCCTTTCAGTACTGGGAGGCTGCTCTAAGGTCTCCCTGGAGCCTTCTCTTCTCCAGGCTGAACACCCCCAACTCTCTCGGCCTGTCCTCACAGAGGAGGTGCTCCAGCCCCCTGATCACTGTCGTGGTCTCCTCCAGACACACGCAAGCAGGTCCATGTCCTTCTTAAGTTGGAGGCTCCAGAGCTGAACACAGCACTGCAGGTGGGGTCTCATGCAGAGCCTCAGTGAGGATCTCCAACAGCAGGATTTTCACCACCATAGAGATCTGGCCCTAAAAAGGATCATCATCAGCTGTTAGCAAGGATGACAGCTCTGCATGATGATTACAAGGCTTTCAGGGAAAATAAGTCTTGTGGCTCATGGATGTAGGGTCACACAAGAGAATGGTATCATGGCAGAGTGCCTGGGAGCCCAGGTTAGACAGTCCCTCATTTATATTTTTCTTACTTGAGTATAGAGATGACTGGTTATACTATGTACCTAACTACAGGGGGGTTTGTGTATTTCCAAAAGTTACCAGAAATCATTTGGGGAGGAGAATCTGTATGCCTTTGGGTCTGCCCACTGAATTCCATTTGAGGCAACAGGCTTTCTAAGTAGAAGTAGAGGTAGATCAGCTAGGCAAAATGTCTGACTTAAGATGCAGACATGCATGCTTATCATATGTGCAGTACAGAAAATGAACTTGTTTGTGTCTCTGTGTGTGTGTATGTTGAGGAATCTGGCATTTGGAAAGATGCGTATAAAAATTCAGTCTTTGTATTTTACCTGACAAATAGTAATCCCAAATCAGGACAAAATCCTCTTGCGATACAGGCAACCCCTGCTTCAGTGGGGTCATGGTGGTGGGGTAATAAACCAGAAAATTTTAAAAACCACATTCTAACAATGTTGGTAGACAATGTCTTCTAAAGTACGTTTCCAAAAAGCCAGGGACCTTACTAACATCAGTCCAATTACAGGACCCAGAGGGAAGGGAAATTATAAATAATAATTTTAGAACTAGCCCCAGGATACACTGTGTGTGCTTCTGAGCCAGGAAAACCCCAAAGGGCATAAGTCTGGAATATAGTACCTGGCTCATTCCCAGGCAGAGAGCTGCAGTCACACTGAAAGTCTGACAGACATACTGCAATGCATATATCTTAAAAGCGGCACCAGTGGCACTTAGACATTCAGATCTGATTCTCAAAAATAATTTGGGTTCAGGAGAGTGAAAATGGCAGACATTTAGGGATAAATCCTAAGCATCATTGAGGTTCTAGTTCCATATCCCATTGGAATGATTTAATTATTGTCATTCAGTGTAATAATCTAAACCTTGTTCTTTCAGTGACCTGAAGAGCTATGTAAGTTCACAGAATCAGTGCGCAAAACACCAGACTTGTACAGCCCACAAGACCACAAGCATACTTTTTGTTTGTTTGTTTTTTGTAGGACATGGCCCCAGGAACAGCACTCATCTGTAATGACTGTAGCGATTTTCATTATTAAAAAGGATATTTAGTGAACATTTTCTGTGATGCTGAGACAGGGCAAAACATACTTGTCTGTTTATGTTCATGCTTTCAACTCTATTCAACAAATCAATACTGGAAGAGTTTTCTTCTCCATTTTAATTCTTTACTTTCCTTGCTCCAGTTTAAAGTAGCATGGAAAAGAAAGAAGGAGTCACTTAACATTTGAGTTTTGGAAGCAGCTTTTGTAAATCGCAGCAGCCAGCCAGCAGCTGACATCTTCTAATGAGAATGATCCTTTCCTGCAAACAGCCAAGTTCCTTCTTCTGGGTTCTGCTGTTGCCAGCATACTGCTACAGAAAGACTCTCAGGGACAAAAAAATCCGTTAGAAAATAGTAGCAGGAAGGAAAAATAGTATTGGCTGCAAATCTGTCAACCCAAATCAGATGTTAGCTTCCCTTCTTGCTTCCAATTTAGTAGAAATATGCTAAGGATTTGAAAAGGTGACTTTTCATCAAATATGATCCTATTGTTCACTCCCTAAGCTAAAAAGTGACATTGTATTAGTGCTCTCTCTCTCTTCTGAGTTTCTAAAGTGAAAGAAAACTGTCTTGTTTTTAATAGGATGGAAACATAACAGCATGAAGTCATTTGCACCTTGAAGCTTCCTTTTCCTCTCACTTCCCTCCCTACACTCCATTCAAATCCAGAAAGGCCTTTTCATGTCAAGCATATGAGAGCTTTTCGTGTGGTCAAATTGTTTTTTGCAGGCACTAATAATTCTGCGTGCTGTTAAGCTTTCAACATACAAAAGCACAACATACTCTTTATATGCTTTTTTTTTAATTTTGGATGAAAGAACAGAACTGAAAGCTCCATAAGCGGCAAGGAGAGAAGTTGTTGTCTGTATAGATCTATGCCTCTTGCTTCTTTCATGAAATCCTTCGTCTTGGGGCTCCCTTCAGCACTGCAGTTCTTGAAGCATGCAGCATGATTTAGCTGACTTCCTGTGGCGTTTGGAGTTCTCCTTAGGCTCCAGCTGTGGGAAGCAGGCAACTTGAATGGGAAATTCAGCTCACTTTCCTTTTTTCTCAAAGCAAGTTACGAGTACTCAGGTCTCAGTGAATAGCCTAAAACTATGACACAGGTGCACCCCTCTTGGCTGGAGACAGAAGGCAGATTAAAAATATCATTTAAAACCCCTTGTGATCTTTAACCTAATGTCTTCTGGGAAGAGGGTGAGCCAAAAAAAGATCGCAAATTATTTTGGAGCTCTTGGGTTTGGCAGTCCTGAGCAGACAGGTAGGCAGACAGCTGATGTTTAAGAGACATGATACACAAGAGCCAGCCGCAACTATGTACACACTGCATAGAGAGGGAAGCTGGCTGGAGGCCCTGTGTTCTCCCTATAAATTGCCAAAGGGAATGAAATTCAGAGTAAATGCTCAGACTTTTTGATTAAATCAGTCCATTGCCACTATCCAATGCATCTTGTGTTCTCTTTTATTGCAGCACATTACCCAGCAATAGTTGATACCATAAATGATCTATACAATCTTCTGGAGCTCTAGGTGAAATAAGGACAGGCTGCTCTCATTATCTTCAAATTTCCCTACTTTTTTTTTGCTTCAATCAGGCCTTTAACATCCTCTGAAATGTCTTTTTTTTTAATATTTATTGTATGAGAAGATAAAGGAATTCATTCTGGAGATGCTTAAAAAATTGTAGATGAGGTAGGTGTAGAGTCAAGCTGAAGTGGATGCCTTGTTAAAATGAAGCTGCTGTACAGGGGACCTACCTGTGATGGAAGAAATAGCAAAGTGTAGACAGCAAGGTTCCTATGTACTTTTACTCTTCTGTGCCCTTTTCTCTATTCATCAATTTGCCTAGTGGGGAACAGGCCATTGTTTAATTTAGAGATGCAGCCTACCAGCCCTGCTGTCAGGACCTGTGGACAACATCATAAATTAAAACTTGCATTTGGGGAATTGGTGCAACAGGCCACAGGGTTGCTTCAGGCTCTTCAGGCAACAGAAGGAAAATGGAGAAACTAAGTTGTACTCAATCTTTCCCCTTTTCAAAGGAACACACAAATGTTCTTAATATTGTCCTGGGAAGTTTGTCACTGCTTTAATGAAGTAAAAAACCCAATAATCAATCCTATATATATGGCACACAAGATAGCATATGCAGGCACTCAGAGCTGTCCAAGTCCTCACTTCTCTGGAAGTCTCTGGAGTTGCACAGACAGCCTGTCCACTTCTCTCATCTCCAAAATGTCAGTGAAAAATGTTTCATGAAGTTCTAAGCTCATTTAGGTTGGAGGCAGACAGTCTTCCTGGCCCAGCGCCCATCACAAAAGTAAACAGGAGACACTGCAGAAAATTGCTGGCCATAAAATACACAAAGTGTATGCACTCTTGGAAGAGGCAGCTAGACCTTTCAGCTTGTCTATATCAGTTCAGTAGTTCTAAAGAAAACCAGGCAAGATTCTTATTTTATGTGGATGCTTTTACTGGGAAAACAAAACAAAGACAGAACCGCGATGGGCATATATGAACTTGTATACATGTACGAGCCTGTGTGTATCTGCGAGACCTTTGTGTTCCTGCCTTCTCCCCATGACTTAAGTAGTTGTGTGACTGATAACCATAGCACAGGCTCTAACTGAAACTCCCAGCGCCAGCATGCTCACAGCATCACCCTCCCACCAGTGTTTCCCAGTATCTGCACATGGATCAGATGCCCATGGCCTGGCCTTTCCTGGATGTGCTTCCTGAATGTCTAACCCGCCATGATGCTAGATTAATTCTACTCCTAATTATCAACACTTAAGATTTTAATCAAGCCAACTGTGAATTACTGCCTGGAGATATGCAAAAGCTCTCTGGACATGATCCTGGGCAATCGGCTATGAGTGGCCCTGCTTGAACAGGGGGGTTGGACCAGAGGACCCCTAGAGGTCCCTTCAAACCTCAGCCGTTCTGTGGTTCAGTGATTCTGTGAAAAGCTTTGTTTTGGCTATAGTTTGCTTTTTTCCTCAGCCATATAGCTTTCAGTCCCCCTCAGAATAAAAAAGAGGAAAGCAAATTCAAACATGAAGGAAGACGTCAAAGGGATTTTCCTTTCTGAACCTGTTCCTTCCCTCCCCCTGTTGTCTCTTTTTCTCATAAAGGGCCTGATCAAGAAAAAGATGTTAAACATAATCTGCTAGTCTACTTAAGGCTCAGCACCTCTCACTCAACCCCAAGATCCATGACCAAATAACACTGTTGTTCCTTCTAGCGTGCACACACACACACACACACACACACACACACTCCCCACGCTGTCCATACATGTTTTCCAGAGAAACAACATTAAACATCAATTCTAATTTTGTTTCAAACAGAAATATAAATAAATGACTCCATCATTCTTTTTCTCCCCCCTGCCCCTTCCCTGATTGTCACTGCGAGGCACTGAGAAGTACATGTGTATGAAAGCAAGCTAGCTGGCCACTAGTTCCCAGCTTTGACCAAATCTGATTTTTATAAATTGTAGTGTAAAAGCAAAACAGTAAATCAGCATTTCTCTACCCACTGCCTTTCTCTTTCACACAGCTAGATGATGCTGCTTTTAGCACCTTAACTGGAAGCAGCCTCTTGTATCCATATTGAGCTTTAAATACTGTTTTACCTGCTCAAAGTAAAAAAGAAAGTGCTATTTAGACCAGAGGGGGTTCTAAGTCTTCCTCTTTACATAACAAGGGTTTGTTTCCCCCCCTCTACTGGGCAAGGAAACCTTTGTGCTACCAGTGCATCAGGAAATGTTTCTTTTGCAGGTGGCATCAGGAAATGTTTCTTTTAGAAACTGACTTCCTGTACTGGGGATAGTCTTTAGTTTGCATCAGGCTATCTGCTCTGTTCTCCCTTGCAAAGTGTGTCATGGTACACCTTCAACAGAGTAACTGCAATGGGACAACTCAGACTAGCATCACCTAAAGCTACCGTGACAGCCAAATGGAATTGTGGCAGCAGCACATGCCAAATGCTAAATAACATTTACAAAAACTAAATAAAGTGTCTGGGCCCAAAGGCAATGTGGAAGACAGCATTTGGCAATTGCTCTTTTTAAGGAGGTATATTTTTAATGGTATTTTTATATCATGCAGATATTGCAAATATGAATTGCTCACCAGTGAACACTCATCTTGCAAAGATTCCAACACTAACTGGATCTTACTTTCTCACATAAAAGGAATATATCACAGAAAAAATAGGACTATCTCCCACATGGTCAGGTTTTAGCAGAAATTAAAATCTTAAATATCTCCCATTTATTGCTCTGTTGTTAACTGGTGAAGTTAGAGAGCCTGGAAAGATGCCAGTTAGCAGCTAGTGTACAGGAGTCACTACCTATTCTTGTTGTTTTTAAAGAGAGATTTCTTTAGCTAGGTAACTGTGCTCAGTAAGGATTATCTTGAACAGGACAGAAAAACATTATATCATATCTTTATCATATTATCACTTAAAATTCAGGAATGTCTTGGGGTCTCAGCCAGACTGGGGCTCTATTGCGTAAGGCCCAGTGCAGACAGGGAGCCTATGAGCAGTCACAGGCTTTACAGTTTCAGTCTGAACATTTTTTTCTGAAAGCCATTGCTGCCGCATAGAGATTACTGCCTGAAAATCTCACTTTATTTTTAAAGGAGTATGTTTCTCACCCACAGTGCCTGGAAATGAAAGTCCTAAATGCTCCAGCACCAGAACACATTTAAAAGACTGTAAAATGAAATTGTATGCTTTCATGGTGTAAATTCAGCCCTGTGATTGATTGGGGAAAAGGAGGGTGTGAGGAAGGGAAGGTGTTATTCAGGGTTTCTGAATGTTGGAGTTGGGCAGAACTGCAGGTCGCTGTTCCTCCTCTCCGTTCCAAGATTTAGCGATTTTGAACAGACACCATTTTAATCAGACCATCTGCAGCCAGAGTATGGGCTGATAAAAACTGGTTCCCTGAGACCAGCATCTGTAGGCTGCTGTGTCATGACATTACACAACACTGGTACTCAGGGATGATCAGGGATATTGTACATGTTGAAAAATGCAACTCATATACCATCGTATTGGAGTTTTCCCACTCTTTGTGAGAGCTATTTCTTCAATGTCCATTCTATTTTACTTTGGCTTCTGCTACACCTTTGGGTTGCCACTCGCCCAGAACTCACAACAGACCTAGGCAAAACCACTGCAGCTCACCGTGTGAAACACTAACCCCTGTTTATACCATAATCAAGACACAAATTAGTCTGCAGTCATTCACAGTCATCTTCATTTCAGCAGCTTGGCCTTTTGAGTGTACAAGCCAGCCTGATGCCAGCAAATTTTTGCATGTGTGCAAAGTTCCTGATGCTCATTCTATTCAATATTGTTGCCACAGCAGTTCACAGGCACGATGAGAGACTATTTTATTTTCTTTACTGCTTTGAAGATGCGTCGTATTGGTGTTTGCTGGACGTCTCTCTTTGGTATTCAGGCCCCACAGTTCAGAGAGAAAAGACTTGCATATGTTTTGCTTTCTGACAGACTCCTTTGGCCACTGCTCAGAAACACGTGAGTTATAGTTAGGCACCAAGCCAGTATGGCCTTCAGGTCAGCTGGTATGGACTCTCCATGACTAAGGCAGAGCTGGGGGAGGCTCTAGAGGTAGAAAAGTTGTTTTTCACACAAATCTCCTTGTGGGGCTTATCTTGGAGTTAAATTTTGTTATCTAAGCAACAAGGTTAATACAGTAAATCAGACTTGAAAAGATAGGATTCAGGTAAATGAGAGGACAAGAAAAGCTATGGCTAGCAAATGGAAGGAAAAGGACAGAAAACTCATGTAGTATTCTTTTGGAATTTATGGGTAATTTTTTTAAATGAAAAAAATTTTCAAAAGTCTTAGAGATTTTCCTTACTTTCCCGTCTGAAGAAAATAGAACCACAGTTTACTTTTCTAACAAGATCACATTTGTGGCTTTTCAGATTTCAGAGCCCTTCTGGTTTTCAGTTTGTTCTTTAGGTGGGTTGTTTGGTTTTGGTTTTGGTTTTTTTTTTCCTCTTTTTGTTTTTTCTCCTCTTTATATCCTTCTGCGGTATTTCTCTGATTTTTCAGTCATCTTTCCACATTTGCTCCTTGGCTGCCCATCAGCATCATCATCCGGTTTCTCAAATGTTGACCTCAGACTCTGTCTTTAAGGTTTCTTACTGGCCTGAACATTATGTCTATAAGAATGATGCCATGATATTGCTTTCCTCTGAGGAGCCACCTGTGATCTCCTTCAATGGTACACTGAAAGAGCCATGAGCTTTTGTTCTGAAGCAGCTCAGCCTTCATGGGACCAGAACACTGCAGAAAGTACCAGGTAACTGTGGAGATGGAAGTGGTATCTTTTGTGTTTGTATGTCAAAATGAAAAACTGGGAACACCCAACACCTGCAGAGAGAAAGACGGACTGGAAAATATTCTATTCATGTGCATTTGTTCTAAGTTTCTGTTTGTTTTCCACCCTATCATTAACTGTGCTTTTCCTTATTGTCTTTTTGGATCAGCAAACCAAGTTAAATATCAGTGGACCCGATTTTTCACTCTCCTTCTTACACTGGTAGAACTAGAATTACAGTGGCCAGGAAGACTATTCTAGCTGAAGCAAATCACCTGACTCATGTAGTTTTGACTTGTGAATTATAGGAATGGCATATTGGGTTCTGCCCTGCATCATGTCGTTGATGTTAGACCAGTTTAATCAAAACCCTTGAGAAGAAAATTACAGCAGATCATTCCTTTCTCTGGCATTCACTTTCCTCTGCTGTCATTCAGCATTTAGGGACTTCCTGCAGTGGAGGCTGTGCTAAGTTTAATAGCCACTGGTGAAAGGAAACCAGATCAGTTCTGGGATCTAAGCAAAAGTCCCCTGGGTTTCAGCACACTTATCTGCATGCTTAACTTACACGGTCAGGGGTGGAAACCACCCTGCTTGTTTGTAAAATGACCTGTGGATCTACAAATCTTTCTCAAATCCATCACCTGGTGTCAAAGTGGGATTACATCTCCTCAGCCATAGCACAGCCACACCAGTTGGTGAGTCATTCCTGTTTGCTCTCACAGGACTACAGGCTACTTGAACAGCCTTTTCCCCTTTCATGGGGCAAGGAGTGGCTGTTTGGTTTCTTAGCAACACGTTTGGGTAAAAAGGGGAGCTGTGTGTAAAGAGAGGTGCTTATTGTAACTTGTGTTTGCACTGAAAATTTTGAAAGCACAATGCAAACAGGGACATCAAATATAAACTATATCTCAAATATCGTCTTAAGTCTGGAAAGTGTGAGAGAGAGATGACCTCTAGCTTACTGGATGTTAGTGTTGCTAACAGGACTAACATAATGTCTGCAGTTGTGCATAGACATCATGATGGATGATAAATTTTCTGGTTAAAAAGTTATTTTTTTCTTTTTCCAACTTTAAACATTGTGTCATTTAATCTCTGATTATGACAGATGTTTATCTGCAGTATACGAAACTGTACATTGTGGATGTTTTTTTCTTTTTTCTAAGGAAACCATAAAAGACATATGAGAAACAAGCAAGAATATAAATAATGCAAAATTTAGAAGGTAAATGCCTTTTCTCTGAAGACATGCCTAGCAAATAGTAGAAATATGCTATGTAACTGTACACCATCTAACTTTCACAGAAGCAGAGCAACAGTAAGGCTAAATTATAGTGAAGTTAGGTTGGGACAGGACAAAAAGCCAAGAAATGGCAGCAGGAAAGTTAGTATCTGTACAGCTTGCAGGAATCAAAGTAAGAAATATCGTGAGACATAGAAAGCTGTTAAAGAGACATCAGGAATGAATAATAAAATGATCTCAAAAGGACAGTAGTCTAAGTTTACATGACCTGCACTTAGATGTTTCAGTGACATTGATCACGGGGTTCTTCAGCCACGTAGCAGGGGTTAGCAGACATTTTGGAAGCACAAAGAAAACATACATGAAAACTTGCTGTTGTGGTTGTCTTAAGCAAGTGAAAGAGCTCAGGAAGCAGGCTTTGGCTGAGTTTGAATCTGTCCCTCATACATTTCTCCTGAGAAGAGCCTCTGGTTCCTTGTATCATGCCTCTCAAAGCACGCTGTTCATTTTCGTAGCAGGCTCTAGTTACTGAGCATTGACTGGCAGTTTTCCTCAGGGGATTATGAACCTGTAAATTATATATCTAATGATTTTGAAGAAGGAGCATCTGAAATGAATAACTCCTTGGGAATGGGTCCCAGACCTCTTCACTTGTACTGTCTCACAAGACTATCCCCTGTGTCAACAAAGAAGTTAAGTTTAAAAAGAGAGTGAGTTAAAACTAGTAAGGGGGGCTAAAACAATACAGAGAATCTGTTCAATTGACAAGAAATAGATCCAAGATAAGGGTTCTTTTTTTGAACTAGAGAGACTTTTGAAATTAATATAGATACTCAATTCTGAAATTTCTGTGAAAATTTTTATGACAGAACTGATCCATTTCAGACCCCAAATGCCACAAACCTCCCTTTTTGTTGTCGGTGCCAATCTCTTATTTTGATACCACTGTGTTTAGGTGACCAGAAGTAAAGAGGCACAAAGAGCCATGGTCTTTGAATGCATCTCAGTTTTACCTAAAATAAGCAGATACAGCTGTCTCAGAGTTTTCAGTATCATTTGTACTTTTCTGTGCTTACTACAGGAAATTCCTTGAATATTACAAACACTGAAGTTATCTAACTGCAAATAGCAGCTATGGTTGGCAAGTGGCAAGTTTTTAAGAGTCTCTGCTGCACAACTTTTCCAAACCTTAAACAGAGCTCCATTCAGATTCAAATCATGATCCACGGAGCAAAGTCAGTTCTTTACAGCACACAAATGAACGTTTCTCATCCCACTCTCCCTTAACTCCAACCTGGGACAGCTGTTCCCCAGTTGCAGGAAATGCCTTGGTAATTTGGACATCTTTGTCATTGACCATTATGAAATTCTGACATATGCAGGCTGCCAGTAAAATGTAGAAGAAAGCCTCATCATTGCTGATGTCACCCAAGAAGAACAGAAGGTACATCTGCAAACCACAGTTCTCGTTTGGGAAGTTCTGGAAGCACTCTCACCTATCTCAAAATGCAGAGGGATGTGCGCCGAGGACAGTGGGGCTGCTCGCAACATTCCAGCAACGCAGCTCCTCGTCCAGGCACACGCAGGACTGCAGCGAAGGCACCAGACCTGCCTGTGCTTGTTTGTTGTTTCAGTCAAGCGCTGTGGAGTCAGAGAAGGCGTAGACAAACTGTGGTAATGTTCAAATCTGGTTTGGGTCTTGTTTTGTGTTTTATTTTACTTGGGCATACTCAGAGATTTCTTCCCTCTTTCTGCAGCAAGGGCCTCAATTTATAACAACATGGAAAGGCAATCTAGACCTGCCCCAGTTGGATTACACACTGTGGAAAGTGTGTTTAATTATGAAAAATTAAAGACAAGGGGGATATGTTTAGACTAAGAATGTAGACAGTTTCTTGGCTCAGCAAAGCTGAACAAAAAGGGTAAGAATTCTAGAACAATTGCAAAGGATTTATTTACATTTTTTAAAAATCTACATATGTTTTCACTTAAAGCTCTTGGGTGGGGGGTCATTTCAAAGATTAGGATTTATGGCTGTTCACATTCATCTCTACCTCTCTTCCCCTTGCTTGCAACTTGAATGTTAATATACAGACCACAGCAAAAGGAAATGCACGTGACATATCAAGTGACACAAAAGCTCAGGCACCAGAGACAAATTTTAAATTGATCACGTACTGTGAGGCCTTTTAGTAACACTTATTGGTGTATTTTGCACAGTTCAGGCCACAGGAGTTCTTAGAGAATTTCTAGTCTTGCTGCCAATGAGAAGGAAAACTTAAAATCTTAAGGTGTATGCTTTATAAGCCCTCCCACATCACAAAATGAAAAAAAAAGGAAAAAATCCAAACTCTTTCCAAGAGGTTTCCTTTAATTTTTCCTTTTGTTTTGTTTCTGCTTTCTTTACTATACCTTCAATGTGGGTTACATCTAATCTTCTCTTTAACTCTCTAAAGTCTCAATAATCCTTACCCTACCTTCCTGGAACACCAAAACCCAGCAGTATAGCTGATCTGCAGATTTGAAAATGGGCCATTAGAGCTATTCATCACAAACGATGCAGCACAGTTTAAACGAGAGTGCAAATATATGCCATCCTGAGTCAGATTAAGCGTCCGGCTGCCCTGATGTTCTGTCTCGGTAATGTAGGCTCCGTGACCAGTTTTCATGATAACACAGGAAAAAATCAGCAGAGAAGAAAACTACAGAAAGGAAAGGGGATACTCTGGATTTCTTCAGCCAGATCCTCCTTTAGGAGGGATGATGCTCATGTCACAGAGCTCTCAGGCTGCAGCTCACCCTTTGGGCAGGGATGAGCCCACTACAGTTTACCTTCCCTAAAGAGCTATTATTACTATATAGTCAGCTCAGGCTCTGAATACACAGGTCAAAGCTCTTATCAATGGGAGCCTGGACTGCAGGGCAAGGTAGCTGGAGGCTCTGATTATTGTCTAAGAGCTCTGTGACAACCAGAGGAAGAGTGACCAAGGGGAGGGGGCAGAGGGCAGAGCCCTGTTACATACGTGATTTTGTCACTCTGGAAATCAGAAAAAAAGGCTAAAGATTTCAAATTCTTTTCTGAGAGTTTTGAAGTTTCTGTGCCAGGGAAAGTGCTGTATGTCATTAAAAAAAAAATAATCAAACTTTCCTGCGTGTCTTGCTGCTTGCCACATGATGTGTACAGACTCAAGGTGGCCAAGGAGAATTTCACTTGAATTTCAAACACAAGAGAAGGATTCACAAAGTAAACAAAATGTTTGCAGCCATTGTGAGATTTCAGGAAAGTTGCAGCAGCTTTTTAAACAGACCTCCACCTGCATACACAGACACCTATATACATCTGTAGTGGGTGCAGAAGCGAGAAGTACCAGGACAGTGTTTTTACTGACAGTTGATTGTAGCAGAAACAGATATCTTTGGCTGCTTTAAATTCTGCATTTCAAGCCCCACAGACTCAGGTAGTTCATCCACTCAGCTCAAGTATGATTTTTACCATCTGTGTGTTTAGTACTGCAACTACACCACATAGTGCTGTTGCAGTTTTTCCTTTAAGAATTCAGAGTGGCACACCTCTAAGGAGAAATAATGGCAATGTGAAGAACCACCACAGTGTTGGTTTTGTCAGCCACACCTAGATAAACCCAACCTGTGAACTTTCTATCCTATCTCAAGAAATTATGGCTCTGAGACAGAAAGCAAGCAGTGAATGCCAAAACAGGCAGGTAATCACTTGGCAGCAGACTCCTTTGGCTTAAGCTTTGAGCCAACAAGTGGACATTTTCATGATAGTGGCATACAGACAGAGGATTCCTTGAGGGAAATAAAACTTGTTCTCGATCTCTTCACAGGTGACAACCCCATCTGCTTTGTGCTTTGTGCTCCATGTGCTTGTGTCAGTTGCATCTTCAGAAGGTAACAATTTAATGTAAAAATGGTTTCCTAGATATGCGTGGAGGAAAAAGAAATAAATCCTCCGTTAAATAACGAATTATAAACTGCATCACAGCAAGCATTAATGTTCATGGTTTAATGCCACACAGAAAATGGAAATATAAAGAACATATTTAATTTGGGGGACTGAGAAGAAACATGAATGAGTCTATTGAAAAACTGTAGTAGTATTGTTTTCATCCTCGCTTGCTTTGTACTAGACAGGAATCTATTAACATCAAGTAAGGTCTATTTCTAATCCCCTTGCTAAGCCCCAACCTTCAACCCAGGAGAATTTGTATTGAAGCAGAAACATGTCAATCATTTTGGCCAATTAAGCACAATAATAAACATGAAGCAAGGAAAAAAATGTGGGCGGTATTGCCAGGATAAGGAGAGCAGTGTCTACACACTTTGAAAGCTTGTCTAGATTATGAGGTTAGCTCAATGAAAAATCATCTACAACTTGTCTCCTAGGTCCAAGGGATATTCCTGATCTACAATTTATTCATTTCCTGAGCTGATGACACATGCGTTCAGCATGTGGCAAATGGCAACAGGATTACATTTCACACATATTTCCCCGAGTTTTTCTTTCCTGAGTACTCCTCACGCTTCTGTAGTATGTTCTAGGCTAACGGCAATAGAAATGATCACTGGGTTTATCTGGAAGCTTGTGAAATAAATCAAGGGTTATTTGCATGCAGCAGGCTTACTAGATATGCTGGTAACAATGGTCTCTGTGATACTCTTAGCTGACAAGGAGATAGTTAGGAAATTTCTGTTTGATTTTTAGTTGTTCTCTAAGCTTATCTTGTAAGTGATAACACATTTTCATTTGACATCCAAAAGAACAATGTCACTGATTTGCAGAGGGCATCATAAGTTCTTCTGAGTTCTTATTATTTTTATTGATGGCCTACTTTTCCTCGCTATGACTGCTCAGTGACCCCTCCATATTAATTGCTCAGAATTGCAGCAGGAATTTATACGTAGCTCTACATGTGAAGCAAATGACAGGAAACAGAAGCTGAGCAAATTGCCTCTGAAGGCGATGTACAGGCACGCCCGAGAACGTATGGGCTTATGTTGCCATGCAGTTAGGAAAGGAAGGTAAATTTTGAATAAATATGGTAGCTATCCTGAGATTAACTGAAGCCCTAGGCTCTCTCTCTAGCAGTAGCCCCGCTCCTGAGGTGATCAAAATTCTGGGAGTAAAAGCCCACGTGCTGCATGCACACATCCATGGCATCTCTCTGGGATCAGAAAGCAAGTGGGAGAACATGGGGCAAGCCTGGTTTGCTGCCAGCTCACATTTTCATTTTGGACAAAGGTGTGTAAAGAGTTTAGACAGAGTCTCTGTAGACCTTGATAACAGTGTTTATCTGCTCAGCTTCAAAGAAAGCCACAGAAGGACTGTGATGAAATCTGGTGTAATTGTCCCTTTCAAAGCCAAGAAAATATATATATATAAATATATATAAATATATATATAAAAAAATTTTTGTATGTGTGTGTGTGTGTGTGTTGGAAAAGACTGATAGCTCAGTGAGTGTGGACCTGAACAGTCCTTATATTGAGGCATAATAAGCCATTTATCATTTCCATTTAGGGGAACTTGTGATTTGTCCTTAGCTTCCTAACCATGGTTCAGGAGCCATTTTGCTTGAGGAGTTGCTCTGCACTCCCCCAGCCACAATTTTTGATGTATGTATGTGTATGTGCAGGCTGTTAGAAGACCAGCTCTGATTCATGAATTATGTTTTTATTTTCCTTTTATCATTCCCTTTGGTTGAAGAAGTGTCTATAAATACCATATTACCCAAACACTGAGATGGTGGAAAACAAGTTAGGAATGCTGTATGCAGGCAAATCCCTCCTGCTTTCTCCCTGTCTGTCCAGATAAACAGCCCATCTCTAGTTATCCATCCTAAAGTCACCAATGCTTAAGCAAGTGGCTGGCAGGTATTAATAAACAGAGGAGCAGGGAAGGCTTTCAGGGATACCAAGTCTCTCCTGCAGCCAGAATAGTACTGTTCTGCTTTGTGATGGTCGTGAGCGGGTCTGAGGTTTTTCAAGCTCTAAAAATGTCAAGCTTCATAGCTCATGTAAGACCCAGATGAAGCAGACTATATTCAAGGAGGATTCTTTTTATTTTTAACCTTTCTAACTGTACCACAAGTGATGCTGACATTATGCCATTAACTTGCTCTTTGCATTTTAATGTTAACTGTATATGCATCCTTTGCATAGCTGTTCAATCTAATCTACATTTGTTTCCAGCCTTTTTTTCCCTCTCTATCTTGATCTAGCTGGTAAATCAATGAGGCTGCTCTTTAGATTCAGAGTCTTTGGAGATTAGAACGACTGAAGAAAAATTTATATAAAAAGGGAGGGCAGGAATCATTGAACTTTTACAGTGAAACACTGCCAAGGAACAAGCACAAAGAATACAGGGTAGCATATGTTTGGAAACTTTGGGATATACCTACATTGCAACTGGCTGCAATACTGACTTCTGAGTAGCTTTAACCTGAGCTGGCTGATAACGCTGAGGGTTTAAGGTTTTTGCACCATGGGCTTAACATGGCCTGCAAAATCCAAGCAAGGATGCCAAGGATTATTCATGCCAGCTGAAGTAACCATCAGGAAGGCTACTACTACTGGCACCAAAAATAGCTAATTTGAAAGTTACTTGGCACATGCCACCACAGTGAACACCTGTAGACAGGCAGAGGCACAACCAACACTAACCTGCTTTAAAAAAGCAGCACAAAACCCCCCACCAGCTTGCTGTAGGTGGATAGGTGATGTACAGTTCAGCCTGGGGAGGGTTTGTGTAGTCTGTAGCCAGAATCTCCAGAGCCAGAGTTTAAATCCAGCAGTTCTGTCTGGGGAATCTGGCATTCCTTTTGATTCAGACAGAAACAAGAGCTTCAGCTCTTCAAGTTTTGAGCTCCTTAACTTTCTGCTGCACAAATGTTTACTCAGCATGCACTTGGTGTTAGCATAAAATTCACTCAGGGCCTTAATCAAAGGCCACTGTAATCAATGTAAAGACTAGGAAGAAAGTAAGCAGATCTTCATCTTCTAGGGATTTTTCAATGGAAGCTGGTTTCTAATTCTTTAAAGTTGACTTGAACTGTGTTTAACCTTTGGGTTAGGTTGAACCAACTTTTCTAGCCAGCTAGGAAGTAATGAAGTTGTCATCAAAACCAGTCACTTTTGACTCACTAGCTAAAACTATCAGGTATCCACCTAGACCCCTGTCAACTGGATGAAGCTATCTTTTGACTGACACTAGAGATGACCTTAAAAAGATGTCCAGTCTCTGGAGTCAGAAGCCTTAACTAGATATATACCTTCCCGTGCCGTATAAAAAGTCTTGCTGGATAGTCAGTGCCCATACGGGAAAGATTTCCGTATGTATCTGGAGAATGCCTAGCGTGACAGCCACTGATCCTGACTGAGGCTTCATCCCTGAGTTACAGATGAATTAATGATAATTTCTCGCTTGATGTCAGTGAATGCATTTCCTGTGGTGGATCTGCAGAGAAACTTGGAAGTACGGCCCCTGCACCCATGACTCTGCCTGAGAGTCAGGGTGGGTGAGCTTGGCAGCACTGTGACAGTCTCGCTTTTCCGGGAATCCAGATGGGGACACATGCGTCACAGCTCTCCGACTGTCCACACATGAAAACTCCCCTCCACAGGAAACCAGAAATTATGAGATATATGGCACACACCAAACTGACAAACACACACCTGCAGGCAGAATATGGATGAGATAAACAGTATAGGTAGGAGGTGAGGAGATCTTCATGTCTCTCAGCCTTGACACCGTCACTAAGTCAGGCTTGGACCACCACGCCCCAAAGGTAGGGAAGTTTAACTCTGCTTCTGCTGCTTTATGCATTTTTGTCAATTACAGTCTTTCAGTGTGAGTAAAGATCCTCCGTGTTTGCCAGCTCATTGCATAGCTGTTCACTCATGCTGCACAGCTGAACAGAGTTTGGTAGTACAAGCTACAAACAACCTCAATGGCAAAAGAAAGGAAAAGGTTATCTCGTCCCTGCAGCAAAAATCCAATGACTGTGATGCAACAGCTCAGAAGTAGGGATGCTTTCTTGCATTTCTCTTCAGCAGGTACAGCATTTATAGCACTGTCCAGATGATATTGCTTTCAAAAGCTGTGCACTGAACATGCATGTACTAAAAAGCAAATGAAAAAGGCTCTGAAGAGAGATAATGCACACTTTGAGAAGAAAGTAAATCATAGAATCACAGAATGGTTTGGCTTGGAAGGGACCTTAAAGACCATCTAGTTCCACCCCCCTGCCATGGGCAGGGACACCTTCCACTAGCCCAGGTTGCTCAAAGCCCCGTCCAGCCTGGCCTGGAACACTGCCAGGGAGGGGGCAGCCACAGCTGCTCTGGGCAACCTCTGCCAGTGCCTCACCACCCTCACAGGAAAGAATTTCTTCCTTATCTCTAATCTAAATCTACTCCCTGTCAGTTTAAAACTGTTACCCCTCATCCTATCCCTACACCCCCTGACAAAGAGTCCCTCCCCACCTTTCCTGTAGCCCCTTTCAGTACTGGGAGGCCGCTATAAGATCTCCCCAGATCCTTCTCTTCTCCAGGCTGAACACTCCCAACTCTCTCAGCCTGTCCTCACAGGGGAGGTGCTCCAGACCCCCCAGCATCTTCATGGCCTCCTCTGGACACACACAAGCAGGTCTGTGTCCTTTATGTTGGGGGCTCCGAGGTGGACACAGCACTGCAGGTGGGGTCTCATGAGAGCAGAGTAGAGGGGGAGAATCACCTCCCTCAACCTGCTGCCCACACTGCTCTGGATGCAGCCCAGGATGCAATTGGCTTTCTGGTCTGTGAGCACACGTTGCTGGCTCATAGTCAGTTTTCCATCCACTAATACCCCCAAGTCCTTCTCCTCAAGGCTGATCCCAATCCACTCATCGCCCAGCCTGTATCTGTGCATGGGAAGAGGATAATTAACTGAGGATGCATTCTTAGTATTATGTCTCAAAATTTAAACAATTAGAAAACGCCTGTGATAGATTTTTTGCTTTACACATTGGATACCATTCAGTATCACCCTTATCATAGTACCGAAGACACTGTCACCTAGTATCCATATCCTCTCAAGGGGCTGGATTTATAAAAGCATGGTAGAATGGTTCTTATCAAACTGAGAGCAGGACACCGGTTCTGCCCCTACTTATATATAACATAATTTTTGAGGTTGTCCTCATGGTGCTACATGGTGCCTTGTCTACAGCACCACATCTGCCCATCTTATTCTTCTTTTGTTGTAGAGAGGAGTAGAGGGGATCTAGGGCATCTGAAGCTTGGAATGCCTAGATAGGCTGCTCTCAGTTCAACATTTAGTGCAGCTCTTGATGGCTCTGGGCCACCCATATTCCTCTAAACACAATAGATACACTCACAAACACAACTTAGATTTCCCTAGAGGGAAATCCTTTTTTCACCAGGACATCATGAATGGCTACTTGATAACACAAGCTCTCCTAACTTCCCAGACCAACATCACTAAGTCATGCTCATTTCCCACTGCACAGGGCCCTAGTCCCACCCTTTCCCCCTTCTCCAATCCTCTCACCTCCCTCCTGTCCAGTATGACTGAGATGTCCCAACCCTCAGCCTGTGTCCATATTTTAGTTGATGCACCATCTCTCCCTATTACTCCATCACGAACCAGAAGTGCAGCCACTTAGGTATCCACTTTCAGCACCCCTGAGTGCAAGAAAAGACAGCTGCCTCCTTCTGCCCTGTGACAGGAGTCTCAAATACATGCAATAGTTATCCTCTGGAAGTGCCCACATCTTTGCATTGACAAGAGTAGTCTGTGTGCTAGGCTTCTGTATTCCTGAAACTTGAGGAAGTAGATCCCATCCTTTGATATGATTTGAAGATGTTGCTCTAGATTAAATGTAGGGCCCTGTTTATTATTAATCTCTAAAAATTCCAAGAGACCTGCAATTTGTTCTGGAGATAATTTTTCCCATTTGAAAGCATGATGTTATTTTGCTCTGTAATACCCAGTTATGCATAAAGCAAAGTCATTGGTGCTAAAGCATATAAATTTTCCTTCAGTAGATTAAAATGGGTTTCTTTTAAAAATATTTCGTTTGATGGGTACTTCCTGTGCCATCCCTGATCTATCATGTAAGTCATCCAAATGAGCTCTTTTGTTATAGGCCTATATAGAACTATTTTTTTAAAAAAATAAGGTTCATATGAATTTTGATTTGTGCCCCATCTGCCTCTTGTAACGATCCACAGACAGATTTTTATATTTGGAAAATAGCTTGAGCTGTCTAGTGAATATTTCATGGCACCTACAGGATGACTGCTTCTAAAAGTCATTGGCTTTTTTTTTTTTTTTGGTGAGAGACAGATGAGTAAATGGTTCTCAAGAAAACTGAGAGAAATTTAAAATCCAAACTTGGAAGGAAAATAGTTAGCTTTTACAAGGATCAATCCATGCCAGTATGAAGGGATGTATTATCTTTGCAGAATATTTTTAATCATTTATTCTAGCTAGAGAACCCTTAATATATTTGAAATATTTTGTATTTTTTCTAAGAGTGTCATACTTTAGAGGATTGGGCAAATGGAAAAGCTGAGGGTGTGTCTTTCAAAAAAGTACTTGCAGAACAGGACATACTGACAATGTGTGAAATGCATGGCTGGATGTCAACCAATTAAAGGGACAACTCTTTTCTACACCTCCAGAAATGAAGTGCAAGCTAAATAGACCTTGTTCAGATAAATGACACTGATAATGCTCTTCTAGGCAGCATTCAAATAAATTAATATTGAGCAAGAAACTCATTGAGCTACTTCCAGTTGACACCTGTGTTCCACTGGGATCACTGTTCCACGTAATATCCACATTAAGAATGGCTGATATTTGCCTTTACAACAATGAAAAATAAATATTTTTAAATAGGCAGTTGTTCGTCCTTGCAGTCATGCAGATAGAAGCCTACAAAATATTGACTGATTCCACAAAGCTTTTTTTATGCTCTATCCTGTAATAGAAGAATAAGGAGATGCCTGAGGAAATAGAAAAGGTAATAACCATCAGGCTGATAAAATGCAAAATTTGTATATTTGCTGACCTCATCAACAAAAGACACAGAAAGGAATTAGTCATATCTAAGAATAATAAAAAAATCCACTGTCATATTACTCATGGGATGACTTTCTAAAGAAAATCCTTGTTCCTGTTTTAGGCCCTAAGCAACTTCCTGCTTGCCCAATAGAAAGAAACATCCCTCAAAGGCAATTGATTGTCTATTTATCTATTTTTATAAGTGGTGCAACTTTAATTGAAGACTCTGATGCTGGCTGCTATTGGACACCACAAAAGAATGATGATTGCTTTGAAAAAAATATTTGGAGTTTTTTCAGTGTTTACTTTATAGACCTTTATGTCTACGGCAGTTCCATAATCAACCTTGACAAAATTTTCACTGGAAAAAAGAAAGTGTCTGATCTGATATGCGTTTATTGAACACATTTAGGCAGGACTCGGCTCTCATTCTGGGTTCTGCCATAGATGGGCCATTGGTAGGAGCTAATGATAAGTGTTAATATGCCAATATGCAAGAACAGTATTTGCCAGGTCTTTGAATCCAAAATCACAAATGACATGACTGTCAGAAATGGTAGGAGGGGGCCTTGATGGGCCAACTTGATTCTCAGCTCAAAGTCTATTTAGTTTTTTTTACAGCTGGTGAAGATAGCCTGAAAGAAAAATCTGTAGGAGGTTTATTTTGTCACTGACTGTGTTGTGTCTGTTTCTTCAGAAAAACGGAAAGCTTCAGTTTGCAGCATCTTCCACTAGAAGTAACAATGCCAGAGCTTAAACAACATGGAAATGCTCTACTGGGATCCTTATTCATATTCTCATCTATGACTCTCTGCTTGCAGTTTCTAGCTACATGAACAATTACATTTTTCATGTATTACTCTGACTTTATACCTTATGAATATGAACAAGAAATTGGCAAAAACTCACATCTCTTAAGACAAAATTCAAATGTTCCCTTAAAGAAATAAAACTACATTCCATCTTTTAAGTCTAAAATTTCCCTGGTGCACTTCCAACAGACTATTTATTTTACTGTCATATGGATAGCAAGTGAAGCAGAAAAGATCCCCCAGCTAGGAAATGATGGCAAACTTTTGGAGGTACTAAAGTGTACTGAAACACACATTATTGCAGTAAGATTGAAAAATCCACAGTAGTACAGACTTGTACAGACCCATACTAGCAATGAGGGTGTATGGTATTGAGACAATGAACATGTTGTGTTGAGAGATTTAGCAAAGCAGCACCCATGTTATGAGTCACCTCTAGTGACCTCCAGTCACCTCCAGCACCTATGGACTATATGATGTCTAAACTAGGGACCTTGTATGTGCACAGGAAGAATTGCCCACCTCAGAATAGGGTCTGAGACATGCAGAAGATTGAGGAGGAAACCTTTTGAGAAAGACAAACCTAAGGTGCATCTTAAACGTTCCTAAGTGTGATTTAATTCATGGTTCACAGGTCTTGAACTCTTAGTCATGAAGATGACTTTTTTCCTCCCCCATATTCAAGGAGAATAGACCTTTGCAGCCTATAGTGAAGGACTTATCATGCTGAGAGTTTAAAGAACAGTTCCCACATTACAGCCTGGCAGAATGATTAAACAGGAACAGCCCACAGGTAAATCTACCGGAGCTCAGCTGCTGGATAGGTGACAAACTGCAGCACTGTCAAAAGAGGTGTACTTTTACCTGAAAATTCAAGGGTCTGTCTGTCCCTAGTGGTTATTCCTAGATCAGGTAACAGAAAGCTTCAAGGTCAAGGGGGAAGGAAAAGGTCACTTAGAAACTGAGGAATGACAGAGCTGAGCATGGACTCACCCCCCTCCCTCCAGACCCACACAGGAATGTAATCACAGCTAGGCGAAGTGTACAAATAAAGCTGTAGGCAGCAAATGTCTTACATCTTTATCAAAATCTTCTACATGGAAGAATCATAAATATATCTCCCTTTTTATGAATATATCTCCCTTTTACACACAAGAGCAGGGGTTCGGGAGAAGGGTGCTTTCTCTCAAGGCTTTCAGATTAACAAAGGACGTGTTCGAAGGATACTCAGTGAATGATAAAAGCTGAGAGGAGAGAAACATTCATTCTGCTG
This sequence comes from Athene cunicularia, assembly GCF_003259725.1. Taxonomy (NCBI): domain Eukaryota; kingdom Metazoa; phylum Chordata; class Aves; order Strigiformes; family Strigidae; genus Athene; species Athene cunicularia. Next base: position 117,931,967 of record NW_020799091.1, read on the forward strand.
AGAAGTTATCAAACTTGTAGAGCCTAGGGCCTATCTTCAGATGCATGAGCAGCTCCCGTTGAAGACAAGGGAAATGGTGTGTTTATGCCTGTGAACAGAAGTTGATCCTGGCCTTAGGTACTTTAGAAGGAAGTATTTCCTTGTGTCTCTCTCAAAAAAAAAAGGTACTTGATTCCTCTTTCAAAAGCAAAAACTAAACAAATAAACATCTTAAAGCACATTATTACAGACAGCTGTGGTGAGGTGTCCCCATCCTCTAGCTTCCCTCTCCTTGTCTCCTTGTTATTTAAATAGAAAGTTAGATGTAGTACACAACTTTAAAGGAGCCTTATATGGTAATTTTGCCGCAACAGTAAAAAATGATCAGTTTCTCTGTCAGACAGCCAAACAACACTTCTGCAGTACTTTTTACACTGACTTCCAATCCTATGAACATTTGGTCAAAAAACATGTTTCTGTTACAGTCCTCATCTCAGCTATGAAGTCTGAAGTTTACAACGGTCTTTTTGAGTGAAAACCAGGCAAAATAGAAACAGGGAGAAAATCCCAATGAAAGAATTCAAGTCAATCTTTGCAGCGTGTCAAGGCTAATATAGGCCCTGCCAATTCAGAAGTAGGCGATGCATGCTTTACATGCTTAGTACAGAAGCATAGTGAATGACAATAAACTGGCCAGTCACAAAATGCTCATGGAGGCTTGTCTGACAACTTTGTGCACTCAGCTATGCACAGTGATGTAGGGAAATGTGGCCTTACTCCATCACCTTGGTCCTGCTGATGTGATGGGAGGAGGAGGAGGACAGAGGTTCCACTGTGCAGTGGGAAAACAGCCCAGAGCGAACCAAAGCACTACAGGAGGATGCAAGTCCATTAAGGGATGCTTGCATAAGGGACAAAGTTAATTTTTTAAACTCAGATAGTTCTCACCTTCATGGAAAGGACACCTTAACCACAAGACCTTCCTGACGAGCAATCACAGGCATTCCCTCTTTGCATGCACTAGGGAAATTACAGATAGTGGAGCTATACCACAAACCTTGGTGTGCAGCCCAGCACAGCCAGCTATTGTTCATGGACTTCATTTCCTCCCTAAAGAAAGGTCACACATCAATTACTGTATACGGTGCACTTCATTGAGAGATTACTGAACGCTATCAATGAGGCTGTAATAGAAGTCTGTACTGCATCAGAAAAATCCAGCAGTTTGACTTAGCTGATGGATGCGTCATCCATTCCCAATATCCTGACTGCTATTAGAAATTAAAATATCTCTTCCTTTAACTGTTTCAGACATCTCATCTGTTCTTGTGGGTGAATGTACCATTAAATGTCAGTCTATAGATGTAGCATTTCGGAGGGGTAATAGGCTAAATTGTGCATATCTGAGTGAGACACACAAATCTGAATACAGGCACGAAACCGAATGGCTCAACAGTCATAAATGGCTCAAGAGTCATGAAGACCAAGCACTTGTAACGCCTCTTGACATCACAGGAAACAGTATTTTCAAGATCTCAGAGCGAGGTCAGCTGTTCAGGGATGCAACACAACTTAGTATGGGATTGTTGGCAGAAGGATTGAAAATGGTCCTGATTTTCTGTAGTCAGTATTGGAGGTTGCTTTACTGTGTTTCACAATGTGCCCTCCTGCACACTTATACCTTTGGATCCCTCTGAACTGTGGATGGTTTGGGGAGTTTGGCAGGCGGAACTGTCAGGACAGAAAGAAGGAATGAGTTAATGTCACCAAGACTTCTTGCCTGACTGACTGCTCTGCACAGGGTGGCTGGAGTGGGATGAGCTGCACTATTTTTCTCCTTAAACATGCTGAAAATGTGAGGAGGGTACATCAGGACTCCTGGGGCATTTTTAATGACATCAGAAGAGGTTATTTAACTTCAAGAGGTTAACATTTAATAACTGGGTTAGAACCTGCTGCTATCAGACTTGTAAGATTTGTACCAGTAAAAGAAATTTTAAACATCTGTGGAGGCCACAGACTGGGGAAAAAATAATTGTCATGCCTCAAACACTGGGCAAAAAAAAATGTATAAGTAAAACATTTTCAAAAGTATCCTGGGATCATTTACAGCTGAAATATTTAAAAATGAAGGTTGATACCTAAAAATGAATGCCTAGTGAGATTAAAAAATCTACTGGAACTCTTGTAGATGATGCAAGATAAGGGTTTTAATACCTGTAAGACTTTTTTTTTCAGTCTAGTTTTAAGTCATTTACACATCTTGAAGGTTTTTGGCCTTAAGTAGCTAACTCCTTTTTCTCACCTAAATTCCCTCAAGTCTCTGGGTATCTAAGGGAGGCTTAGTCTTCTATGTAAATAAGCTGTCTTTGAAAATTTGCAGGAATTGCTTTTCCTCTGACACATCTGCTGGAAATTCATTATACACTGGCACTAAACTATCAGAAAAGAAGGCAGCAGCATGCACATCTTCTGATAGACAGGAAAATGGTGTGGTAAGAGTGTTTACACAGGTCTTCAGTGTACATGCAGAATAGTCACCAGTAGATTAAGGGTTATAATAGAAACTGAAGTATAAAGATCACAGAACAAGATGAAGAAGCACTTTAAAAATAGACACAAAAATAAAGCTTGCACCACAGCTCAGACAAAATTAAATCAGACCTGCACAACATCTGGTTTGGAGATGGTGTGCTAGCAGCTGAGTGGCAGCATGTCTCACAGGCTGACAGGTAGTCAAGAGAAGGTATGTCTCAGGGTGACTTGGAGGCTCTCCTGCTCAGCCTAGCTAACTGGGGATACCTGTTCTGCTTCTCAGCCTGCAGCTGGGGTGTGTTGCATGCCCCTGCTCTCAGGCAAGGCAGCCAGCCCATGAAGAGGAGGCACTGGAGGCTGGAAGGAAGGCTGCAAGGAGGTAGAGAGAGAGGACTGCAGCAGGCAAGGACACAGAGGCGAAGGGTAGGGGGCATGCAGATGAGTTGCAGCAGAGAAAGAGGTGAGTAGGTCACATGTAATTACAGCTGGAAATAAAGGAGAATGCATGGGTGAGAAAAGATGAAGAAAAGTGAGGTCCAAAGCTCATATGCTGAAGTCTTACCTGTCACTGAGCTGGGGAACCCTGAAGTGAACCAGAAAGTTATGCCCCAGTTGCTTAGACATCCGCAGACCAAAGATGGATGAAGTGTCCACCCTTCACACAATGCTCGGGCCGACATGTGCTACCTCCCAGGAGAGGACAGCAGCTTTTGGGGAAAACGGTCAGCAGCACGGACCGATGGATGTGAGCACAGCCAGCAGCCATGGCAAAGGTAACAGTGTGGCACACTGTGTAATGTGTATGCCATGAAAGATCAGATTCCCATCAAACAGCAGAGTCACAGTTGGCCACATGGACCTGATGCTTCAGTGCCAAATGCAGCAGTGTCTTCACCACTGAGATCTCCAAGAGAGGGAGACACAAGCCCATGGAGCTGGGGCAGATGCTACCCTTTCTCAAACCCTCCCAGACCAACAGGAAGCAAATGACCACCATTTGTTCTCCTATTTTTCAGCTACCAAGACTGGTGAAAACATTTTAATTCTGAAATGTCACAATTGTATAAGAAAGAAAAATGCCTTTAATTTACTTTTTTTTTTTTCTCTCAGTTTCACAGATCTGACTATCGTGTAAAAATCCTCTTGTTGCTTATCAGAAATCGAGTTGCTGTTTTCTGAGTGCCTTTTGAAGCCAAAAGAGGACACGTTTACTTTAAACCATTAAGAAAAGGAAAGAAACAGAAACGTAATCAGCACTGCATGAACTAATTTGTCAAGTCACTCTGTCTAGCCTCCCAGCTTTATGCTGGACTTCTTCCATGCTGCCTTGCATTATTTCCCTTTCTTTTTGCCTTGTAAAGATTCCAGTCCTGCACAGATATGCACGTATGTTTGTGAAACTTCCAAACAGGTGCTTTGGTCTGTCAGTGTGTTATAAGTTGTAGTGTTCTTATGTTGGGGCTTCGCCATTGCTAATACTCCCACCCCTAACTACCTCACCTAGCAGAGTTCAGCACATGTCCAAGAGTTTGCAAGAATGGCTATTTGCTTGAGACCACTTATAAAGAGACATTATATGAGGGCTATAAATATTTGGAAGGTGGCCAAGAACAAGTTTGGAAACTATAAAAGTAACATTGGGGGTGAAATTACAACTTCCATTGTCAAAAGAGCAATGCTTTATTACAGTTTACTGGATTTTTTTTTCCCCCCTAGAAATTAACGACATAGTTGATGAAATATACTGCAGGAAGTTTTTATCTTCTGCATTTTCCTGGAAGCAATCATTGCCTTCTTTGTTTCAAACACTAAGAGAAGCAAGGTATATCAGAATACTAGAAGAGTTTTAGCTATGCTTGAGCATAATCTGGAAGTATTATGCTTGTGGCTTAAAAGATCATTCTTTTTAAATGCTTCTGTTTCAGCCAGTGTATAAAAATAACAGGAAAACCAGAATGTTCCTGGCAAATCAGCTTTGTGACGCCTTCTCCATTAAGGTTACTTATTCAAAATCATGCAGAAATTGATTCAACACAGAATATGCTCCAAGTCTCTGCTTGTCTAGATGCGACAAATTACAACATCTGACAAAAAGTACATAAATGGAACTCACAAAAGAGATTGTAGGAAGGAATGATTCACAGAAAACAACATATGTAAATGACAGGAGAAGGGCAAACAGAGTGTCTATCATTATAAAAAGGGGAGGAAGGCAAATTATTGGAAGAAAGAAGCCAACAACCTAGCTGTAAATACATGGAAGAAAACAAGAAGATGAGCCAACAGCCAGTGAGGATTTGTTAGAGACAACACATATCAAACAACTCATTCATTTCGTTAAGATTATAGCAATAGTTTCCCTTTGTGATTAGGGAAAATTATACACATCATATAACTTAATTTTAACAAAGTTTTTTTGTGGTGTGTCACAGGAAGACCACATAAGCAAGCTAGGGGAGTACAGAAGAAGGGATGAAATACTTACAGGAGAGTTATAAAGCCGGTTGGAAAGCTGCATTTGGAAAGAAGACATGAGTGCTTCATGGAGAACTTATGTGGTGATTCTGGAGTTTTACAAGTGTTCATCCGTGATCCAGCGATTTTTAATGTTTTAATTATTAACCTCAATGGTGGAAAAAAAGAGAATGCTTATTAAAATTTGGAGATGATGACCAAACTAAGTGGACATGCAAGTGTGTCAGAAGACAGGATAAATCTGGAATGATCTGGATGAGTTCTAGAACTGGGGTAATAAAAACTGTAATTCAGCAGGAACAAGTGGAAGGTATATAGACAAGAATGGTCAACCTAAAAAAACTCAGGCTCAAAAATAACTGTATAGGTAGCATTTCTGCAGAACAGATCTGGGGATCTTAATGAATTGCAAGTTCAACAAAAGCCAGTAATTTCATGCTGTTTTGGAAAAGGCAAATGCTGTATCAGAAAGTGTAAGTAGGAATAAGTGAAATAGACTGAGTAACTCAGAACTCTGTAAAGCTTCAGCTGAATATTTGAACATCTGTCCAGTTTTGGGCAGAATACCTCAAGAAATGTAGGGATCAATAGAAAAGAATCCAGCAAAGTCAATGAAGTAATATAGAAAACCACAGTCTCTGGCAGCAGATTGAATGAGTTCCATTTGTAGCAGAAAGCAAAGACATGGCTGGCTCTCCAAAGCCCACAGTAAGGCAGACAAGCAAGGATGGGCTTACATTATGACCAGAAAGATTCAGGTTTGCTGTAATTAGAAAACTTGATAAAACTGAGAGTGCTGATCTGACAGAACAGATTTCCTGGCGATGACTTCTGTTGGAGGTCTTAAGGACAGGTTAGACAATACCTGTGCTAGAGGAGATAAATACCACTGATCTTCCCTAGAGTACAAGAAGCAGATTTCTTGAGGGGATATAGAGGCAATATTAATTTCTTCTCGAAAGTGCTTTTAAAAAGGTTCTATAAAGAACTGAGTTTGAAATTGTTACTGATGATTTACTTCAGGAAGAGCGCTCAAACTGTCCATTCAGGAACCGGATCCTCATTTTAACTAGGTCTGTGCAGTGGAAGTACTCTCATGTACCAAGAACTCCACAGAAAGCCATTGGATCTGGGTGAGCTTGCAAGATCAGATCAGAACTGTCTTTGCTAATACTCACCAGAAACTGTTCTTTGTAAGAGCTTTTGTTGGAATTGCCCATAAACAGATCTGTTACCTTGCTCAGTCCAAAATTATGACCTTGGCTAAAATGATGTTTGCTTGAATCCATTACTGGAAAAGTATATTCCAAGAAAAATTGCATACGGCAATGGCTTGAAAGTGGAGAAGGAGACAATATCAGATTCACTTTCTTATTCGGGAAATTCTGTCCAAAAAATGAAAGCTTTCAATCATGCAGATAAAATATTGAAACCCAAGAAAGACAGACACAATCAGCAAAGCTGTATCAGGGAGAGCTTCTAATGGAATTAATTCAGTACCAGACTTGATATATTATGATTTAGTGACATACCTCTCTATACTGAAGTATGGCTAGAAGCACTGGTCCTGAAGGATGCTGTGCACCTAAACCAAGCATACTCAGCATTGCAGACATGGGCCTAGAAGATGAGCTGACTTCAACTATCCAAACTTGAATAGGAAAACTCTTGGATGCAGGAGAGAGAGATCAGGCTCCATGTACTCCCCCCAAGAACTTGGTATACATCTTAAAGGTTAAAGAACTGGTGTGACAGATGACTGGCACACAGATAGGCCATATATGTGTAGAAACTGTGAAGACATTTGCTGGATGGTATATAAAATCATGGTAACTATTAGCTGAGCAGTATGTGATAATAAAAAAAAAAAAGAAGACATTTTTTTGTTGTTGCAGGTGACTCCAAAAGCTGGATTTTTTTAACATCAGAGACCTGGAAAAGCAAAAGACAAGAAGGATAGTTGTGACAGCAGAAAGGATGAACCTGGGGTGCTGAATCACTGAAATTTGAGAGGAAACATTATTAACTTTCTCTCCCTGATTATGTAGGACTTTTCCCTTATGGTACAGCCCCTCGTGTAATGCCAAGGCTTGTTTAAAATAATTTAGTTGCTTCTCATGGGATGTAACTCTGCTAACTAATCATTTGGATTTTTTTTCTCCATGATTCTTCTACCCACAATTTTACATCCCAGTATACTAGCCCTTGGATGACCTGCATACAAATTCCTTTCCATAAATGGAATGTGCACCTTTCAAAAAGCCCTTGCATCATTGTCACATCAGTCTCTCATTTCATTCTGGGTTGGTCCAAGCAACAACATAATGTTTATATTTTTTTCTGTTAATTTCCTTTCATAAATCAGTCCCTCCAGTGCCTTAAACATATCTGTTACTTTTCTCTGAATGTCTTCCAACCCATCAATATCTTTCTGGAAATGAAGGACCTAGGATTATATCCAGTGTTTTAGGTGAATCATTATTTCAGAAGCATTTTGCTTTATAAAGTCCTATAAGTAATTGGAAAAAAAAAAAAAAAGGTACATTCCAGTAACCCTGAGCCATAAGATTCTGGTGGTCTGTTCTGTGTGGCATGAATAATCACAACATTTTGGACCCATGTGAGACATCACTGGGAAAAAAAAAGCACCTCATGCTCAAAGCAGACTGGACCTTCATGGTCACCTGCAGCTGTTTTGGCTTGTGAAGATTATTAGATGCTTCACTGAAGTTTTCTATTCCAGTCTGTCTAATGTTTAAAGCAGGTAATGAATAGATAGGGTGGTGAAATTCACCTCTGTGCAGATAATCTGCACAATGCTTAAGTTTCCATTTGAGACCTGTTTTGAAGTCCAAGATGTTCTCAGAATGGTTTGCAGGCTTTACACTGACTGTACGTTTATATCTGATGGTTAGAAAAGTTGGTCACTTCTGTATAAGTGGATCACAAAATGTATTAAAGCTGATTTTTTTAGGTTTATGCTTCTCCTTTTCTCCCCTCTTTTGCAGCAGGTTTTCTGAGGGACCTGTGGGGTATAGTTTGCAACATGCACCAGAAAGGAAGAAGAGAGGCTGTGGTAATAGGAAGGGTATAACACAAGAACTGCTCTGCGCTCCTCCTTTCCTATTTCACCTTCACTTCTGTTTACACTTCCCTTGGTTAGTCAGTCTCTCCCATCATTTATGTTGCTGCCCGTTTCATCTGCTGATGGTTCTGCCTGAGTTTCTTATTACACATAGTAGATACAGAGGATCAGCACACAGCAGCTCTATCTTTGGATGCATGAGCCTCGCCACGACTTCAGCGTTCCCATCTTTCTCAACCTGACCAAGGATGAAGTAGTGCCCTACTTTGCACCCAACTCTAAATGCAAGTGGCTGATACTTCAGGAAAATTGTCAGCAGGGTTATCTCCTTGTATGGTTTTATTTTCAAGGAAGCTGTGATCAAGTTACGTTTAAATAGCTAATTTGCATGTTGCTATTCCTTGCTGATGGTCAAATTTTTAATTCCTAGAAAGAGGGGAGCTTTGCACTCCACCACGTGAACACACACCATCAAATGTTAATTTGTAAATGCACCTATTCCTCTCCCTCAGTGTTGGTCTTTGTTCTTTCCATACTGCTTGTGGTTTCCCCCTTTCTTTCTAGGAACAAAAATAGGGGTAAGCCACAAGTTTACGAACTCATGTGGAAAAGCGGCCCAGTCAAAATCAAAGATACTACCTGGGGGAGCTGGAGAACTTTTGTACGGAGCTGCAAGAGCAGGCCATCTACTTCCTAAGAATCTGTAGAGCAGATTTAGTTGCTTTAAAAAGACGGCTGGACTGTTATTGCCTGCTGTGCTTATGTTCTTCCCATCATTGTTGATATAACTTAGCTTGGAATCTGAGTCTCTAATAAAACATTTGAATGTTTTATTTTGCATTTTATTTTGGTGTGTTTTTTTAATGCACATCAAAGTAATTCATAATTCCCAGAATTTTCTACATTGAACTGTTTGCTTAAGCAAAGACTCTAGTGATGGTGTGAATTATTTATTTATAGAGTCTACTTTTAAGTTGGGGCCAACATTAATTTGGCTGGGTCACTGGCATTGTGGATTTAATTGCCATGTAAATAGCTATGAAGCCTATGTCTTTAATTAGTGTGCTAAATTCTACACAATTTATGAATAAAATACACTCATTTTGACATTTTAAAACAGTTATTTTATTAATGAAGGATTTATCCGTGTTATGCCAATTCCCTTGCCTTTTGCTAATTATATGTCTCTTGCATTTTCTGATATGTTAATTTTGTTTGGTATAAATATTTGTCCTCATTAAGATTAATACTTTGTCAATGTTGACTCTTTTTTTTTTTTTTTTTTTTTCCCAACAGATAACTTAAAGGTGACTTCATTTTTTGATCTTGTGGTTCTTCCTGATTTATAAGCCCCCTTTAGTTGTGTCTTCCATTGAGTCTTCTTCAGCAAGGTCTAAAATTTCACCCAAGGAATGGCCTGACTTTCTCTACACAGTATGCATGCCTTGATGAAAGAGATATAGATAGGATTTAGCTAGCTGTGTTTCTCACAAGAGGGAATAAAGAGCCAAGCTTTGCTAACATAGCACTGTCCCTTCTGTGAACTTCTGCTGCTAGGTTGGTAATTCCCGTACGATGCGTGCTGAGAGGCTTAAAGTATGCAGATGTGTAATGAGGGGCATGATCAGAAGGCTGTGGCACCAGAGTGCTTCTAGGACAATCCGAAAGCCATGAACTTGTACAGGAATAGCTACGTCCCTCTGAAAAGCAAGGGCTTTTTTAACCTCACATTCCTAGCTAGGGTAATTCTGACTCCCTTTTCCTTTCAAAGAATAGGAGAGCAAACAACCAAATAAAATTGACATACAACCATGAGTCTGTTTTGACACACAGCTTGCTTATTTTTGCTTGCACGTGAGCTGATAACATGCCAAGACCACCAGGGAGGTACAGGGGATGTATTTATTGGGGAAGGAGAGAGCAGGGAGGCAGGTGTGAAATGTTCAGAGAAGGCAACAGCAAGTCTGCCTCTGTGAAGTGAGAGGGGTGGGAATGGCAGCTACAAATAGTTCTTTTAAGAACTAGCTTCATTTTAAAAGCATGGAGTTCCCTGGTTTTATTAGGCATCTACACAGTGGTTTAAAGGGAGAGGTGATAAGGGAGGCCAGGCCTTTAGGAGCTCAAACTTAATGCTGAAGATAAAATTTGCTGATGAGAAGGAGCCAAAATATTGACCCCTGGCATGATTTGGGAATCTAAAGAGTTCAAGAAAACAGACAAAGAAGCAAAGTACTGCTTGAAAGCAACTTCACGGAAAATAATAACTATGTAATGATCAGATCAATTAAATGAAGCATATTAAGTAAAAAATTATGTAGGACAATGATGAAAAAGAACCGCGTATCTTGCATAGTTTTTATAAACAGAAAAGCCTCTTCACACTGAAACTATATAACCTTTAAGGTGCTAGGAAAGACTGACAGTGAGTGAGCACTTAGAAATAAATATTGCTCAAGTTTCGGATATCAAGTCAGAAAGGGGTCAGGCTCTCATTGTACCTGGGGTTTGGAAAGCTGGTATAAGCATGAGCTCAATGCTGAACAAAGAGCACCTTAGAGCGAAACCTTTTTTTTATGAGGCAGTCACATATAAAAACCACATTAATAATGACATGAAAAGCAGATGTTCTTAGTTTATTATACTTCTCTGGACAGACTCTATCAAATACTAAGCCAAATTAAACTGAGGTTACCTGATCTTGTACCTCTTGGCCTCGTATATCTGCTATGAAGAGTTCAGTATTTCTACCACTCCTGTGAGAACATGCAAGACTTCTGTTTAATTATGTCTTACCTGTTACAGCTTCTAGCCTAGGTCACAAAACGATGTGAGAAGACAAATCAAAAGAAGCAGTCATGGCTGAGAGTCAAAACATAACAACAGCCACACTGCTAAGGATGCAAACAAGTCTGTGAATGCAAAATTTGACATGGTTCCAAGGACATGTATGAGATAAGCCACTGGAGAGTAGATCTACTGAGAGTTACTAGGCAAACCGTGTCAGGGTCAGGAAATCCCCCTGAGCTGGATACAGCTGGAGACAGGTACAATGCTCCAGGAACCTCATGCTTACTTGTCGGGTTCTCACTCTTCTCTTTTCAGGTACATGCAGCTCCTGTGGCACACAGGACAGGTCTGGGTAGATCTCACTCTGGGTTACTGCAGCCAGTGCTCTAACTTTGAGTAATGATCCTCTTCAATTTGTCTTCCTTTGACTTTGCTTTCTGGCCTAACTTAGACTAAGAAGGCTTAATACAGAAAGGGTGACTTGTGAAGACAACTTGTAGGTGCTCAGTGGCCTGCTGGAGGGTCCAAAAAGTCCGTTAGCTTTATGATGTCCGCTCTGTCACTCTCTCTGCAGCTCTGTTCATTAGAAACCATCTTTTTTTGCTCTGTATTTTCACAGTATCCAGCAGAATGAAGTCTTGCTCTGTGCCTGGAGCACCCATGCGCTACTGGGAGTCCCACACACGGCTCCCAGGGAGCGGGGAAGGGAGGAAGGGGTGGCTGGACTCTAGCTCGGGGACACTCTGCTCAGGTCAGAAGTGGTGTGCAGAGAATGTACAGTGGGAGCCACCAAGCCAACGTCACCCCACCTGTTGTTCCATGTCTTTCACAGCTGATGCACTACAGCACTTGCAGCAACTGTGCCACTTGGGTGGCAGATCCAGAAACAGCAACACATCCAGAAAATTATCAGAACTCCCTGGGAGAGAGTGAGGCTCATCCTGATGAAACGGGCATGATGAAATGGAAATACGTTCAGTTGGTAGAGGTATACTGATACCTGGAATGAGCTGTAAGCTGTAAGATACATCTGCCTGTGAGAAATGACGATGCCCATATGGTTCAGATAGGAGGGGTCCCAGGGTTAGGCTGAGATGCATCTCATCACATGGACTGGTCCTCCCACACATGGTCACTGCCTATCCACAGACAGCAACTCAACTTAGCAGGTTACATGTGTCTTCATTTCATGCATGAAGAGCTTTTAATAGGAAGGAGTTTTTAATCAACAGCTGCACTAGAAGTCTGGAGACTATGTGTATGTGGGTACGTATCTGCACAGTGTTTCATTGATACTGTGGCCATTTTGACATGAGGAACTGCATATAAATATTGCACCTTAGATCATCTCTGAACTTTATCATCGTCACAGTCTCTATACTATTGTCCAGGTTATGTGAAAATGTTTTTTTCAGTTACTACATATTTTTCCTCACAGATGCACTGTAAGTAAACCAAAATGGTCAGGTTTGTGTGTCTACTGAGGTAAGATATGTCAAAGGAGAGATGGAGGATCTGGGCCTGTACTTGGATGCAGATCCTGACTGCTGTAAGTCACCTTGGAACACGGAGGACCTCTTCTGAGCCTTGACGTCTTTAGCATGTGGATTACTTTTCACTGCAGACAAATTTCAGGTCATCAGGCTTTATTTCAGTTACAGTTAAAACTAGGATTTGAACACAGATTTAAGAGTAATCCTAGAGTAATCCACTGAGCTCCTTGTTGAGCCACGTCCACCTGTTTCTACTATTTGAATTTTGCCATTTGTGGACTGTGACTACATTCACATTTTGCTTTCTACTTTAATTGTTTATTTTTCTACTACGGTGTTAATTTTTTTTTTTTTTTTTTTTTTTTTTTTGAGGTGCAAATGCTTGCAGGTTTCCTCTGAAATTATTTGATCGTATACATTTGTGGAGTGCTTTAACATCATCTGCTACTTACTTTTCTAACATACATTTTAGACAACATTGTGATTTGTTTGAACATTAAACTCGTTTGTGGATGGTAGCCAGCATACTGCTTTCACATCATAGATCTGCACTCAATTGTGTAACATTTGGATCGGGAACATTTAAGATTAAATATGTTTTCTAAATGTTTTGAGAAAGCTTTTCTCAACAGAAGCTCTGCTGCAGCATTCACAGTTTTCAGGTAACTGATCTCAATCCTCACTGCCTCTGAACAGCAGGACTTTGAAGACTACAGCCAGGAGGTGACTTGATTAGTTAATCTTGGTTTTTTATTTTCGTTTCTTTCACCTCCTTTAGTTTATTACATTTGAAAATTAAAACAAACTCTGCCAACAGCAAATTTGTTCGTATGTTTCCCTTTGTTTGCACTGAGATTTATATATTTGCATACAATTGCTGTTCCCTTTACACTGAAATCAATTCTGCTTTAGTGTCACTACAGTCTAAGTAAGGGATATCCTACTGTGATTTCAACACAATAAAGGCTGATTGAAGTGTCAATGATTTCAGCTGTGTTTTGTATTACAAATTTAAACATGTTCTTTTGCATTTAAGCAAAACAATCCCAAGAAATAGAGATGACAGGATAAAGGGCAATAGTCAAAGATGTGAGGTCTTTAATGAAGCTTACTGCAACAGGAAAAATAACCTGATTTTATGGCTGTCATTTATTTATTATTTAAATTAAGTGAATGATGTCCTGGTATAACAAGATTTCTTTACAACATTACATTCTGTTCCTCAGGTGTGCCTGCAATTGGCCATGAGGCTCATCCTGATGAAATGGATTTATGAGGACAGAGAGGAACCACACACAGGTACACGGAGAAGGATGCTCTAGGAAATTATAAGAACCCACATTATAGGAAGTCCATTAGCTTTCACTTTTAAAATAATTGAACAGCACACTCATTCACCTTATCTCAAAAAGTAGAAATGGAACTTTTGCGAAGGGCAGCCTTTTTAATTTGAGAAAATATGACGATTCTCCATACAAAAAAACCAGAATGCAGTTTTAAATATGCAGCAGAAATTCTGGAGAACCCATAGAAATCAAAGAAATTTCATTACAAATACATATTAAAACCTAGAACTTTTCATTATACAGACAGTCAATATTTATGCAAGTCAACACGAAGTGAGAACTCCAGTTACTTGTGGATCAGCATCACTCATCAGTAGAGCTCATCAGATATTTTGCAATACAACAAGCTTTCTTTAAAGTGAAAAAAATGTTGTTTCTTGAAAGTAAAATGTTTGCAGAAATAACTCACTTTCAGTGAGCTGATGAGTGGTTTGAAAGCCAGTTATCTTAGATCTGTGCCCAATCATACTGATTCGGCCAAAGCTTTCAGGAACTCTGCATTTTGGCTGCATGGAAGGAATTCCAGAAGCCTAGAATAACTTCAGTCATATCTCAGATTTCCAGGTCACCTAACTGCCTTACTTTATGTTGGGGGCTTTCCAGATTGTTCTTAATCTTTCAGGATGACCAAGGTAACAACACAACTAAAGAACAGATGATTATTTAGTTTCATAATTAATAATTCCAACACGAGGTATTTTGGGTTTTCTCTTCATTTAGCAGTTTTAAATATTTAATTTTGGTTCCAAAATGAGAACAAACCTTTCACTATGTCAGAATGTCATACAACATTGGGAATTCAGAGTTGCTGAGTTGCTCTAAGCACAATAATTTAATTTCTTTTTTTTTTTTTTTTTCCTGTAAATGTTTGCAAAACATTTGAAATGTCCTTAGTTGTGCTGATTAGTCTGAAAATTCTGACCAAACCCACAAGATTTTATGCATTTTAAGGCATCCTTTACTAGGCTTCTGCTTGTATTTTTTAAATTACCCAATAGGAGGCAGAAAAAGCAGGATGCGATTTAGATGCCTGTACTGTCTCAAAAATATTAGCAAGTGGTGACTAATCAAAATCAGCAATGCACGGACTGATATTTCTTTGCATAAATTATTTTCAAATGCATATTATACTAGCAGAGTATGAGATCTCAATTACAAGAAACTGGGTAATTTCCTGCCTGGGTAACTAATAGACACTACTAATTTGACCAGGTCTAGTAGAACTGATCAGGTACAAATACTGATCTTTATGCAGAAGACTACACATTCTGATCATTTAAAGACATAAGGAGACTCAAGGAACTTCCCAAGTCATAAAGGCACAACACTGAACAGTCAGCTAGATACTTTTTGGGTTTGTTTCCCTTTCTCAAGTATGAATGACTGCCAGAGGTAGTGTACAAACCTAAATAGGCAATAATTCCCTCTCTTACTGCTAGCAAGAGGTTGATGAAAAAGGTATAGAGCAAATGCCATTGGTAATGATCAGTTGTAATCAATGGTACGGGTCTTGAACATGAGGTCTATGGGGTGTTCTTGCGTGCTCCTTGCTTACAACTAAGACCAGCAGAGTAGTCCTGCAACACCAACCTTGGGCCTTCAACACAAAGAATAACCTGCAAAAATTTCCTCTATTGGTTGGTATTTGAGTTCCTTGTGTTAGAAACCACATGTATGTGGCGACACCATGTGCCAAACAATTCTGATGGCTCATCTCTCCCATCAGTCAGGAAGATCTCTATATTCTACCTGCTAACCAACTTTACCAGTCCCTTACTGTTTTTCATTGCTCTTCTTTGTTTTTCATAGCTTTCCTTATGACAGTGCACTTCACAGCTGTGACCAAATCCTGAGTACCCAATCCCTACCAAAATTAAGACTGAAAAAAAATGAGGTGCATGAAAGCAAGGACACTCTTTTTGATCTTTCCTGGTACATTTATAAATGACAAATCCTATATTCAAGTGGTTTAATCGAGACAAAAAGTGTCTTAAAAGTCTTAAAAGGAGAATTTTAAGAAGGCGATATCTAGGAAGTCTCTGAAGATAAATATAGCTACAGAATGTCCTGTCTATAGTTGACTGTCAGCTGTTTCAGCTTGTGGCTCTAGCCACAAGGGGCAAGGCCCTGTTGCTTCAGAGTGTCCAGTTGGAGCCTCCTTAAAATCCCTGCTGATGGAGCCCCAGTTTTGGAAAGTGTTAAGAAGCTCTCAGCCTTCTGAAAATCAGTCTCCTCAAAGATATTTTTAGACTACCAAAACCCGTGGCCTCCAAAACCACTTATCGGATATCTGCACTAATTGTGGCTTACAAACAGTCTTCAGACTGTGTTCATAAAGTCATTGTGTTGCAAAGACTGAACAAATAATGAAGCCAGTTTATACTGAGTTATACCTTTGTTTCTCATTGGTGCACTGAGCTGTAGAGGGTGGAGAAGCTATCTATGCATTTAGCAATCTATGACCATGAAACATTATCACTCCTCCCTAAAACCACATCTCAATTCCAGAATAATTTAGATATTTTGCTTAATAGGCAAAGAAAAGAATGATAATCAGGTCAAAACTTCACAGGTCAGATTTCACTGGGTCTTAGTTTTGTAACAGGCTTCATTTCATTTTTTTCATTTAAAGAATTATGTAGTTTCACTGAACTCAGTGGGACTGCTCATATGCATAAAATTAAGCATGTCCTGAAAATGCACTGGGACCAATTTCCCTACCTTACCATATTTTGCTCAAAATAGACATCCAGAGAGATTTGCAAATGTGCACAAGCAGGGTTCAGTGATAATTTTTATAAATCTGTCTCTTCTCATTGAATTTTGTGGGAAAAAAAAAATGCAAGCAATGTACTTATGGTGAACATTTGTGTGACATTGTAAGGTGTCATTACTATGCCTCATGTTTCCCTTGGAGCATGAATGGAGAAACGCAGGACCTCCAGCATGGGTAGGCAGCCCTTACCACTTCTGGCAGTGGGGTGTTTCACTCTGACACCTTTTGCAGGGCCGACTGAAACACAGAGCCCATCTCTGATAGCCATAGGTATCACTTTCTAATCTGCTACATCTGCAGTTGCATGTTGCATCTAATATTACACAGGCACTTTCTTTTATTACTCTTTCTTTATACTTTTATTACATTTTCTCACTGCAGAGAGAGACAAACTTATACGAAACTGAAAAATGCAGCCTATTTTACCTGGATCCTAGACCAGTACACTTACAAGACAAAGTCAGCTAGGTATCTTCAAACATCAACATCTGTGACCTTTTTTTTGTGGCCTCTGAGGGAAACTGGTATGTAGAAAAGCTTTAAAAGGCAATTGTAGGAGGCCTGTGAAGAACCACATTCAGTATGTGTAACTTTTTCCCTGTAAATGAACAGGGCAGAGCCTCTTTAAGGACTGTACCTTTCAATGTCAGCATCACTGCTAACAAAGATGATGGAGAACAAATCCTGAGAAAGACCTGCAGACTCTCCTTTTTTAATAACAAAAATTTACTATAAAAGCTTTCTCTACACAATACATCCAAAGGCAGCCCTGAAATTCTTCCACTACAGGAATATATTGATATGAATCAAACACACCAGTTAAAAACCACCATCACAATGGGAAAGAAGTACAAATACTCATGCTTTTAAGTAATAATTACAAGACTTTATTTCTAGTAATAAGGTTGTGTATGTGAGGCAAATACTGATTGATGGTGCCAGCAGATCACTTTCATATGATACAGAATGCAAATGCTTTGTGGAAAATGGTAATTGATTCAATACCCAGCTGGTTATGTGCATATTGATATCTAGATTGTCTGAGTAACCTTAAGACTAGGTACAGTGCAGAAAGTAATTTATTATCATAACTCCCCCAAATACGTTAACTCATTCACACATATATTTTGAGACTCAAACCTGAACTGTGTCACCTAAAATGTCTATCATGACTTGAAACAAGCAACAGACACTCCTGGAGGCTCTAGGAGAGTCTGAGAACTTAGCAGTGTGGGAAGACTTGTAGCATGTTTCCCTCCACTGCTCTCCCCCTGGGGACCTCTGGCATTACCTGAGCAGAGACATCAGTTCTGACAGATTCAAGGACATATTGCAGGTGTAGAAGCAATTTGTATGCAGTTGTTTTTACTGACTACAGTACTTGGGTTGGAGGTGGTGACTGCTGTTTTTCATTTGAAAGTAACACAGTTGTACCCCCTTGGAGATCAGAGAGGAAGCTAAGCTTAGGCCCTTGACGCTGCGAGCTTCTGGAGATCAGGCTGAGCTCTAAACTTGGTACTTGCTTGGCAGGCATTTGTTTGGCTGGGTTCTGCCCCCATCCCACCAAATTCCTGTAAGAGACAAACCAAAATTCTGAAGCAATTTTGCAAGGCAAGTTCAGCTTGAGGTATGAACTTGGTAGCTCAAGATCACCCCCGATTTTTGAAGCACTACTTGTGAAAAGAAAATGCAATCCCCAAGGCCCTCATTGTGAAAAGTAGAAGGATGCTCACTCTAGGTTTAGACTACAAATTGATTAGAAGTCCCTTAAAATCAAGTGCTTGACCTGAAACAGCCAAACTCTCTTTTGACTCTGCTCTCAAAAGCATTCTCCCACCTAATGCCATCCACTGAAACATTGCTGTTCAGAGCAATCAGTATTCTGGGGCACAGATTCTATTCCTTTCTTAATGCAAAGCCTCACTTATGCTTCTGTTAGTAGACTGCATGCTAATGACGACAGTTTGCAACCTTCACTGTCAGTGAGAATTCCCAGGATAGCTCTCCCTGATTCCTGGTTGGTGGGATGCACTGCACATGGCACCCTCTAATTGGGGGGAAAAAAGCCAAATGATACCTTGTCAACGTGCAGTTAAAAGGAGTTAAGTTAACACAACCGATGCTTCGTGTTTCATGGGAAGTTGGCATTCCTCGGGGATCTTCTCTGACGGCCTTTAAGAAAGATTCAATGCAGTCATCAACTTTGCTGTGCCTCAGAATCCGGAGGTTGAGAAGCCGAAGCAGCACACATCTACGTACACAGCATACACAGTTACGGATGGTAGCAGTTATATATGTAGTAGTGATGTTCAGTTCACCGTGGTCTTTTAAGAGATGTGCCTACTGTTATACTTAGATTACAACATCACTGTAACAGGGGGATCAGGGTGCCTCCAAGTTAATCAGAGTGCAGCTGTCTCCAAAGATTAAACCTCTGAGGAGATCAAAATGGCCAGTGCCCTCTGCAAGGTGACACACAATGTTAGGAAAGAGATGGGACTAGAAATTAATTATTTTCAGGAAACTTTCTGATGTAGCCAAAGGAATATACATGGCTATAAACACTTATGCATAGTGGAGTACAAATTTGTTGACAAAACCTGGTCAGGGAACAGTTAATATTTTCAAAGAATAATAATGAAATAAGTTAATATCCTCCTAGGATTTAACCTGTTC
Source organism: Athene cunicularia (assembly GCF_003259725.1). NCBI lineage: Eukaryota > Metazoa > Chordata > Aves > Strigiformes > Strigidae > Athene > Athene cunicularia. The sequence continues at coordinate 117,951,119 of NW_020799091.1, forward strand.
ATATATTTTCTCCTGAGAGAGGCTGAAGCTTCAGGCTATATGCATGTGAAATGTAACTTGGTATGGACTAGGGAGAGGAATCCTGCATTAGGTTCAGCTCCTGTCTCAACTATGTCTGGTTGTGTTCCCCAGTTTGTCTTGTTGCTTGATTTGGAAGATTGTGAAACACATAGAACTTTTAGCTGCTTTCATGGTTTAAAAGCAGTCATTTCACCTTATGCAAAAAGAAATGCTTTTCCTTCCTGTCTATGTCAAAGTGATCCACACAGCTCTCCCATGGAGTTTTGAAAGTGTCTTCTGGGGTACAGCAGCACAGTGCTTCTTCTGTGAGAGCAATTTGCTCTGCCATTATATTGTCTGCAGGTATGCAGCTGTATTGTTTTACAGTGTTGATCTTGGAAGGAGCTGGAAAGCTCATAAACTGGAAAGAAATTGGTTTCCAGCTGAAGCTTTACTTCTTCCTAGCCCACTGTGCTCTCCAAGGGAATCTCTGTGGGATATTGTTAAAGAGGAAAAAAAAGATGCAATTGTGCTCAGAGCTGGGGCAGATACGCTATTACTCCAAATCAAGGGCTACATCCTGCTCTGTTTCTTACTAATTTCTTCCATCATCTCACACAGATCATGAGCACACCTCATCCTGTGTCTACATCAGCTGCCCACAACTCCTACTGCCCAGTTCCACATTTCTCTCACCACAGGGAGCCTGCACATTTACTGTGGCCACAGAGATACTTCAAAGGCAAACTCAGGCAACTCTTGAAACGTGGGTGATGAACACATGCTGGACAGAAAAAACATTTCCTGCAGAGAGGCCGAGAATCACATAAGTAGTGCTAACTCACAGATCCAACTTCCCAGACACTTTCTCTTAGATGTACCACTGGCCGCAATCCCCTCCTCAATCTGTTCTCAAGGCTCCCCAGAAACATTCATAAATGGGAAAAAGCATGGGAGAAAAAGGCCATGGGCTGCAAGAGAAAGAAAGGTGGGGGGAAAAAACCTCGCTCCAAGAAACAGTGCAGAGCTGCTCTGCAAATGGAGTTTGCACATATGAGTGCTGCTCGTAGCTTGCAAATACTGATGGAAGTGAAATGTGTGGAGTTCATGGGGAATTTCCATTGAGCCCCATGCAGTTACAGAGGCATTCCTTCTTAAATTTAAGGGAGTTAATTAGAATAATATATGTGCCACTTCAGCATGATGCCTGATGATCATGCTGTGGAGAAAGGAAAGAAAAGCTTGCTTGAGAGAAAACGCCATTATCTACCCAAAGCAAATACAAGTCTGGAGCTTGGTTTATACTTTTTCAGTGATGTTACAATTGTCAGTCACATAGCGTGTGGATCCAATCCACAATACTGTGCACACAGTCAGCTGTTCAGCATGTTGGCCTCTCGCTAAGCATGAAGCCAGAAAATAAGTAGGCAGGTCACTTCCCGCCTCATTAACACAGTGGGAGTGGGGCGGTCTGAAAAATAAGGTTGTAGAAACAGCCATGAAAGCTAGTTGGAAGCTAAACAATACCCAAGATCCAGCCATGATTCCCTTCCTTCACCTTTTTTTTTTTTTTTTTTTTTTTTTTTTTTTTTTTT
>NW_020799091.1:117952763-118005475 GCF_003259725.1 Athene cunicularia
TTTTTTTTTTTTTTTTTTTTTTTTTTTTGTCTCTTTCAGTGGTTTATTTTAAGTTGTTCCTAACTGATGGTGGTTTCTGCCTCTCCTAACCTTTAAGAATCCCAAAGCAGAGAAAAAAAATTCTCATTTATTCAAGGTACAGGAGCTTTTATTTTTCAACCCTTCTGTAAAAGCAGGAATTATCTCAGAGTGATCCTCTTTTGCATTATTGTAAAAACTGTCCTTGTGTGAAAGTGGTTGCGTTGAGGATTCAGATGGGGCAGAAGGATACACTTGGAGCACTCCCAGTACTCAGGCAATGCTGTTGTTTCACATGGGCACCAGTGGTACAACCAGGAGCAGTCTGAGGAGTCTCAAGAAGGATTACAGAGGCCTGGGGGTGAGAATAAGGAACCCTGGAGTGTAGGCATTTTTTTCATTTATCCTTCCAGTCAAAGGGAAGGGGTCTGGAAGGACCAGTTAAATCTGGCAAATCAACAATTGGTTACAGGACTGGTGCCACAGCCAGGGGTTTGGCTACTTCCACCATGGGACTTGCTTTGAGAAATGTGGACTCGTGGGGGCTTATGGGTTCAATCTGTCAGAGAAGGGGAAGAGAATCTCTGGTTATAGGTTTGCCAAGCTGGCAGTGAGGGTTTTAAACTAAAGTTGCCGGAGGAGGGGAACCTCAGTCCATCCCACTCCTACCAGCTTGATGTCAGTGCCAGCAATGGATGCCCAGAGCCCGGAGAGGGGTCACAGGGCAGCAGGAGAGCACCCGAAGAGCAGCACTAAGGAGTTCCAGCCAGTAAGTCAGCTTCATCAGGGGCCCAATTTCAATGCCTCTATGCAAAGGCACATAACATGGGGAATAAACAAGAGAAGCTAGACACGTGCGCACACCTGCAGGGCTACAGTCTTATTGGCATCATGGAGATGTGCCATGGCTCCTGTGACTGGAATGTAGGAATGGCAGGATACAGGCTCTTTAGAAGGGACAGGCAGGGGAGACAAGGAGAGGGTGTCACCCTCTATGTCAGTGACCAGCTGGAGTGCATAGAGCTCTGCCTGTGGAGATGGGAATGAGCTGACCAAGAGTTTATGGGTCAGGATTAAAGGGAAGGCAGGGACAGGAGATGTTATAGTGAGGGTCTGCTACAGGCCACCCGACCAGGGAGACTGAGCAGATGAGGCCCTCTATAGACAGGTAGGTGCAGCCTCACACTCACAAGCCCTGGTTGGTCTTCATGGGGGTCTTCAACCACTCCAGTATCTGTTGGAGGAACAACACTGCAGCACATGAGCAACGCAGGAGGCTCCTGGAATGCATTGATGATAACTTCTTTTTCCAAGTAATGGAGGAGCCAACGAGAAGAGGTGCTATGCTGGTCCTTGTTCTCACCAACGAGGGGGGACTGGTGGGGAGTGTGGAGCTCAAGGGCAGCCTTGGCTGCAGTGACCATCAAATGGTGGAATTCAGGATAGTTAGGGCAGCGAGGAGGGTGCACAGCAAGCTCATTACCCTGGACCTAAGGAGAGCAGACTTTGGCCTCTTCAGGGACCTCTTGGCAGAGTAGCATGAGATAAAGTCCTGGAAGGAAGACAGGCCCAAGAAAGCTGGTTAATATTCAAGGATCACCTCCTCCAAGCTCAGGAGTCATGCAACCCAACAAAGAAGTTGTAAGAACACCAGGAGGCCTGCATGGATGAACAAGGAGCTCCTGGACAAGCTGAAACACAAATAGGAAACCTACAGAGGGTGGAAGCAAGGACAGGTAGTCTGGGAGGGATACAGAGAAACTGTCTGAGTAGTCAGGGATCAGGTTAGGAAAGCTGACAGAATTAAATCTGTCGGGGGACATCAAGGGCAACAAGAAAAGCTTTTACAGGTATGTCAGTGATAAAAGGAAGACTAGGAAGCCTGAGAAAAGAGAAACTAGGAAAGAAAAGTGACACTTAGTCACCCAGGATATGGAGAAGGCTGAGGTACTCAGTGACTTTTTTTGCCTCAGACTTCACCAGCAAGTGCTTCAGTTGCATCATCCAAGATGCAGAAGGCAAAGGTGGGGACTGGGAGATGGGAGAACTGTTCACTGTAGGAAATTGGGTTTGTGACTGTCTAAGGAACTTGAGGGTGCACAAGTCCATGTGACCTGATGAGATGCATCCATGGGTCCTGAGGGAACTGATGGATGAAGTGGCTAAGCTCAGGGAGACATCCAACATATTTGAGAAGTTGTGGTAGGTTGGTGAAGTTCCTGCTTCTCCCATGGGAAAGGGGTAACATAACCCCCATTTTTAAAAAAGGAAAAAACAAAGACTCGGGGGACTACAGACCAGTCAGTCTCACCTCTGTGCCTGGCAAGGTCAGGAAGCAGATTCTCCTGGAAACTATGCTAGGGCACATGGAAAATAAGGCAGTGGTTGGTGACAGCCATTGTGGCTTCACTAAGGGGAAATCGTGCCTGATAAATTTATTGGCCTTCCATGATGGGGTTTCAGTGCTGAGGGATAAGAGAAGAGCAACTGATGTCATCTACCTAGATTTGTGCAAAGCATTTAACTGTCCCACACAACATCCTTGTCTCTAAATTGGAGAGACATGGATTTGATGGATGAACCACTGAGTGGATAAGGAATTGGCTGGATGGTCACACTCACAGGTTTGCGGTCAATGGCTCGATGTCCCAGTGTTGAGCAGTGACAAGTGCCACTCCTCAGGGGTGGGTGCTGGGACCGGAGCTGTTTAACATCTCTGTTGGTGATATGGACAGTGGGATCAAGGCACCCTCAGCAGTTTGCTGATGACACTGAGCTGTGTGGTGCGGTTGACACGCTGGAGGGAAGGGATGTGCCATCCAGAGGGACCTGGACAGGCTGGAGAGGTGGGACCGTGCAAATCTCATGGAGTTCAACAAGGCCAAGTGCCAGGTCCTGCACAGGGGTCAAGGCAATCCCAAGCACAAATACAGGCTGGGCCGTGAGTGGATTGAGAGCAGCCCCAGAGAGAAGGATTTAGGAGCGTTGGTGGATGGAAAACTGACTATGAGCCAGCAATGTGTGCTCAGAGAGCAGAAAACCAACTGTAACCTGGACTGCATCAAGACAAGTGTGGGCAGCAGGTTGAATGAGGGGATTCTCCCCCTCTACTCCACTCTTGTGAGACTCCACCTGCAGTGCTCTGTCCACATCTGGGTCCCCCAGAGTAAGAAGGACACAGACCTGCTTGCATGGGTCCAGAGGAGACCACAAAGATGCTTGTGGGGCTGGAGCATCTCCCCTGTGAGGACAGGCCGAGAGAGTTGGGGGTGTTCAGCCTGGAGAAGAGAAGGCTCCAGGGAGACCTTATAGCGGCCTCCCAGTACTGAAAGGGGGCTACAAGAAAGGTGGGGAGGGACTCATGACCAGGGAGTGTGGGGACAGGTGAGGGGTAATGGATTTAAACTGAAATAGTGTAGATTTAGATTAGAGATAAGGAAGAAATTTTTTCCTGTGAGGGTGGTGAGACAGTGGCAGAGGTTGCCCAGAGCAGCTGTGGCTGCCCCCTCCCTGGCAGTGTTCCAGGCCAGGCTGGACGGGGCTTTGAGCAACCTGGGCTAGTGGAAGGTGTCCCTGCCCATGGCAGGGGGGTGGAACTGGATGGTCTTTAAGGTCCCTTCCAACCCAAATCTTTCTATGATTCTGTGATTTTACTTTTATCATACCACAAAGAGATTATCAGCCTTGAAGCCACCACTTCTCCTGGGAGCAATGTCCCAGGAGATTTTCTTCAAGGTTTTATTATAAAAACACCATCCTTGAGCCCCACTGAAGTGTGAGTAAATATGGTTATGTTAGAGTGTTTTGGGTTTTTTTCTTTACCTCTCTCTAATGCATTAATTTTTAAAAGCTGCTCTACAAAAGCTTTAAACAGGAGGTTAAATATGTGGAAGGAAAGGTAGTCAAAATGCTTGATAAAAGAAGAAAAACATAAAATGTTAATGAAAAATGAAAAATATCTGTTTTGTTCAGAATCTGCATTGAATTCTTCATTTTAAAGGTTCATGTGTAGCCAATTTTGTTTTGTTGGATTGTGGGCAGAAGTCTGTATGTGTTGCTTTGAGTTTTTTTAATTAAAAAAAAAGAATGAACAGAGTTCTGTTCTTATATTCACATCATGACTTCTAAATGAAAAGGACTGTGTTGGAAAACAAAGGCTTTTCAGCAGCACACCCAGTTCATGCTGCAAACCTTACATAACCAGCTATGACATAGGTTAGCAATTACACAGTGAGAAAGGAGACAGCAGGTATACGGTTTCTTGCCTGGGGATGCATCAAGAAATCAGAGAATGCTACGGTCTTGCAAAAAAGCCACTCACAAAATCCAGATTCAAGCATGGAAGGAAGGCCTACGTTAGAAGACAGGGGTAGCCTAATACACAGTAGCAGGTCTCACTCAGATAGTCCCTTCAAATCTATGGATAACCTCCTTATCTGAAGTGAAGCTCACTGCTCTGACAGACCTGGCTGATACAGTTTGAGCAAGTCTCCTCCCATCTGTCTGTTTCCACATGAGCCTTCTGAAATGACATGTAACAATTTCTCAATAACATTCAATTTAAAATGTTAATGGAAATGAAGTTTTGGTTGGACAAACCCCAATTCTTGTTTTTTGAGGACACCACATATAAAGCCAGTTCCTACCAGAACTCTGGCTAGGGAGCTGAGGGTAGAACTTGCCCCAACAGCCAGTGCTTGTGCTATCTTGTGAGCTGGGACCAGCAGTGGGACAGGCTGCCTGTGAGGCTGGTGCTCACTGCGCTGCCTCTGACCTGCTGGCATGTCAGAGCCTGCACGCGGGTGTTGGACTGGTCCTGGGGTGAGCGTCCATGGGCACACGACCCATGGGTCCCTCATGGCGTCATGCAGAGGTGTGCTCTGGAGCAGGTCCGGTCAATGTGAGCTGCCTGGGTCTCTGTTTTTGGCAGAGCCTGGCACCGCAACCCTGCTGCAGGCTCCCATCTATCAAGTGCCAAACCATGGATCTATTGCTGCCTTGTGGCACCCCCTAGAAAAACAGAGAGTTGGTGTGGGTGAGGTGCTGGGGGCCACTGAGGGACGGCAAGGGCAGGAGAGGTCTTTATGTCAGAGCACAAAACATGACAGCCATTATGGGGTCTCCATTCTATTGACAACAAAAGTCAGGGCAGACTGTTAACTTGTCAAAAAACTTTTTTTTTGATAGCTGAAGGAGTTTAGTGCTTGGGCTATGGAAGCTGTAGAGTATACGTCTGTGTGAAATTAATTGCCGATAAAGGTAATCAAAAAATCTCTATGTACCTGGTTAGCAGCGTACTGTGAACAGTTCTGCAAATTTCCCCATAAAGACATGCGGGGTGTCTTACAAATCATTCTGAAGATGAGTCACTGTGTCTTCCTTGTTTCCTTGTACGTGCTGTGAAGGCTTGGTTGCAAATGTCCATCAAGGTGCTATTTAGTGATGATTATTACATTTTGTGTGCACAAGGTAGGGACCTTTACACCAACAACAGCACCCTATTGACTCAAAGACAAACTGTTCTGCTCAGCCCCAGGGTCCTTCCTTGACCTCTGCCCAGCCTAGACATTCCCTCACCCCAGGGCCATGTTGGAGCAGGACTCGCCACCTTCCCTGCCCACGTGTCTGTGGGACCTTCACTTACCCTGGCACAACGCTACCCACCACGAGGCTTACAGCATGTGGCTAGGTAAAAATAGCATGCCAGGAGGTGAATGCAGCAAAGCCTCAGCCTTCCTGTGCTGTAGCCTCTTTTGATTACTCATTTTCCTCTCCTGTATTGTTATAATGACAACCTGTCACATGCCTTTTTTGTTTGGTTTTGGTAGGGAGAGGTTTCAGGAAAGGTTTTTCACTGGAGTTTCATGTGAGAAAATAGCCATTATTTATCAGTACTGTATCTGTTCACAACAAACAGAATGATTCTGTAACAACTTCAGCTCAAACTTTGATTAAACCAGTGATAAAGTGGTACAGATAACAGTTTTATTTTTTTTAAAATATGAGACCATTTTTAACCAAGGAAGATGGAAACAGCACTAAGAAATGATGCTCCCCTCCTCTGAACAGACTTTATTTGCACCTGGGAGTGTAAAACTCATTTCAGACAAGTTCTGTCCTTCAACAGATGACTCTCTGAGGGGTTGGCACAGCACCTAGCATAATGAGATGTTACTCCCCAATTAGGAACTTTAGATACCTGTGGAAAGGACATAATGTAGCCAATGTAACTGTTAAGAAATCCAGTAATACTAATTTTGGCCACATTCAGTCACCATCCAGTTTGCAACATGGTGTCCTACACAGTATGGCAAATTGTATTCTTGTAACCTTCATCCCCAGTATTCAGTCCCCATGTTTATATCAGCGGGACCTGTCAGAGGGGTCTGAAAGTCTCTCTTCTCTCAGCAAGGGAAAGATTTACAGATGCTGTGTAAATCAGTGGTGCTTGGGTGAATAAAAAAACATGTTTAACTCACGTGTTTGCTGTATATGAGACATTGTTAAGGTCTGTAAATTAACAGGGGGTAAGTTCTCTTTACCTAAATTAATTCTCAGCTACATTAATAGGTTAAATAACAAGGTCCTAAGTCTGCATGACAGCCTTAATTTAGTGCATAACTTTCATTATGTGCAGAAGTAGTTTCAAGGTCAGTTGTATTAAACAAATGCTAGCCTGAAGACAGAGTTAAGCTGTGCAAATAGTTCCCCAAACTGGGACGCACGTAACCAGCAGATAACTCAGTTACACTTAAACTTTTTATAGAAGTTATTTCCTTCATCTTCTGGGTTTTGGAGCGAGCTTTGGAAATGAAACTCCTCCCTGTAGCAGAAACTTCTCGCTGTAGCAACCACAATGAAATATGTGCAGCCCCTGTTAGAAAAAAATATTTTCTGAGATGGGATCTGAGATTGACCTTACCTAAATCAAGGTTTAGACATTTTTTATCACCTGCTAATAGGCATTTAGGCATACTGGTATTTTATTTTTATTATTATTTTCTTTTTTTTTTCTTCAGAATATATTATTTTTAAGGGAAAGTTGGATTAAGTTTCTTGTCTTTATTTTTTCTCTTTTCCCTTCAGTTCTATGTTGTCATACCTTGCCAGCTAATCTCACTTTCCTCGTGAGCAGCATACCCTACCATTTAAGTAAAAATCGTTTTCAGAAAAAATATGTCCTATAAGATGTTATGACATTTTGTGAAACAACATAATGCAATGTGACTGATGCAGATGGATATGCCCCATAAAGCTGAGAGATTTAGGTATGTAGTTTCCCCAAAAAAATCACTTCATAAAGCAGTTTTGTTTAAAATATCACTTTAAAATCCTATTTAAACTCCTTGAAATAGATGGCAAATTTATTTAAACTTTTATATAAAAGGCTTTTTAGCTGAATGCTTCAGGATTTTCTATGTGCAATGCTTTTTTTCAGCTCAATATGTAGGGGGGAAAAGTATACAACATATAATAAAGCACGTAGCTAATGTTTCCTTCTTTACTCCCTTCCCTGAAGGAAGAGAAATGTTTTAGTGGGATCGATAGTTATAAATCATTACAAATGATTTGAGGTTTTATTTCATCTGCTTTTATTATAATGTCCATGCCATCTGCTGTACATATTGAGCTTATTACACTAATTCATTTTGCAAGCTCCAACCTCTGAGTGAGAGATGTCAGAGGGCAATTGATTAAGGGATATTTGTTCTGTTACACCTTTTTCTTTAATTTCTCTCCCTAAGGTTTTCAGGTTGAGCAAGCGAGATGACATGATAATGGGGCCTCAGGTCTGGAGATAAATGAGATTTGTGACTTTGTGCATTCATAAATATCAGAACGTCTTTTAACCTGGTGGTGGTGGGAGGAGCAGTCAGTGTCAGCTGTGTGTTACTACAAAGCTAAAGGCATGATGTTGTTTCTCTTCTTAAAAGCCTAAAAAGAGTGGATGTTTGACATATAAATGATAGCTCAACCCAGGAATCTGCCTCTTATACACCCTCTATTATCTATAGTTAAGTTTTGTGTGATGGGACTAGGACAAAGAGGAAATGGAAACAAAGAAAGTCTCGAAAGGTCCTCTGATACAGCATGTGATAGCACTCATATAGTGAGTGAATATTGGCACTGTATTGCGTAGGTGTATCTCTACCACATTGTATAGAAAGAGCTGTTTATTCCTAAAATTTTCAGCCCTAAAGTGTGTATTCTCAAATTCTTGTCTTCCACATTTACGCTAAACAAACATTGATACAAGGGTTATAGGTGCTTGGAAAAAAAATCCATCACCTTGTCTCCATCAGTTCAAGACAGTGTCAAGAAGAAAAAGTGAACAAGACATGTCATAAATATTAGAGACTTGCTTCATAACCTTAGAGCAATCAGTCCAAGAATGACAGTAGCCTGAATATTTAATAACTAATGCAAACTTTACAACTGCAACTTGAGATTCATCACATTCTGACCTATTTATAATTAACTTGTCCATCATGTCTGAGGTCCTGACACTATACATACAGCTGAGTAACATTTACACACATGAGCAGTTCCACCAAATTCAGTGGAAAACCATAAGAAACCTTATTTAGTGGATATTGGTGCTGGATCCTAAATGCAGACAGCCATGCGTGAATACATCAGTCTGAAATCCTTGCTAAAGGTCGCAACAACATTTTCGCACAAGCTTCCACATCGAGGCTCCAGGACCGTCCAGCCAGAACTCTTTACCAGCACAATGCCAACTGTTCATGAAATGAGACCACCTGCGCTAGAAAAAAGGCCTCACCAATCTGAACAACGCAATATAGCTGAGATAACCACTTTGAGCTGTGCTCCTGCGTTTTCTGCATGTATTTTTGAAGGCTTGGATCTCTGCACCATGCTATTAGTTGCACTCATGTACAGCTTGTATCTAACTTGTAGCCCCTTTAAGTTCCAGATATTGCAGGCTTCAGAGGCAAGCCCAGTCACTGTCATATTGCACTCTCCCTGTGTGCTCTCTCATGTTGTTTCCATTGTGCCAGCAAAGCACACGGATTGCCATTTTTCATTTGAAGACAGACTGAACAATTTCCATTTATTTGGGTAAAAAAGTCCTTGGAAAATAGTTTTATGAGAGGTTTTATATTAGCCAATGACTACTTCAAACACCAATTCTGCTGATTCTCAAGCACGTACTTTACACTGAAGCCAAATGGCATGCCACAGAACTCTGTGTTAAACTTATTATCAATGGTACTTCTCAGATAGTTACAGAATTTGATGGTTGAGAGCCTTACTGCTATACCTCTGAATACCTTGAAACTGCAATGAATATATTCTGCTTCTGTTCATGAAAAAATGTCAGACGCTGCACAACATGACACCCCCAAATCTGGTTGCGTCATTTTGTGCATCTAGTTTCCTCAGCACACAGGCTCCTGTTTTCCCTGTTATTAGACACTTTACAGCTCCAACGCTAATTGCACAAACCAATTCATTTACAGCCAGCACAACAGAAAACAGGGCAACAATGGAGACAAAAAGATTGCAGTAAGGCATTGCAACTAGTGTACTGATGGATGCTGAATAAAAGTGCCAGCTGTGTCTTGTCAAAAGAGGCAACTGAAAAAGAAAATCCCAGCAAGGACTTTGTGAATTCAGTGGCATTTTGGTGTCTGTAGGGAAGAAAACAGAAGAAGAACTTAACAAGAGCTTCCCTACTCACTAGGTCATGCCACCACCCTGTGTTGAGGTGTGGGGTGCCATTCCACTCTTATTGCTACTGCAGTTTGTACAATATGGGATTTACTGCTGTATTAAGAAGAGAAAACTTTCTCTCTCTTCGACAGAGCTTCAGTTAGTCATGCTGTACCCATGTCTCTCCAGTGGGTTTTCTCTGCAGTTTACTGAACTTGCAGAACTGAATAGGCAGTGCTAAGAGCATGGCAACTGAGTCAGGAGCCTGCCTGCTGGGTAACTCTTTTGCTTGGAGAGTAAATAAATTCCTTTATAGGATGCAGTCTCAGGAGAGGTCTTCTCCAATTGGCACAGACTGTGAAACATAGCCTTTCCTTGCAACACAGGGAGAAAAAGTAATACCCTTTTGCTCTAATCTCCCCTGCAGAAATCTAATATGTTCTTACTGGCACAGCTGAAGTCACTGGCTACCAGCTGGATCTGTGCTGAAGGCTCGCAGGACCTGTGTAGAGATGATGAATGCAAGGCACGTGGGGGACAAGCCATTTACATTCTGGCAGTCTCCACAAAGAAAGTCCCAAAAGGAGTTTAAAGCCACCTTTCTCTGGTGGGAAACAGAGATTTGTGCAGCTTTGTCACAGTAACATTTCCTGACACTTGTCCAGCTCCCCTCTGCAGAGCCCTCGCCTCTTGTATAGCCTCCTGGACAGACACGGTGCTCACCTTGACTGACACAGCTCAGCCTTTCTTGGCATCTAAAACTCTGATCTAAAGCTTCATCCCACAGGTCAACTCTTGAATCTAAAGGGGGTTGTGTAGGGCAGAGGCAAATATTCAAAAGTCCCAGCCCAAGGGTTTTGGTAATTTAATAAGGACAAATAAAGCATAGAAAAAATGATTATCAGGAGCATCTTAGCAGATTAGCACCTCACATACTGAAAGCATTACAGAGTCTAAATATTGCAGCATGAACATCTTGCTTGTCTATGAGTATGGGTGATACCACAAACCATGTAGGAGTTACATTTTAGATGACTTAGATGCACAGTTAGCTTAAAGAGCCACGGTCATTATTTTTAGACATGGCTGATTAACTTGCTTTACCAAGACTCGAATGTAACATAATGTATATAATGCAATTAGAAGGCTGTGTCTCTATTAATACTGTAAGCAAAATTCAGAGATAAGCTTCTGAGAAGCAGTAGGAGTCTAATAGTTATTTATACCTTCATCCTGTCTCTAAGAACTTGTGGACTTCAGCCTGGAAATTTGAGCATTTAAGAGGCATGTACACTAATCAGTATGTTATTATTTTTCCCTCAAATTCTACACTTGAATGTGTCTTGATCAGTTTACATGACAGCCTAAGAGTCTAACAGGACATGACTATATCCTGAGGATGTCAAAAAAGAGGACAAAATACAGCAATTGGTTGCCAGAGCTGGAAAGCAAATTAAAAGTAGGATTTCTTTCATAAGAGTTTATCTTCTCCCAGAGGAGCAGCATACCAGGCACCCAAAAAGCATTGTTCCTGCTCCATGTTCATCCAAATGATGGTAACTGTGCCATATGTAGCTCAGAAAGGTCATTCTTTCACCTTCAGCACCCCTCTGCTGGGATCACAAGGTTAGTTTCTGATCTTGGCTATTCTGTCTGGCAACACACACAACAAATGTGTTGGGAGGCTTGGGGAGGAGTGGCTGGAGAACTGCCAGTCAGAGAGGGACCTGGGGTGTTGATTGACCGCCTGCTGAACGGGAGCCAGCAGTGTGCCCAGGTGGCCAAGAAGGCCAATGGCATCCTGGCTTGTGTCAGCAATAGCGTGGCCAGCAGGGACAGGGAAGGGATCTGACCCCTGGACTTGGCACTGGTGAGGCCGCCCCTCGATTCCTGTGTTCAGTTTTGGGCCCCTCACTACAGAAAGGACATTAAATGACTCGAGCGTGTCCAGAGAAGGGCAACGGAGCTGGTGCAGGGTCTGGAGCACAGGTCGTACGGGGAGTGGCTGAGGGAACTGGGGGGATTTAGTCTGGAGAAGAGGAGGCTGAGGGGAGACCTCATCGCCCTCTATAGCTACCTGAAAGGAGGTTGCAGAGAGCTGGGGATGAGTCTCTTTAACCAAGTAACAGGCAATAGGACAAGAGGTGATGGCCTCAAATTGCACCAGGGAAGGTTTAGACTGGATATTAGGAAGCATTTCTTTCCAGACGGGGTTGTTGGGCATTGGAATGGGCTGCCCAGGGAGGTGGTGGAGTCCCCATCCCTGGAGGGGATTAAAAGTTGGGTCGACATAGTGCTGAGGGATATGATGGAGTTGGGAACTGTCAGTGTTAGGGTAATGGTTGGACTAGATGACCTTCAAGGTCTTTTCCAACCTAGACAATTCTGTGATTCTGTGAATTATTTATTTCCCTTTCTGCAGACTAATAGCTAAATGTTGTCACTTTCACATTACGGTTAAAATTTTGGCCCATTTCTAGTCCTGTATATTGTGTAGAAATAGTCATTTTAAACAAAACCCCAAAACAACAACAAAAAACCCCAGCCCTTAAGAAATTAAAACCAACATTGGCAAATAGCCTAGGAATCAATGTAGTGATGCACACTCCATACAGAGCCTGTTCACAGTTCTCTTTAATAAATTGTATGAGTCTTGTTTTCTTCCTTAAAGAGATCAATGATTCTTGCTTGTTTCTCATTCACCAAAGGGCAATCAAGAAACAACCATATTTGGGGGGTCAAAGCCATGTCAGCTTGCCTATGGATATGTTAAATAGGAACTAAGAGTATAAGGATGAAAAAGGTCAGATCTGGAAAACACCCTATGGACAGATGAAGTAAATCAGCTAAAGAGACTTGGCTATTGTCTAATTGCTGTTGCTATTTATAGAATAGAATATGGCTGAGGTTTTCTTTCTTAGACATGCTTAGCAAATTGCAACTAATGCGTCTCTAAAACTTCAGCTTTATTTTTTTGGAACAGTACTGGCAAACTGATTAGTGTGTGCTTACACAGAAATGCATAAAATAATCTAATTATAGTAATACATGTGCTGTGAATGAGGGGTGATTTCTGTCAAGACTAGTTTTTACCTTGTGTGTTTCATTGTAACTGATCATTTAATAAACAAACATGAAAGAGTACAAGCAAGCAGCAATGGAGCAGACATTAATTCAGCTACTGGGAAGCTTACAAATGGCTGTGTGAACAGCCTTATTCTAGAGGGATTTCCCAAAGGAGAAATAGGGTACCTCAGCCTCCATGGCCCACTCAATCCTCAACTCCTTTCTGTATTCAAATCCAGAAATATCTGGTATCGTGATAAAGTTTGCAATATTGACACAGATCTGTTTGCGTCCTGCACCATTTCAGTTAATAGAGAGCTCCAAGGAGCCAAGATTTTGCTTGTTGTGTATTCATTTATTATTCATTTAAAGAACATGGCCATTTGCCAATAGGAACTGAAATGAAATCACCACCTTCACACAGCCTATCCAACAACCCTCCAGTCACAATGACATTCAGTTACTAATGGGTTAGTTCAGTTTTAATCCGCTGCCTAGAGATGAATAACATTAATTATTGTAATTGGTAGTGACAGTAATGGGTGCAACATTTCCAGGGCTAATTTACTCTACTTTTGTGAGGTATCATGCTAATGTGGCTATTCTGCTTCAGTACGCAAGATAACTAAAGCTAGCTCAAATGTCTGTCTACTGTACAACACTGTGTAGCACCTGCACGTCCTAAGATCTACAGCCAGTGAAATGGTACAGAGTTGCTGCACTTAGGTAACTGACTGGACACAAATGTACTGAAGCATCATGAAAGAATTTATGTGAACCCACCACGCATTGGCATGGAATGTTTCATTCAGCTTGGCAGCTGAGTTGGGGAGAAAAGATTGGTTTGATTAAATAATAATAAAGAACCCATTTACAAAAGGTGAAAATAGGAAACAGATTAAGTAGGTCATTTTTTTTAAATGATTTTGTACTTCACAGATTCAGAGCAATGATTTGACCCAAGGTTTCTTACCTCTCAAGTGAGTCTCTCAACTGCTAAGTTATTAGTGCAAGTTGAAGCAGGCCTCCCTCAGGCTTGTCTGCTCAAACTGCTCCACTTTGAATACCACGCTTAAATATTTGGTGAAGAAATACAAATGTTCTGCAGCTGCTGGTCAGGATACTAAAATATAAGGGGCCCAATTATTTATCCAAAATGGAATATCACCAGCAGGAAGGACTGAGAATAGCTCTCCATCCCCAGCCTTTTGAGCAGCTGATAAACCTGTTAGGACATATTACCAGGAAAAGGTGCTGGGGGGTTAAGATGCCCTCAGGCAGAGAAGGGACTGAAGAAACTGCTGAAATATGAGTTGATTTTTGCTAACTGTCACTGGTAGTTGAAAACTTAATAAAACACAGATGAGACCAAATTTGTCTCTGCCTGAAAAAGTTCGGGAAAAATTAACACATAAAAAAAAATTTCTAACTGTGTATGTGTGCATACATATACATGTAGGCAATTAGAATCTTGTATGCGCTGATGGCAAAGACTATCAAAGAAGCAAAACAGAGGTAAAAACATCCTGGCTATTTTGCCCTAGTAGTATATGCCTTCTCAAACATTAGAAAGGGCTCCCATTCACAAAAATGGAATTTAAGTCTGTTTTTATGAGTTACATTGAATTAGATTATGTTTTTATATACTGACTGGAAAGAAAAAAAAAAAAGAAAGATCATGAAACAAATAATAAAAAATAATCCAAAAATATTTTTACAGTTAGAGTGCTTCCAAAAAGGCTTTTATGAAAATAAATCACTATCAGAATTACATTAAATTATTCTTTATCAGTTTTTCAAACTTCTTACTTTTTTACTTCAATGTAATGAAAATTTACACCATTTAAAATGGCATCCTATTTAAAATGATATATGTTTGTACACAGGGTAAGTTGAATTTTCAACTTGTGAAGAATATATGAAAGACAGCACAGTTCCTACCAAAGCCAAATTTACCTAACACCTGAAGACTATTGACATTCACAGTGGAAGAAAACATATGCTACCCAGAGAAGTGCACAGGACAGGACTCTGAGTAGGGCGAGTGGTTAAACCTAGGGGCAGATACAGCCACCTGTTTGACAACTCAGAAGGGACAGACAGAGGATGGGAAGCGGCCATTTGGGTTATTGAGTCCAGCTCACAGTTGGCTCATGCCCCTGTACCACGTCAACACTCTGTCTCAGAAGGAGTTAAGCTCCCATTAGTCCCCTCGGGCTTCTCCAGAGCCTTCCTATTCTGTTACTCAGAAACCTTCCTCTTCTACAATTTCTGCTGAAATTTATTCATTGCCTGTTTAGACTCATTTGTCCCTGTGCCAACATTGTCCTTTGGCATAAATTGCTCTCCTCCCTCCCTGGTGTTTATCCTTCTGATGTATTTATAGATAGCAATCAGATCCCATCTCAGCTTTCATTTTGCTGGACTAAACAAGTCAAGCTTTTCTCAGTCTCCTCTCCTAAGACAGGCACCCCACTCCCCCATTACCCTCATAGTCCTCCTCCGCACCTCTTCCTTTGTCAGTTGTCGGTTTACAGTAAGAAGCCAAGGCATCAACTTGAGGACCGAGGTCCTCTCTTTTTTAGGTGCCACGCTGACAGTGGTGAGGACAAAGGTCCTCGTCCCAGGGAGTCGTGGGAGTCCCTGCTGGCTGGGACAAGGGTGCAATACACAGTGGGGCTGAGCAGAGGCCATGTACCTCTGCCTGGCAGGTTCAGATGCTGTTACTGCTGGGGCTCCAGCTGCCTCAGCCCTGCTGACCATTGACACGCTTGTGTGTATGCATGGATTAGCCTGTGACTGCACTTAATGGGGCACTCATTATGGGATGTACCTGGGAGATCCATCATGGGAGAAAATGACCTGCACTACTTCAGGCCTGTGGCAATGAGATGTATGTTCTTTGGGAATAGCTAAATTAAAAGTATGCATTAATAGGGCTCCTGTTCATATTTTCTGACAATGTATTTCCTCTGTACTATTTATAAATCTTACATGAAGAATTATTGGTCAGATTCTCAGCTGGCATACATTGATGAAGCTTCATTAGCTACAATGAAGCCTATCACTGCACCAGCCAATCAGTTGACTATTTATTAATTAAGTTGTAGAACACGCATTTGAAGGAGATTTTTCTTCCCTCTACATAATCCATCCAACCATATTTCTTCCTTCACTTTCCCATGGACAATATATACTCTTCAGATTGTTGCCAAAACCTGCATGATTCACTATATTGAAATAAATCTACCTCGCTGGAATTTATGGGCAGGGGTGCTATGCTGTGTCTGATTAATCTAAAATTTGAAGGGCTTCAGCCCAGCTATAAGTTTCAGTAAAGAGCTGTAATTACAGGTTAAGCATAACAATTCTAGGTTGCTGAACATTGCTGTATTGATCCCTTTAAACCATTAAAATATGGAAGTTCAAATTCATGCACAAAGGCAATGTTTTTGAAATCCCAGTAATTTAGGAGGATTATGTTTCCGAACGTGGCGCAGATGGGAGAACACTTGTCTAAGTAATGGCTTCTCTCTGCTGGAGAAACTCAAGAGCAGGATGCACAACTAGGACTTTCATTTTATTTGAAGGAGGATAATGTTTTGTTGAACTACCTTCACTTTTTTTCAGTCATATTCTGACAAAGGCAGAGAGTTTTGAGGGGAGGAATAGGGTAACAAACCTCACATCACAGCCATGAACCCAGTGATTTTCCTGGTTGCCACTCTGCTCAACAGTATGATTGCGCTGTCAAAAAATCAAGGACTATTCCTTCAATAGTTTTCCTTTCCATGCTGCTCCAAGTGCAGAGAACCTCTCCCTCCTACTATGGGAGGTAAGTGACAGATAATAAAGGGACTATGATCAGCTGGGAGCCCAGTCATCATGGAGTGTGTCATATAAAAACATGTTGGCAGTGAAACTTAGAAGTCTTCTCTCCTCAAGCAAAATTAGAGGACCCTCAGGATGCTCTCATCTGCTTTGGCTACTCCTTTGCCTCTGAGGCCTCCTGTGCCGTCTCATGCTGGCAGGACCACTGCTCACACCAGCTGTACATAACCTCCCATGCTGAGGGCAAGAAGAAGGATGGTGCAGTTCTGAGACTTAAGGCATAAGGGGAGACATGCCGGTGGGGTGGTTGTCTGTATCCATCTGAGCAAAAATGTGACAAAAACCCAAGAGAACTGAGTCCAAGGAGCTGTTTTTAACTTTTGTTTTACCTTTCCTTTTAATCCAGAGACAGTTTTGATATTTGTTTAAATGCATTCTTGAAGATCAGGGTTGTTGTCTCTTTGTGCCTGTAATTGTATTAAAAGTGCCATGCAGCCTTTCCTATAAGCTAGAATATTGGTATTATGTGTCATCTGTGCAAAACACTTATGAGATCTGGTCCATAATTACAGCTTTCTAACATCACACAAGAGCATTTCTCAGACCTACTAATTGTGCTGCCCTTTATGGTCCATCTTATTGATTAAACATCTGTTAGTGTTTTGGCGAAATGAGAATTCACTTGCAATGCAATGTGTCTGGTATATTAAATTCTGTTTAAGTCATCCCTAACTACAAGTTTGAGATACATGTATTGTATCTACTTAATTGTATCATAGCATTTTTTGCCTCTGTTATTTGTACTGTTTGCTGTAGGGCAGGAGAGTGTTCTAATGTTTCCTTTGCAGCAAAGTCAAATTATATTCCCTTAAATTTTTTGCCACACTTGAACCATTTCAGGTGGACAAATGCTTGGGAACATTGCAAAATAATAACTTAATACAGACTGTTACCTTTTTTCATACGTCATAATCTAATTACACAGTAAATTTTATCATTTGTAGCTACACCTGAGAAACCAATGTATCAAGTGAGGTAGTCAGAAAAAACCCCAAACCCACCAACATCATCCCCCCCCCCCAAAAAAAACATGAAGACTTTCTAATTAGACATGCTTTATTGTGGAGAATTTCCTTTTCAAGGAGAAAAAAAAAATAAAAAAAATAAAGGGATCTTGGAACAAGATCCCTCTGCTCCTACACTTCGTAATTCAAATTAAAATAAAAAAGATGTTAGCATGCTGGTAACCTCTGGGAAATTAAAAGAGTAGCTCTTGCAAAGGGATTGCAGAGAAGCAATGCAGAGTCCTTCTCTCTTTCCATTCTCTGTGTTTACTGAAAAATTCTCCACAAAAGAAATCCAAAAGCTGACACAAATCGAGAGGAGGAGAGAGTCTGTTTCACTGCTGTTCAATGCTATTTCAAATTTACTTATCCTTTCTTTATCTCATTTGCTGACTGATAAAATCTTGACAGTATTAAAAACTAATCTGAGTCCTATTGCATGACTTGTTTTCCTTCTGTATGTTTTATGTATATTGATTGGAGAAATGAAAAACTGCTAATATCCATATGTTGTCACATCAAGAAAATGTGGACCACTTATTTTCCCAAATTACATTATGTCTGGACGATTCTGCAAAGATCTGGGAGCTGAGCTTGCATTCAGTTTTGAGATGAAATGAACCGACCCAACAAAGAAGGAAAATTAAATTACTTCTACCCATATTTTATACCTTTGACATTTACTTTCAGTGCCCCTCCCTTTATCATCTCCTTCAGTCTGACAGTTACAGTATCACCACTGAAATGCTGCCTAGCAAGAAAAATACCCCCTTCATTTGTCTCTGATCCAGACAAAGTCAAAGAGAGTCTTTCTGCTGACTTAGGGAGGTTTGGTCAGGTCCTTTACCAGTTATGAATGGGAATGGAAACCCTACTGCAGTGTTTTGAGGGGTTTATGCTCCTACTTAAATATTTTAGAGTCTAACTCAGAGTATAAGAACAGCCTCTTAAGCTTCAGACAGAAAACCCACTCACTTAAGGGCACATACACAATCAAGTGTTATGCTGGGACAGGGCCTTCAAGCTTTACTTAAAATCCAAGCTCAAGAAAACTGCTGGGAAGATGTGCGCTGCTGCGACTGCCAAAAAGCAAAATGAACAAGGCAAGGACAGTGAGAATAACAACAAGAACAAAAAGCCATTCTTGGATTCCCATCATCATCCAATTAAAAAAATAAATAATAGAAAAATTAAGATAGTAGACCCTGGGACTGTCTGAAAACTAAAGCCTTAGACACGATATCTTTACAAAACTGCAGGGTCAGCATCATGTAGAGTCATTTCTACATTTAAAAATTAAATCAGACATCTAAACATATTTAATATATTCTTCTGCACATGTCTACTCTTCTGGAGGACAAGAAAGAAGTTCTGGCTCAACTTAACTGACCACCATATTTCCATTAATGAGGATTTCACCTTAGGTTATTGATCACCACCTTCATTGCTGAGAGTGCCAGTTTGGTGTTTGTCAAAGATTTCTCTTGCCATTCAGGTTTCTGAAGCCTCATACACCTGCCTTGTTTTGCTTTCAAAGAGCATGTCCCTTTGAGGCAAAAAAAAAATATGGTCTTCTATTTACCTCTTTGGCTGGATGTCTTATATTGCACCCAGCAAACTCTGAGTGCATAGGGACATCTCCAGGGGCAGATACTAACTCCATGTTCAGGCAACAGTCAGAATCAGTTCCCTGTAGCTTCTTCTATGTATTTTTCAATTGTCTTGATCATGAGGTATCCCACTGCTTTATAGAAAAATGCTCCTAGGCACTGATCTGGGGAATTATACTGCCTCTGCAGACATCTAAGGGAATGTTTGCAAATAGTTGGGAGCAAAGATTTTAAAAGAACCCAACCACATATACACATGCGCACACATCCTATCAGATGATCAGCAGTAGGCAGGAAGGCATGGAAATATTTAAATGTAAGCTCTTTTGAATCAATTTGATATTTTATAAGAATACTAAACTATTACTCTAGAAGCCTGAAATTGGTTTTGCTTTGTAAAGCTGTGTCCTTAATTATAGACTTTGTGAGAATGAGGAAGAACTTCAATTTAGCATGAGTTAGTTGTGACTCCAAAAATGTGGAACAGCAAAAAGGATGTGTGAGTGTCTCATAAGCTTTGTGAAGTGCTCCAGCACACAGGTATGCTCAGAAACAATATTTCTAGTAGCCAGCTGACTTACCACTGCTTTGATTCTCTCTGATAAAAAGTTTGTCAAATTCTCCCTTTCAACTCATCTCTGATGCACAAATGGCCTGCCCAGGGGATGGCTTATGGCTTAAGTGCAACAACTTACAACTGCTGTTATGATTAAATGAACAGCTTCAGCTTTAAATGTGAATGACCCCAGCTTCAGAAGGCACTTAAAATGTGCTTCGGTGTAAGCAATTCAGGGACAGCCTCACTTCTGCTCTAGAACTGCAAAAAACCCCCATCACTATTTTTACTCTAGCTAATGGAAAGGTTTCTGGGTCAAGCCTTGTGGAAGACTACCCTTACGTTCTTTAGGAAACATCCTATCAAGCCAGTATATGAGAGACAAGAAAGGAGAGAGAATCTGAGGGCTGCAATAAAGGTTTCTACTGGTCTCAAGGGTAGTATGCAGAAGAAATTGCATAAGTGACTATGGTAGCACTGTGCCTCACTCTGTTAGCTTCTTCTGGGCTGTAAAAAAGCAAGTGTGATTTCTTCTTTTGTTAGAAGAAATATCCTCCACACTACCAGTTAAGTACATCCTGCATTGCCGTCTCTTGGCCTCTGAGTTCAAGAGGGCAACAGCTTGGAATTGTTGCTGGTGTGCTGGGTGGCAGCTTTCGCAACCCTGCCTGTGTCCCGACTGCTCAGAGGAAAGGTTGGGCATCTGCTGGGATTTGGTTTGCTTCCCTCACAGCGCTGCAGAGCTCTGCCCAGGGCTGCTCCCATAAACACATGCCTGCAGGTAGACAACAGAAACGGGAAGAGCCACCGAGACGTTAGTGAAATTCCACCCTATTTCTGTATGGGTATGTCTGTGATCCATGGAAGCTGTTAACCTTGTGCCCAACTGGCTTTCCAAATCAGGGCTTAAGCAGGTCACTGTCTTACAGTGCAAGTTCTTAATCAAACAATTGGTCTCAGCAGTTTGGACAAAGAGAAGCACTTCGAAGGCTGTCTCATTCTCCTTCTAGAGCAAACTTCAGCCAGTGTTAAATAGGCAAGAGCTGAAGTGAATCCCAGGGAATTGCAGCTTACGGGTTCATTGCTGGTCTTGGCTGGGCAAAGTCATCTATCTTCTGCACCTCTGGGGAAGGATCTACACAAGGAAGGGGTGAATCGCTTTTCATGGTGAAGGATCTGACATGCCAGAAAGAGCTTAAAATTTTGCTACAAAAAACTGCATGCTTGTTTCATGGCTGTAGAGGCAGATTTAACAGAGTGGGAACTACAGCTTTAGCCTGGAAATGTAACTCAGGCAGCAAAAATGCATTTTGTAATCCTTTTGTTTGATTCTTTCTTTTGCTTCTGTTTGGTTTGGGCAGCATGTGCCGGATACATGATGCACAATACTTAGGTTAAGTCATGCACAAATATGTAGAAACTGGATACATTATCTAAAAGAGCAGTCACAAACCAGAATTAATCACAGTGTAAGTGAGCTTGCATGTGCTGTAACAGGCACTCCTGCAGAAGCTGTCCTCAAGATGCATCTCTCCACTTCTGAAACAAAATTCATTGTATGGGGTAGTGGGCAGCCCTCACCTTTATATCAATACAGGTCTCAGAGCAAAACCCAGACTGCTTTCTTAGGCTGAAGCCATGTATCGTTACATCTGCAAGCAGCTGAGTCTAATTTCACTTTACACCAAGCAGACCAAAAATCCCATTTGAAAGGTGACAGGCCAGTGCATTAAGCAATTGGACCACTGGTGGGGTTAAGGTGGATAAATTATATAAGACTACAGTCTGACACTAAAAAACACTAGCTGGATCAAGGACATTTCTATCCATTCTGGCTCATTAGACTTAGGACAACAAGGTCAGCTATGTTAAATTTAATCACAGGGCTTCCTAGAGGGTATGGTAAATGTGTTGGCTAATTTTTCATACCATATTCCAGATAATATATCACCCACAGCTTGAAAGGTAGCTTGCTTGTGTTTAATCTATCCACTCTTCTTATGGCCAGTAAAGACGAATCTTTATTGCTTTTCAACCAGGATGAGCCAAATTAATCACAAGCATGTACCTCCTTCCTCCCCTATTAAAAACAGAGGGGTTGTAGTTCATGTATGTTAGCACTCAGTTTGGCATCATCTTTTTAATGGAAAAATAAACTGAGCTGTCTATTCTAAATTGAATCAGGCAAAATAAATAAGCAAACAAGATTTTTCTTTGCTGTAGGTACCGAGACCATGTCCGGAATGGAGAAGGCTAATTAGTTTTAAACTCTTTGGGGAAAACATTGTCTTTTTGTACTCTGTTTGTAAGGTCCCTAACACAGTGGGGGTCTGTTCTATTACTACAACTTCCATGCACTACAGTAATAAAAATAATAATACTGTGAAAGTTATTTAACATTGAGTCTTCTTGGGTGAACTGCATCTCGTCTCTGGAAAATCCACTGCCCCTCACAGAACAGTGCCATGCATGAAGAGTGGTATGAGCAGGTTCTATGCTACTTATACAGCTCTTACGATGCACAGCATTTTACAATAATTATGTATAAAAGCTAGAGTGATAAAGCAAGAGTAGGTAGTACCCTCCCTCCCTTCTGCTGCCAAACATTATACTGGAGAAACAGTGTGATGCCCCACTACCATACCATTTGGCTTTGGTAATGCCAGAACATCATACCAGTCCAGGACCTGCATTTGTGGATTTTCCGTTTCTAGGAACCACCATTTCTCCAATTCTGGCTGTCTTGCTGACAATCTTTCTCCTCATTTGAAGGTAGCCCTCATGTGAAGTAGAGTGTTGGTTCTAGTCACCAAAGGAGTGTCTGCCATGTAAAAGAGGTGCTGTGAAGGGAAGTGTGCACTGCAGCTGTTGCTGCACGTGCTGCCGTGATAACAGGATTGGTGATCCACAGTGAACAAATCCATTATCCTGAGAAATGCTAGGATTATATTAATTATCATTAGCTTAACTGTAAATTGTTAGCTAGAATCCAAAGAATTATCAGTGAGAGAGGAACAAACATCAACCCTGGGTAGACTTACCTCATTGCATAAAATTCTGTTTGGGATTAAAAAAAAAAAAGCTGATTTAAATGGCTGTGACTGAATTTTCTTCCTCGAAACAGGCTCCATATGGTTCCAAGAACAACAGGCCAAGGAAAGGCCTGAAGGAACGAGATACTGCAAATGTCATGGTGCCAGACAGAAAAGGGACAATAGCCCATGCTGGTTAGGGGTGTCATGGGAAGCACTTAGTAGGGGCAAAGTGAGGGGATGTGAGCTCCACGTATGACAGGCTAATCAGCACTGTGAACTGTGTGACAAATGAAAATTTGAGGACCCTCTGCTGGCAAAGGGAGTTTCTGGCACCTCACTCAGGGAAAAACAACCCAAAAAATAAGCAAAGGCCCACAAGACAAGTGGAACTTCTAGTTCCTGAGCATTACACTGTGGCATCTGTGTTTCATAAATAACCTCGTTCCCGGAAGCCTCCCTCCTGATCTTCAGTGGCTTCCTTAACCCCAAAGGATCCTTTCATCTTCATTATCTTTAACCTCCTCCTCGCCCTTTTACAACAAAAAACCTAAAACTAAGGGTAAATGGAAGGTAATAAATCATCTGCTTTAAGCACATCCAGTCTACCCAAAGGTCGGTGTCATGAAGCACTCATCATGACAAAGGTATTGTTTTGCCAATTCCATGTAACAAACAGCTCGATCTAGAGATGACATGACTCTTCATTCCCTTTCCCACCAGGCTACTGATCCTATAAAACTTATATAAGTTACTCAAAAAATAATGAATGATGAGCATGTGTTAAAACAATCCACCGGTTACGCTGAATTTTTGTATTTGAGTTAGGATTTATCTGGGAAATGTTAAGACAGAAGCTTGAGATTATTTCAGCAAAGAAAGAAGAAAAAAAAAAAAAAAGAAGAAAAAAGAGAAGAAAAGGAAAAGTGGCTGTAGAATAGGCTTACATAATACACCTGTAACTAGTATGTACCTGTGAAAGGGTCAGCTCCCTTGGTGCAGTGAAACTGGTTTAGCTACGTTGTATATAATGCCTCTAAACCATTTATTCTCTTGGAAAGTGTTGGAAACACTCTCTAGGGTCTTCTGCAATGGCAGAAAATGCCAGATGGCAGCACACTATGCCTAAGCCTCAGAAGACTACACTTCCAATGCTATTGCATGCAGGTTGCATTATCTTCAGAGGGTTCTCAGTGGTCTAGTTGGGTATCAACACACTGGAGAAGTACCAGCAATTGAAAAGTCAAACTCAGTTATCAGCAATAGTACCTGAGATACTATAATTATTACCCAGTAATTAATTGTACATCTTAGATACTCTGGCACTGTAACTAGCAGTTAGATAGTTTCTTAAGAGTGACAATTTTTTCAGTAGCAGTAGGTGAGATCTGAAGCCTGACTATGCACTGCTCTGCAATTTGCTGAATTATATACACCGGGATCAGTGAGTGTTAAAACGCTAACAATGGGATTTAGTAGAGCTTGACATTCACTTCAGCCCTCTGTTTTCCTACTGGTATATAAAGAAAACCATCCTGCTTTAAGGTCAGGTGATTATGCCTTTGTATTTGTATTACTTTTTTTCCAGTGGAAGTTCTCACAACATGTAGAAAATTATGGAGATAACCACAGGCAATAAGGAGACCTTCAGAAGCTACACTCCTTGATTCCCATCAGCCATAAATGCAGACACTGGAAGATGCTTTCTGCTTGCAGTGCAGGAAGGGAAGAGGAATAGCATATGCAATGAAAAGAACAGGGGGTCATTTAGATAGGTGGAGCCAGGGAGCCTATTGATGCAAATCTCTACCAAATGCCAAGCAGCAATGCTGATTTACACCAGCAGATGAATATCAGACATGAGTTAGAATTTTGCCCAGACCGCCTGTTACAAGATCTCTATGCTTAAAGTTCCCTGTGGTTCTTTAGTGAATAATAGCTTATTCACAGGTTTTATGCCTACTCCAAAAGACAACACACCGTGGGGTTTGTAGAATATGGATACTCCTAACCTCATGCTGAGGTGTTGATTCGTTACAGATTTGGCAGAGTATTGATTCATTTCACTGAATAACCAACAACTTTTCTTTAAGCTTCTTGGGACATTTACTGTCCAAATGCTTACCTATTTTATTAAAAATTTCTGATCAATTTCTGAGTTCTGTAGATGAAGACATGCCAAGTTTAATTCATGAACAAAAAATGTGCATAAGCAACTCAGTTCCAAATACTAAAAAATGGATTAAAAACTTATGTTTAGACCTATTGGGAGGTTGTTGAATAGATACCATAATTTTATACTACAGAAGGCATTCTGGTGTCAGCATGTTTTTCATGTCAAGTTCTAGCACAGATTTGAGCTGATGCACAAAAAAAAGTTTGAAATACACCTCATTTCATATAAAAAGTTGTTATGGTTCTGGGGTATCATGTCTTCCACATGGCACAATCCTAACATCCTGGTTTTGTCTCTTAGAAATAACTGTGATGATGAGGACAGATAACGAGTCTTTTTGTCAAGAATGCCTGAATTAATTTGCAAATACGAAGAATCAGTCTAAGTTACTAAAGTATTATTTTACACACACCCTCCCCAATTTATTTTAGACTGAGGGCACCAAGTTCATAACTGCACAAGGATTTGTTACATTACAAATTCTAATGATCCAGATGAGTCACTGAATGTTTGCAATTGGAGAGCAGGCTTTGTAAATGTTCTATCAACTGATTTGATTTGGTCAATAACAAAACATCCCTGCAATTTGAAACTTTGTTGATGACTCTTACCAAATGGATCGATGGTGTCAGTTCACTGCTTGGTAGGCATGTGTCCAGATCCACTGTCATCATCCTTATGGTACATCTGGTGAGCAGATTTCACTTCTGCCTGAAAAGACTCTGCCTGTCTGCAGACGTGACACCCGTTTTGTACTCAGTTGTTGGCAGCCGATACACAGCTCTCTCACGGACTGTCATTGTCTTTCAATTAAAAGTCAAACATATAGTATAGATATTTTTAATGGAATGGAGCCTAATATAGTCTAACAAGAGTTTTTATATCTAATTTTTTTTAATAAGGGATGGATGGGAGACACCAGATCATATAGTGGGAAGAATGCCCTTTCTCCCCTTCTGAGTTGTGTGATCTGATGTTGGGGCTGGGACAGGGGTTTTACGTGCCATCTATCATTCTGTGCAACCCTCTGAAAGCACATAAATGCTTTTCATGGCAGCTTGAGAGAAGAAATTGAGAAATGGCCTGTGCCCAGAGGAAAATCCTAGTACAAAGACAGGACACTGGGACAAGCTCCATTATTTGGGGATTGTCATGGCCAATTCAGATGTCCGGTCACTGACATAACACCTGAATTGGCATCATCTGGTAAATTTGTCAACAATCTCAGCAAGGAGTTTTATGACTGAGTAAACACAAAGATGGTTCATTTTCTCACTCAGAGGGGGTTTGGGGCATATCAGCAAGGTAATAAGTCAGTACAGCTCCTGTTAATGTTATGTCTACTTTTAGAATAAGAATAACCTTCCAGGTCCATCATTCCATGGCTTTGTGTTTAGGCCACACTGATCCTCTGGCCCGTAAAGGAAAGAGCCACATCCTTTGTATCTTACTGATGAATCCTTGTTGAATTTAATGGGGCAGAGCTTTGCTGGTGTTTAAATTGACACAGCAAGATGATCCTTTATGAAACACAGTGCTCTGCCATGTAAGACAATGTGGATCACCTGGGATGAAGGAGAAGGAGAGGGACAGGGTAACCTCAAAAGCAGAGATATACAAAAATTAATTTAATTTTGCAGATTCCTGACTGGCACCTGTTCTTCTCCCTAATGTTTTCTTAAATTTCTTTAAATTTGGGGGGGGAGAAAGGAAGGGAGATAGAAGGCACCCATGCTTCCTTTTCTGTATGCAGACAGCACTTTTCTGGAAGGCCATTAGGATGGTACATGGTGGTGTGAGCACCCCTGTGTTAATTTAAAAACTCAGTTGGTGATCTTGAGGTAAACTTAAGGCCACTCCGAATAAAGTGTGTGCATGTATATTTGTACAGGGGAAAAAAGTCAGGGTTTTGTGTTAACAGTATTTTGCCTGACAGACCCCTCACAACCTAAGTACTGTGGCGAGTCCCTATTGTGCTTTTAATTTCCTTGCTTTCTGTTTTCTTAGGAGAATTTTTCTTTTTATAGAATATTATTTTTCAGTTCTAATTTTCAAAGGGCTTCACTGTGAGGAGCTTTTCTCTGCTGACACGCTTGTGGGGGGCCTTTGGCTTTCATTTAACATTCCAGATGATTTTCTGGGGCATCACTTTAAGTGCAGAATCCCCCCAGGAATAACAAATAATCCATTTTCCTCCCTTTAACATCTGTTGTATGCTTCCTTACTTTCAACCAAGCAGACACGTTTAGTAATTATCACTGGCTACCTCTGTCAGCAACTCCTCCACTCCCCCACTTCCAAACACAGAAAGTACAAAAAACAGACTTAGCTTCAGAGGTGGCAGTGGTGGGGGAGAACAACCCGAGAAATGAGGAACGGTCAAGCCTGTTATTGCCAAAACACAAGAATTCAAGCCAGTGCTCTATGAAAATAAACAGGCAGTTGAAAAAGAAGGTGAAAAGTGAATGGAAGTTCTGCTGCCTCAGGGAAAACAATCTGACTGTTTGCTTCATCATCTAAGCCTCTCCTCAGGACAGCACTGAGGCAGGTACCTTCATCCTTACTCAGGACAGCATCTAAACGTATGCCCAGAGATCAGCATACATGCACTTTAAGGCATTTCTCTGAAATGGGGCTTACACATTGCATGCTAAGATAAAACTTCTTCAAAATAATTTTATGGTTTAGTCATTGTTTCACTATTCAGTTTAGGAGACAATGCCCTCTTTGACATTTAATCCCTCCTATTTGTTGCTTATTTTGGTTATCGAAGGAAAATTCATCCTTGTGCCTAACAGTCCTCTTCCCCTGACCACACAAACGTGCCTCAGATATCTAACCTGACAAAGTAATTCTACCATCTGACTTTGAGTTTCCTTTCATGTGCACCAAAACTCACGCAACTGAAGTTACTGAAGGGTAAGGCAGTGTAAAAACAATAGAAAACTGTGTAAAACAAGTGTAAACACAAGCCCCAGCCTCTCTCTACCACCTGCACCCTGTGAAATCATTCGCATCACCACAGCATTAAATGCACATACTTAACACTCTTTCCCAGAGCTCCGCTCTGAAGCGCTTTGCAGAGATGTAAATGAGAAAATAAGGTACAAGGCTGTGAAAAAAATCATAATAATGAAATCTTGGTCTATTCCCATTACCTGTCGCACATCACTTTTCTTCAGAAGAACTGCCTCTGATTTACAGCTGGGTGAGCAAGGCGCCAGTTGGAGAAGCAGCAGGTATGATGGGTAGATGGTTACTGCTCTGCAATTGGCGGTCCAGCCCCTTTTCCAAACTGCTGCAGAAGCAGAAATCTGCGCATGGAGGAGGGGAAAATGCCCTTCATTACCTGGAGCCAAAGTAAGAATCTGAGGTAAGTGGGTTAGTGTGCAGCGGACACCCAACACTCAGAAGTACTGCTCCTTGTTTGCAGAGGGATGAGTAGGGTTTGGGCAGGTTCACCAGTGTTTTGTTACTTGGGTGTCTTTGGGAACATGGTCACACTCTGGTTACAAGTGCTCTGGTTACAAGTAACTCTGGCAAGTCTGAGTGGGCTTGCCTTTGCATGGCATGGATGGCGTAAGGGTGAGGTAGGACAAGGTGCCATTCCCTCATGTTTCCCCAGCTACATCTTTTGCCAACTGGACATTCTGAGCTAAAGCGACGGGGGGTCTTGAGCCATTTTTTTTCTGTGGTTTCTGGACAAATGTTTGTTAAACATCTGGAAACATGGGGGTCTCTTGGCTTATGCATATGTGCAGATCAGATCAGCTCTAAAGGTGTACATAGATTAACACGTCCATGTCCAGTGAGATGTACCCAGTGGACCCAGAGGCTCACCACTGGTGTGGGTATTTCTCTCCAGAGAAGTCCAGAAAAAAAAAAGGAGAATATTTTAACTGTGACGTTAGAAGGCTCACTGTGCTTGCAAAGCCTCTGCCAAAGCTGTGCAGCAGGACAGCCCCTGTGAGCTGGGAATATTGCTCCTGTGCTTTGGAGATCCAGGTTCTGGAAGCTTTGATTCCTGAAACAGCCTTTTCTGCAGCACCCCTTAAAACCAGATGCAGATATGTGATTTATTTGAGATCAGTTGAGTTACAGTTTATATTGGCTGTATGAAAGTCAGATGCAAGCTTATAACATCTATGTGTGGGTGTCTGACCTGAAAGCAATGGGGAAAGAAAAAACCAAAGCTACCTGCATCATCAAGTTGGTGTGCAAAAATAAAACCAGCAGGTAGGGAACACTGCTCATGGGGGATGTTCACAAAAATGTGCCAGCATCAGGTGCTGCATTGTGCTGAAGTCCCTGTAACAAACATGCTGTCAGTGGACACAGCTGAAGAACTTTAATTGCTCATTTTTCCTCAAACTTTGGCCTGTGCCACCAAAAAAAGTAAAACCTTTGTTGCGTGTAGGGTATACTGCAGGCCTGAAAAACCTGCCTTGTAGAACAGCCTCCCACTGAAGGAAAACTACAAATCCTCTAACTCCATTTCACTTCATGGAGCCCAAATACCTTCAAGGAACCATTCAATATTTGTGGCATTTAGCAGAGAAGTGCTGTAAACAAACACTTAAATGAAAATGAGGTACTTTTAAACAAAATGTGTCACTAATCACCATCCCTTGATAAAGTCACTTTAAGTGTAGGTAATTTCTTTAAAACCTTGCCCAAAACTATTTGAATGTTTCAAGCATCCGAGAACAGCTGCCCAGAAGCTGTGGGCAGGAAGCCCATCTTTGGGTAAGACCTCCACATCCTCTCCTCAGGGCCAAATGTATAGACTTTGAACAACTAGGATGAAGGCAGTGATTTTACTTGGCATAAGATACCAGGTGAGCTGGTCTTCTCTGGGGTTTTTCTTAATTTTTTTATCAAGTTGGTTTTATTTCCCAGCTCTCCCCTTAAAGCCTTGCTGTGTTGCTATCTGAGCTGGAAATCCAAAAAGTTATCTCATCACCACTGTATTTCAGAAAGTAACTTTCTTCTTTCATGACGTAAAGCTTTTAGGTTTTTCCTTGGGAACCACATTTCTAGCAGATACCTTAGCAACGGATAGTGCCTTGGTCTGATCCTTATAAGGCTTTAATCAGAATGATTTTTGAAAACATGGATTAAGGTCCATCCATGCTATAAAGAAACCATTTTTCATTAAGCCATTTTCAACCAAACTGCATTCACTCAGGACACTAAATCATGCAAACAGAATATAAATCACTTAGAGACTCTATAAATCATGTTGGTCACTGATATAAAAAAAAAAAAAAAGAAAGAAAAAAAAAGATTAAAGCATTCACTTTACAGTGAGCTAAAAAATAAAAAGCACTTCCTTCATTTCCATTGCCCAGTGCAGTCTCATGCAACTGGTCTGAAACCTATGTAAAACAACAGCTTTTCCAAATTTAGGTAAAAATTTTTAGAAGTGGTCAGGAATTTTTGGACTAAACTTTTCTCATCCCTCTACCCACAAGGAAAAATAAGCAGTCATCTGTCAAAACTGAACATGATTGATGGCAAAGGTTTTTTTTTCAACAAGTCTCTCAGCTTTAAAAAAAATCAAAAGAAACTTTGAATGATCAATAACTGCTATTTTGACATTTTTTTAAAGTCAAACGTTTTATTTTTTAATTGAAGGAAACAAGTGAAAACACCACGTTCCTTTTGTATTAAAAAGAGGCAACTGCTTAGAAAGGTCACAGTCAAAATATACTCTTTGAACATTATTAAAGTGAAATATTTAGTTTGGACCCTATCTTGATTTTATTTTGGAGATTTTCATCCAGGTTTTAAAAGGACCTTTTACCCCTGGTGGGACATAGGAAAAATACTAGAATTCTTGACAACCCTGACAGGGTGAGGAAGCTCATTCCCACCCAGGTTCAGTAGCTCTTTCTCCTCTCCCCCTAGTTCTACTGGAAGGGCACTCAAAGCCATCTGTTTCTTGACTCCCTTTGAGATGGCTGAGAAGTAGAAATGAAGGTACTTGCAGGCTTTAATTCACAAAAGCCCAGAGACATACATGTAAGATCCCAATCACAGGAAGTCATATTCTCGTCTTGGATTAACCAGAGCCACAGCTGCGTTGGTCTAGGGGTCAGGCTTTATTTTAGACCTATTGTCTACTGACACAAGCATCTGCTATGCTTACAAATCAGGCCCTATGTCTAAATGCAAATGTGAATCATATTGGCTACAGTGCTACCTATGTTGCCAACTGCTCTGCTAAACTGTTGGATTTTTTTCCCATTAATGTACCTTCTGAGTCCATTTTAAGGAGAAACTAACAAGTCAGCCATTGATTTACCATGGGACCCATTAGCAGCAGGCATTTAAAACTGCAGACCATTTACTTTAGCTGTATTATAGCCCTGCTGGTATCAATCACCATAACATCACAGACATCAGCAGGGCTGTACCAATTTATATGATCTGAGGATCTGCCTTCTTACCTTTACCGAGGTATTTGCAGTAATTCAGCCTTGATTCTGAGTGGTTATTTGCAGCTGGACCCCTTGTAGAGCCCCAGTGAAATAAAATTAGGTGAAGCAATTTCTAAGGCAATTTAAGGCCATTAAACATGACCAAAAAGTGATTAACATTGTTTGTGTGATTTACTGCTCTGGCTGAGCACTGTTTGGTTGAAAATGACTTAGTCAAAAATGCTTTTATATGCAGCAGGAAGATGACTTAATCCATGCTTTCAAAAACACTGATTTTAGCCAAATATGGAGGGTCAGATACAGATACTCTGATCATTACTGAAGTAGTGGCCCAAGCTATTCTTCTAAGGAAGAAACGTGTGTCTCATTTCACATCTAGGGCTGAAACCAGCAGGTGTCCACTCATAAACTGTGATGCAGCATCAGAGCGTTCCTAAGAAAATCCCTCT
The DNA here is from genome assembly GCF_003259725.1 of Athene cunicularia. Lineage (NCBI taxonomy): Eukaryota > Metazoa > Chordata > Aves > Strigiformes > Strigidae > Athene > Athene cunicularia. The sequence continues at coordinate 117,984,687 of NW_020799091.1, forward strand.
ATTTCTGCAGTGTTTCATTCTTATGGGAGGCAGTTTACAAAGTAGAAATGGATCCATGGTCGCCAATTTGTACAAGCGCTGCAGTGTATCATAAACTTTCCCCTTCTTTGCCCCAGTGGTCTTCCCTCCACTTTGGAGTATATCTACATGCACAACTCCCTGTCAAAGACAAAGAAAATGCCTGAAGTGTCAGGGGCAACATTCACAATGCTATCTAATCCAAATACTGTTTTCTGACACTGTCCCTCTGTCACTGTTTCTTAAATAGGTATGAGAGGAGTGTGCAGAAGAATCCTTGGAAAGTGTTTGTAATTGCTTAGGTTGTGCACCAAATTAAAAATCATCTCATTCAACAATTCTCTGGCCTAGATTTGTTTGCTCCCATTGCCAGATGCAACTTAGTGGCACCTGCTCACCTTCTGATTTGGAAGTGAGTTGGCAACACCTGTTCTGATTTAATTTGATGAAGGTAAATCACTGCACGTCCCCTAGCAGCAAGGATCCATTATCGGTAACTACATTATCTGCAGCGTACTAAACATTTGCTCTGAACACACTTATAGGAAGATAAGCAAAATAATAGGAAACATCTCCGTAAGCAGTTGCCAATCTAAATTTTTCCCTCTCTAGGAGCATCTAGCTGTGTGGGCAGGAGGGAGGAAAAGTGAGTTTACTATCAGGCTTTTGAAACCTGTAGATGAATGCAGATAATAAATCTGCATTAATGGATGAGGACTTGTAGCTCTATTCAAAAGGACATCTGCAGGAGGTGGAGGACTTATTCTGGGCTGCAAGAAAAAAAAAATGCTTGATGGTTGTAGTTGTGAGAGAGAGAGCTGGTTTAGTTTATGAAGGTGAGTTATCATGTTTCTCCAAAGGATGCCTGCCAGAGCTGCATAAGCAGGAACAGAAGGTGTCTCCTTTGGGTTGTGGACACCATGGGACATACAGCTGTGCAACTCACTGCTTTTGCATCAGGGGGTTGCAGGACCATTGCGATGTCCTGATGGTTGCTGCTGGGCTTCTTGTTGGGATTTGAGGAATTAAAAAAAAGTCATGAGGGAAATAAAAACCCCTTTCGACAGTGTAGGAAAATAGACCCCAAAGGTCCTCTGAAAGCATATGCAGATTACATGTGAAGAGCACAGGCACAGCTTTAGAACATATTACCTTTTTGAGTCTCCTAAAGTGTACAATGATGCCCAACTAATGCATTAGTAAGCAGTGAGGCTTGTTTTCTCCTAAACAAGCCCATTTCCCAAGCATTAACTAAGTGCACTGCTGCTTTTTCCTCTTCCTTGTATCTCCCCACCCAAGCCCCTTTCAGAGCCAAGTACATCACAGTCCCCACCCCTTTGTCAACAAACCCTGCCTCCTATTCTGTCTCAAACCCTGTCCCAAAATCAGACAACAGACCTAAAAAGTACAGAGCAGAGGTGTCTGCTCAGAGATGCGTCTCTCAGAGGACCTCGGTGCAGCATCCATGAGTATGCTGCACTGCTGGCCTTTAGCACAACCCCCAGACTTTAATTTCACTCCTGTTTCTACAGCAGTCTCAGAGCTGTTCATCTGTGTTAGGATCTAACAGGATACAGTACAGTTTTGCTTGCTGTTCACCACTTCCCATTTGACTCAGCTACCATCCTCTGTTGTGGTTTGGTTGGGGTTTTTTTTTTGTGTTTTGTTGTGGTTTTGGTTTTTTTTTTTTTAATAACAGCTCAATTTTGCAAAGCTCAACAGTGAAATTGCAACCAAACATAGTTCACATAAGGGGAGAATTACCTCACAGGCATTAAGAGAGAGCAAAAGCTTGCATCAGCTTTTGCATGGGCACAGCAGCTGACATATGGCACAATGCAACAAGCAACCAAACTCAGAGCTATTTGGCAGTGACCTACACATCTGCTGGAGTAGGAACCAAGGCCTTAGGGCACAGTTCAAACTGTTGAATGAGAAAAAGCAACTTCCCTATTCTTTCTTATGATGCATCCATCTGCGGCGCAGCTAATATTGGGAGTGGGTCCATATATATTATAACACCCTATGTTATAAAACAGAGCTCTAAAATTACACTGGGGTTCTCTACCAAATGCTGGATTAAATTTACTTCAAGTGAAAAAGTTTTATTTCATTAATATTTCCCCCTAACTACTAGACTAAATTTCATTCTGGGGTCCCACAAAGTCAAACCCAAACACTTTTGTTCTACATTTCTATCAAGAAATGTTGTTTGAACAAAACCTTCCCCCTGAGCAATGCCAGACTGATACAATGGGTTTGGGAACTGGGGAGTAGAAAGACAAATTTTAGTTGTAAAGGAATGAGGATTAGGATTTAGCAATGGCTTGGAGGTGGAGGGTTAAAGATAGAGGGAAAATCAAGGTAATGCATCTGGTGAGCATGGAAGAAGGAATATGATTAAGGAATATGTTCTTTGCCACAGTGAATTTAAGTGACTGGCAGTGGTATCTGGAAAGGCAGACTCTAGGGAGGCAGGCAGAGGTGGGAAAGTAATTTGAAATGCATTGCCATAGAGATCTGAGATCCACTGATGCAGAGATAAGATGAAGTGGATGGGAGAGAAAGGCTGTTGTGGTACCAGTGGAAAGCTAGAGGTAAGGACTGTCACAGGAGAAGAGTGGAGAGGAGGATTGACATATGGTGGAAAAAGGCTGAGGGAGGACAGAGATTTGAGAAGGAAAATGTACCTGCCAGTATTAAACGTGGTAAAGAAGTTCAAGGATGAAATAACCTAAATAGGCTGACTTCAGAGCGCGTCTACATAAAGGGAGGTACTTGGTGTCTGACTTGTATCGTCAGGAGACATAATTCAGTCACAAGCTTTCCATCACAAAAGGGATGAAACTGTCTGTTTTGCAATTATCACTTATGACTGAACAACAAGCAATACCTCCCTCCCATACTGAAAGAAGCTGCAAGAAGTAGTCAGGGTGTTCTCTGAAACTGTAGTCCTCTTTCTTGTGCAATTCAGAGTTGACTGGCTTCTTCTGGATGGTGGTTTGGTTTTTTTGGGGTTTGTATTTTTATTTTTTTTTCCTTTCTCGTTATTTGGAAAAAAAGTCTGCTGACTTTGGCAGCATGACTTGAGCAGGTTCCTCTTTACTCTGAAGGTCTTGCACTACTTCCCTGAGACACTGTCATGATTTAACCCCAGCCAGCAACTAAGCACCATGCAGCTACTTGCTCAGTCCCCCTGCTCCCAATGAGATGGGGAGGACAATCAAAAAAAGTAAAACTTTTGGGTTGAGATAAGAACAGTTTAATGACTAAAATAAAATAATGTCAATAATAGTAATAGTAATGAAAATTAGTATAGCAAAAAGAGGGAGAGAAAGAAAACTCAAGAAAAGACAAGGGATACACAATGCAATTCTCACCACTCGCTGACCAATGCCCAGACAGTCCCTGAGCAGTGATCTGCCCCTCCTGGCCAACTCCCCCCTGGTTTATATACTGAGCATGATGTTCTACGGTATGGAATATCCCTTTGGCTAATTTGGGTCAGCCATCCTGGCTGTGTGCCCTCCCAGCTTCTTGTGCACCTGCTCACTGGCAGAGCATGGGAAACTGGAAAATCCTTAATTTAGGAGAAGGGCTACTTAGCAACAACTAAAACATCGGTGTGTTATCAACATTATTCTCTAATCCAAAACACAGCACTGTGACAGTTCCTAGGAAGAAAATTAACTCCATCCCAGCTGAAACCAGGACAGACACAAACCCGATTCACAGTGGGAACTGCATACTAATGCAAACCATGATGAGAGAGTGGCTGAGAGCTCTCTTGGGATGGGATGGTAATGACACAAGTGCATGAAGCTGCTGGGAACTTCACAGGCTAAGTCCTAGAAGCAGAGTGAGGTAAGAGGGGGTTGCTACTTCCAATAGAGTGAAGTCACTTGAAAGATGCAGAAATTTCCAAAATTGGGAACAATGGGTTCCTGGAGGTGAACGATTCATAGCAGACAGAAAGAATTCAAGAAGAAGAGAGTAATTTCCTTTGGGAGGTATTTTCAGTGAAATTGGCCCAACTTCATAAAACCCAGGAAGCTATGTTTTTTCCTGCAACAAATCTCTGTCACACCAAATCAGTCAGACCTAAGACCAAGTAAAAAGTTATACTGCTAGGAGAAATATCCTGCGTCAGGAAGCCAGCTTACTTTTAGGCCCTAAAGGACAGGAAAAAAAAAAAAATCCATTAGTTTTTTGGGCTAGTTCAGGAAGACCCAAGTCAGCTTTCAGGAATTTCTGGCTAAAAGCCCTGCTATGTGGAAGTCAGCAGGAAGAAAAGAAAACAAAGAGTCTGCTATCCGATGAAAAGAGAAAAGAAAACCCAGAGGACTAACAAGTAGAGCCCACTGGTCATCATGTAAATCCCAACTCTGAAATATGAAAGTTCACAGTCACTTCAGAATGTCATGCAGAAAATCCCTAGATTAATCCAAGGAAGAAGGGCACCCTCATCATCTCTGTCTCACACACACATGCATGCACAAGCATGAACACTAATACAGGTTTGTATATATACACACTTGCTTCTCGGGATCAAACCAGGTACAAATGGTAGCAAGCCTTCAATTCCTCAATGCAGAAGGGTGACCACGTGTAATGCTGAGCTACAGCACCCTTCAGTGAAGTGCTGGTCAGACAGCAAAATGTTATGAGTAACATAGTCTACTGCAGAGGGCCTTAGGGAGGAACCCACTGAGCGGGAGTGCAGAGCCACTGCTTTTATCAATAATACCAAACACTCAAGGAGGACAGAGTGTTTCCCTGTCCTTCTCAGAGATGTATGAAGGTGAGCAACCATCAGTACCATTTTACAGAGGTGGCCATGCTCACAAATGTTGTCACATAGGCAATCATTGTTATGTCTGGACATAAGAGGCAAGTCTAATTCACTAGGTGGTGTGTTTTTCACATACCTTGGGCTTTCCCTCATGAGTGTAAAAACAAGCAAGGTGCAGAGTCCTCAACACCACTCCAATGTTCTTAGTGATTACAAGAAGGGGGTACATATTTTCATTTAATTATGATCTGTTTCCTTCAATGATGCTGGGACACTGGGTAAGCCTGCTGTGCTCACCACCTTCCCCAAAACAAACAATTGAGAGACTCTAGAAAAGCAACAATGAGAGTGTCGTATTGAAAGCAATGGTATCCCATATTACAAATACACAATTTTCTAGTAATTACATATATTACATAATACAAATCACTTCTGCATTGGGTAAAGAAAGCTATTCCTGTTATCAAGTGTAGAAGTCTGATTTGATTTTTTACAACACAATGCTCTCCAGAGGGAGCAAATTCAGTTTGGCTTTCTACAGAATACAATTACAGGCTTCAAGCAAAAGAGTCTGATGAAGGATTCAACAGTATGTCTTTGTAAATTATAGTCTGGGGTTTGCATTTTTCTCCCTTTTTGATGGGGTGAGGGGTAAGAGGCAATTGCATGGAATGGAACTTGAAGAAAACATTTCAGTAAAAAAATGCAATTCAAGAAAAAGTTCCATATGATTCAGAGAGTAGGTACGTGCAGAGCTGAACAGTGGCAGGGAAAAAAGGGGGGAGAATTAGGGAATTGCGAGAGAATGAGGGAATGACCTATCTATTTTTTGTGGGCTCCAGTTAGTACGGTACAATGCACTCTGGAGATGAGAGTGCATGCATCTGTTTCTCAATAACTATATTTGATTCTATAGCTGATAGGAAAGAAACAGATGCAGCCACTAAGAGGCTGGGCCACCACACCGGCTGACACAATTTACAATATTAATATATCTATATAGAGAAGTCTGCTCATTCAGCATAATCATCCCTTTCTTGATTAGTTCAGTCACTATCCAGGTTTTTCTCACCGTTTTTGTTTCTTTTAATTGTGCTCACCCTTCTCTGTTCCAGCCTGACCTGGCTATGTTTGGAGAACAAACTCCTCTCAATCTTTTTTACATTTATACTGTGAAGCCTAACAAGCATCTTCATTAAAAGTCTAAGACATCATTAAGGTATTGTTTCTCAGATTGTCAGTTGTAATGGTGAACACAGAATGCATATTGCATTACTTGTTTTTTCATTTGATTTCCCTACAGCAAGCAGGAGAGGATAGGGTAGCAAGCAAAGCAATAAACAAGAGACAAGAGCTTTTTTTTTTTTTTTTTCCTTTCATAGCTGGATGGTCTTCAGACACCTGCTTCATGTATCTAGTGATGTGTGTTCCCTCCAGCCTCCTAATACCTGATAGTCTAGAAATGATACCCACATCATCCAAACAGTCTATTTTATTCTCTAACCATAAATTATCATTTCAGCAGATGTGACCCTCAGTTAGATATGTCTCAACCTTTATACTGTACATCCTCAGCCTTTATCAATGGTATTCTAAAGGGCAGGCATATTCAATTTAATAGTCTTTTTACTTTTCCCTTCATTTTTCTGTCTTTTGTGACTTAAACAATCAATCTCTCTTTTCTCCCATTTTTTTACTAGAGAACTTCTACTTATATTCTTGCTCCTGCCTTGTCTCCTTTGTCTCTAACAACCTGTAAGCAAATAGCTTTTTCTGTGTTGACACAGCTCTTTCCCTTCTGATGGCAGACCAGAGGCATTAGTGTAATTTAGCTCTGCCCTGGAGCCAGGGGAAGAGGGTTGTCGCCTCCAGGATAATGACTTGGAAACAGATGAAGTGCTCAGACGAACTGGCCCTGCTGCTCTTGCGCTGGTGCTTCAGGATGCCTCCCCTCAAAAGTTCTGAAGATGCCTCATCCTCAAAACGACTGTCAAATTTGGGTGTCCATCATCTGGTTAGGATGATGCTGTAGGATGATAGGTTATGATGTAGGTTAGGATGACTTCTCCAGCATGGCAATAACACCTCTCCCCCTTCCTTGGACACGCACATATTTAATTTCTCTCATAAATGCCCCTGTGTGCAGGGAATTGTCGCTGCTAATCGTGAGAAGTGGGATCCCAAAGCTATCCCTCAATTTAAAGTCCATCAAGATACAAGTGATAGAGGCCAGCTGAGGTCCTTGCAGCTTGCTGGAAATGTGACTAAGCTCACCTCTGAGTCCACCTCCCCTCTCCTCTCCGGCCTTATGCACGAAATGGTACACAGAGAGACTACCTGAGGCTCTGAAATGCTGAATGGTTCTTCCCGCGCTGGTCACCTTCACTCTGCGTCACAGCAGCACTGACTGATGGAGAGGTTTTTCCTTTCTAAGCGCATACTGAAGACGCTGTTCAGATGGGGCATTAACAAATATGATTTCTCCTTCTCCCTCTCCCTCTTTTGTTTGTACTTTCTCTCCTTAACAAAAAAGGGTCATTTCTTGCAGCCTCTGCAGTCAGTAGGGATTTTATTGTGGAGCTCATCGGTCTCAACATAGCTTATAAATACAAAATGCCAGCACAGATCTGTCAAGTCTCTTCCTTGCTGCATGACACTTACCTCTCTGTTCCCTCCCCACCAGTCCCCTGCCTTTTCCACTCTCCTGTGTCTTCAGGCTAGCAAGTCACTCACTGCCAGTGCAATGCCAAAGCACATCTCCAGGCATGGCTTCCCTCTGCATCAGCTTTGTCCTCTGTCACCCTGCCTCTCCTTCCACCCCTTGCACTGGGAACATTAGGAGGGGGTCATACCACCCAGCACCTGCTGGTGGAAGCAGGAAGGGGGAGCACATCATCCCAGAGGACTCATCAAGCTACAATTCACCCTCTGGGTATCAAATGATACGTCAGGCTTCCTGTGACTTAAATCTACATCAATACCCACAGTGACAAACCAGGGCAAGGACTGGTGTTGTTAATAAAGATGCCTCCTAGTCCCAGGGATTATAGTCTGTAGGGCAAAAGAAGAGGCCTGTGTTACCCCAACATGGGCCAGGATTCCCCATGCGTTCTGCGCCAGGGAGTCATCAGACATCAAAGCAAAGCTTGTCAAGCACTGGGTCTTCAAGAACACTAATAGCTTTGTGGTGCTTCAGAGGAGGGTGCTTCATCAGAAACTCTTGTATGGCTCCATAATACATTAAACAACTTTATTTCTATTTGTGGACAATGGTTATTTCCAGGAGGGAGTGCAACTTGGATGAAAATGTGGAAATTCCTTTCCTCCACCAGCCTTTGCTCTGCTGATTCATGTCACCGACTGCAGAGTGGGATGCAGGGTTGTGAAGAGGACGAATGACCCCTTGCTTGGCTGCTGTGCAACTGCACAGCCTGTCTCTGGCTGCTCATACCTGGGATCAAGCAGCTGTGAGAAGAATCTGACCATACATGCACAAGTGTGGCAAGAGGCAGTGGGCAATCAAGGTGCCTAAAGCTTTCTCAGTTCACCCCCTTCTACTACTTTCCCTTCTTCTCTTCCCCAGGTAAAGCTACACTTGATTTATGCCAAACTAGCAAAGAAAAATATGTGAAAAAGCATAGAAGTCAAAGTGCAAAAACACAGGCAGGTTTTACTGAGAGAGTACTCCTGGTTCTTTAGAAACTGCTAGTTTATGTCAAAACTCTCTCTCACTGCCCACCTTGCTGGATCAAATTTCACAAAGTTTCATTTTATTTCCCAACTATTTTTTTTTCCCTGCAAGCCGGTCTTGCTGAGGTCCTGTGACTTGCACAGCAAGTACTTCTTTTAAATAGCTGATCATGGCCACTCCAAGCCCATGTGGGATCCTCTATCAAATCAATGTACTGGAAATCTGGAAAGAGCCAACAGTTACCATGTGTGGTCGCCTCTGACTCACTCCTGTGCTATGCTGTTTTATGCAGAAAAAGTAATGTGTGTGACAAGGAAAGGGAATGTCAGATAACATAGAAATGGTTACACAGCAGGTGGGAAAACTCTCTTCTGCTGCTGAGGATATATACAACATGGAGAGGTCATTCACTTCTGAAGGAGACAAGTGCAGCTGGTTGAACAATCGGAGTACATCTTGGGAAACTTCGAAGAAGTCCCATGTTTCATTCATCTCAGACCCTTAGCAAGCCTAAACTAAAGATGTTAAATACCTTAAAAACTAGGACTAAGCTACCTCCAAAACCACATTTCTACCACGTTGTCCCTAAGGCAAGACATTGCTAAGAATAGATTTCACATGGTGAAAATTAAGTTCCACTTCTCTGCCCCACTCCCTTTCAGTTCAGACTCTTCTTCCCAGGGGATGCAAACAGCTCCTCTTCCTCCAGGAACATCTGAACTCAGAGAGATCTCTTGCCTCACCACAGTCTTTGGGTATGTATCCCACCCTCACCAACTTCAAAACCTTCTGCTTGCAACTGCCAATATGAGCAGGTCTTTGTGTTTAGGTCTAACAAATGTATATTTTTCTGTAAAAGTAAAGAAAAGTAGCTACTACTTGCTAAAGCTGTGACTCTGCAAATAAATTCATGTAGCTACATCTGTCTGGATTCCCAAACCATCCCTAAAATGATGACCTAAAAAACTGAATGCAAAAGTTGCCAAGATCAGAGAAAGAACACTTCTCTTATTCTTATTTGGACCTCCATGTATACATCAGTAGAAGATTAGCTTATACATTGTACATCGTTTCAGTTCTTTTACAGAAAAAAGAACTTTTAAAATATTTTCTTAACTGTTAAAGGGGATTTCTTTTTATAGTGCAGATAATTTAAGTATTGAAGATGTAGTGATCTATTTGATACAGAAAGAATAAAAGATTTGAAGAATTTTAAATTAAAAAATATAACCCAAACCCTATCTGAACTGACTACTGTACACTTTGAAATTTAAGGCTGATACTTTATCCGTATTCCTACAAAGTCTTCCAGTTAATAACTGTGCATTTTTATATCATTTAAATTAGTTACTGTCATTCTCTCATATTGTTCTAAGAATATAAGAGAAACTTATGAAAGAAGGGGGATTAAAAATTATGAAAATAAGACATAGAGGTGAAGTTTGTTTCTGAGTCCATATAGAGCTAAGGCATGCAAAATTTTGTCAGTTTATAGTGCACTGTATTTATTCCTATTTCAATAACAGTAAAAAAGTGATTTGATGAAAAAGATGAATTTTCCTACAGCTTCTTTCTATCTTTCTATGTAGCCTAATCACTTTTTTTTTTTTTTTTTTTTTTTTTTTTTTTTTTTTCCGTATGTAATATAAAAGGGATTTGGACTGTACAGAAATGTAGTGAGAGACAAAGTACCAGAGTTTGATATCTGCAGAGCCATCAGGTACCTGTTATAGTCATCAACTCAACAAATCACTTGAATGTGCCTATTCTTAGCACTGGCTGAAGCCCTATGGGTCTTAAGCACATGCTTAACATTTTGCTGCATTAAACCTTGGACTAAGTAGTAATGACTGTATTTTAATTTGGTTTGTTGCTGCTACCGTTGATAAATGTACTTGTCATTGCCTCCAGTAACAGTGTGTTGCACTGTGGCCTTAAAAATTACTCCACAAGCAGAAATCCCACTGAAGTATATGCTCCTGAAATGGAGCTAAATAAATATATCCTACTTCTTGCTAGCTTCTTCAGTGACATTGCTCGTTTGCATTTTTAGCTGCAATTGTCCCAACTTCTTCCCACACCTTGTCCCTACAACCCTCCACAGCACACACATCCTTGGGATGTTGTGGGGGTCCCAAGAGCAGTCTAGAACATTACAAGATGGTAGTTGTGCTCACGAGGCTGGAGCACAACAGTGGCCACCAAAGGAAAGGCAGGAACATGAGATTGAGGCCGAATGAAGGAAAGAGTAGCTGGGAGGAGAGAAACAGTCTGGGAAACAGTTGTATAAAGTACCCACAGAACCAGTAATACAAGCTTAGCCTGCCAAGCCACAAAGTGCAAGAGGATTTGACAAGTAGAATGCATAAAACCAGACTTGAAGGCAGGTCATCATGTGGAACAAGAAGAAAGCTCTTCAGAGATGTTGTATTTCCTAAATTTGATCTCTCTCATCCATACATTCACACACCAGACTTATTATGGATCTTCAGATAGAGGTGGCTTCAGGCCTTTCTCTGTGCCAGCATTTTTCAAGCTGCCAGGTCAAGTGTGCACCCCCCTGCTCTCCCCCTCCTTTTTCTCCCCACTCCCTGTTTCAGCTGGGGCTGCATCCGCTTCCGAAGGAAGGAGGCATATTTCGAATCTCCAGGAAACAGGAGACTATCATTGCTCTGGTTCTCTCCAAAATTCAGATAATTGATTAATGAACTTTTCCTCTCTGCTTATTTGCAGCAGCAGGAGGAGATGGAAGTAATTACGACACTGAAGGCTCAGTACTGTGTGGTTACAACAACCCAAAAGCTACAAAGAGGAATGAACATGCCAAGAGGTTTTTAAGAGTTTGTCAAACTGCAGGAATGCAAGGGGTATCAGCAACAAGTCCCTGCAAGCTGTGCTGTTTGCTGTCCTCTCATTTCCACACCACACCTGACAGTGCAGAAGCCACAGTAATGCATGCCCCAGATAAATCCTGCTCTTGCAGCCAAGCCCACCTGTAAACAGAGACATTTGCATATTGGCACATACCTGATCAAGTCCACTGCAGCACACGCCTTATCTATTTGTTACTCACCTCATAGAAAAGGTTGGAAGAAGGGAAATTACTTTCAAGCGCACTGTTTGCAATGTCAAGCTCACAGTGAGTTCATCTGCATAAAAGCAAGCTCAATTACCTTTGGGGAAGGGACTTCAGAGGATAATTCTGGATCCACATTTTTTCCTAATGATCTCAAGTCATTGTTTTACATATACGTGAGTGCCTCTTATCAAACTTTTCTCCCTTCCCTCTTCTTTACATAGAAAACAACGCCCTGCACACATACAAAGTCATATTCCCTAAAGAGCCTGCAATTTATAGATCTCACATCTTCAAGGGGTGGCAAACAAACTCTCTGATAGCCACAGAAATCCACTGACATGACAGAAATTGGGGTTTAACTCTGTGCCTCAGTGAAGATGGGTACTCAAGCCCAAGTGGGGTACCCAGAGGCCCAGCTCTCCAACATCCAGGAAAAAACATCCACCATCCTTATTTCCAGAGGGTGCTGTAACTTCAGTTTGCGTGATCTGAAATCTCTGGCACTAAGGGGATTGAATCAAGCCTTAGCTTGTGGGTGCACTCAATTCATTCAGTAATCAATCACCCTAAAACATTCCAAGCAAAAAGAAAGGTGTAATTTGTAACTAAGACCAGAAGAAAAGGAAACAAAATCAATATTAGAATATAACCAAGTATGGGCAAGAGTTTCCAGCGCAGGATTACCAGCAGGATAAATACAGACACTTAGAAAACAATTACAAGGAAAGCTAAATCATCCTGGGATGATATATGCCAACAGGACTGCTGTACATGGGGGCAAAAGCCAAATACAAGCAACAAGAAATGAAACAGGAGAGAATGGGAACCATTTTTGGTTTGTTTTAAAACTACCTTCCCCAAATTTTAAAATGTCTATAAAACCATATAAAATGTATACAAAACCACTAAAAAGTACAAAATAACCATTACATTTTTATTCAAAGCACTGTCATAGTTTTACAATTCCTCCTTGCAGCTTTAGAAATGTGGATCTTTCCAAAGGAAGTGGTTGCCAAACCTGTTGCTTGAGACAAAGAAACACTCTGTTCAGTAGGTTACTTACTTTCCTACCAGGTGAGTTAATCTTTGCAATTTTTATGTATGAAGAACAGCTGAAAATCTGTGATTCTTTCTTTTTGGTATGTGTTATTTTTCTCATTTCAATTAATTATCTAGAAGCACAATCAACTTAGCAGGGTGCCTTCAAAAATTCCTTCACTGCAGTGCTATACCACCGAGCAGAGAGTTTAACTAGATGATTTTATTAGGGAGCCAATTAACACTCAGATCCCAAAAAAAGCAGCTAATCCATCTTTTTATTTCACTCCTCTGAGCAAACTCTACATTGTGAGTCTTCAGTCAAATGCCTGTTATACATTGTGGATCTCTGACCAGAAAAGCCTTTTGAAGATATGTAATCCTGGTTTTGAAGAAATATTATTTGTCTGTTCATGGGAAAGCAGCCATCTCTTGTTCTACTCCTTACCAATAGGTAGGGAACAAATGAGAGAAGATGAATTAGAGCGCCACTTCAAATAAGTGACTGTGAGCAATGACACTTGAAGTGGGAATGGGGATTGGTTTGCTTCTTATTACAGGAGATACAGCCTGAGCTATTCTGGTCAAAAAACAGGACAGGAGAGATGAAGGAAAGGGAGGGTGTTTCAGAGGAAAATGCTGCCTTCAAAAAAAATGACAACATCTCTGTATAAAATCAGAAAATTTTGTGGGGTGCAATTTTTAGTAATAACACACCATTTACTGCCATAAGCTGGTGCTGAACTTCTTTTCTGCTTCCTTAAGTTCACATTTTCTGGGCAAAACTAGGTAGAATGGAAAAATTTTGATACAGGTTTTATGCCTTACATCTGTATAATTCCTCTCTGACCTAATGTGTCTATACAGGGATTGCACTAAGAGGGTATTAGGTGGCAGAGAATTAAGTTTCCAAGGAGCAGAAATAGAAAAAAAAATCAATTTAGTGGAGACTGAAATAGAGAAATGGAAGCAAGGAATGCTATGAAGGCACACATCTACCATGAAGGCACAACAAAGGGGCTGTGCTACCAATATTAGTTTGGCCTGGAGTACTGAATGACCTTGCAGTTTAGCCTCCCAACAGTTTGAAGAGGGGCTGACTCTGTCTTCTCCCGCTTCTGTCTTATCCTACTCTGTAGCTTTATAGTATCACCTACGTTCAAAACCAGAGGATGCCCACACACTTGTATTTCAATCCCATCTCTCCAGATATACTGTCTCCCTCTCTGCAGTGACCTTCAACTTTCTTCCTGTAAGGACTTTGGTGCTGCACTGATATTTGCCCGTGCTGCTGTGGGACTACAAAACTCAAAGGTCTGAAAGGTATTAACAAGGGCAGGAAGGAAACAAGAAATGAAAGAAATGTATTTAAACACAGAGATGCATAAAAGAGTTGAGAAAATAGGTTGGCTTTTACAAAATATCATATAGTAAAGCACCTATGTCAATAAATTAAGAGGAAGGATGGACTCAATAATAGCTCTGAAAAGCCAGATATTCAATTTCTGCTTTGGGAGACAGACTGCAGGAAAAAGTCTTGCACAGACACAAAAATAGCTGAAAGGTCTGAAAAACACTTTCCAAACTCTCCGACAAGGTGACAAATTGCTGATAAATGGTCTCTAGCTCTAAAATGGTGCTCTCCAAATTTGGAGTCCCCAAAATGCTAATGAAGGGGAAGGGGGATATCAAAGTCTAAGTCCAGAATTCTCTCTTCAACTTTAGAAGAAAAGTCCCATGAAGCCAGGCTTTGACTTCAAAGAACAGCTCTTTATCAGCAACCACAAGATACACGCAACTAACCCGACCGGTTAATTGGCACTCTGTGAAGCCAGTTAGCCAGGATGAATTGTAAATAGAAAGAGATGGGCATGACCAGAAGACACATTGTCCCAATCCAATAAAAACACACTTGCAGGAAGAAACTCATCCCTTGCTGCCTAATGCCAGAGGCCCAGGTGTTAGCTTAGATAAGACCCTTTCAGGCAGTTCATTTCTTCACCCTCCAAAAGCTGTCCCATCTTTCCTTGGGATTTGGCCTTGTTTTTCTGTAGGTCTAAATTTTGGGGTTATTATGAAAGAAAAAACAGCGAAGTTAAGCCTACTTTGTTTTTTCTGGGAAAGATTTGTGTAGCCTGAAGCAGACACAAAGCAACTAGCAGTATCGATGCCTGACCAGAGAGATCAGGAGCAATGGTTTGAGCCCCAGTTCTTGGTACAGAGCTGGTGCAGAGCAGAGGAAAAAAAAGCCAAAATGCTAGTTATCTAACTGCAAAGCACTGAGGTGAAGTAGCAGAGGACTGGGAAAACTAGGGCACAGTAGGTTTAGGCATCGACCTTACCTGGCTCCTGCTGCAAGGGGGAAAGTGGGAGACAGGCTTATGGCAATTCTCAGTTGCTGGAGGTCTCAGCATCTTCTGAAGCCAGCCTTTGGCAGCCTCTTCTCCCTGCTCCCACCTCATGATTTACTTTCTGACAGTATCATGAGAATTACTGCTATCCCCTTCCCTAGCTTATGTTAGCTGTATTTGCATGTTATTTACTTATGACCTTCAGAAGATACCTGCTTTTTGTAGCCTAGCTGTGTAAAGACTGACAGCAACCTTCATCAGAGGATAATTTCCAAATGAGGAAAGTATTCATGTGGGACTGTCAGAACCACTGAATTGATTTGTGCCTGCACCACAGTTCAGATTTCAACCCATTTTTCTTGAAGACAAACTAGACTGATCTATCCTCAGGGGCCTTGCCCTCCACTCCTTACAAGCCTCAAAACCCAGAAATAAATGATGTATGTTCATTTAGTACACCCATATCATGTGAGGGCAATTGATTCAATTACATTATAGCTACTGGAAACAAAGCAGCCATATGGTGAGCTTTCTACCCTGAAGTAAAGGATGCTGCACTGCCACAGCTCTGAACTGGCAGTTAGCTCCCGGCATGGATGCTGCCCCCTGAACAGGCTTCCTGGGGGGAGAGATTTCCCTCAGCCATGGGCGAAATCAGAGTTCAGGGCTGGTTAAGATAAGCATCTAAACCTTAAAATACTTCTCTGAAGCTTTATCTGAACTATCCAGATCTCCCCAGCCTGCAAAGCTGCAATGAAAATTTTGTAAGAAAAGGCTTTGTCTGTGCAAGCGTGTATGTGTGTGCAGACACATATGTACACACTTTATTACCTCTTAATGCTGGAAGAACAAGAAATAGATTGAGAAGAAAAGCAGTAACTGTGCTCTGTTTTGCTTCATATGCCATGCACAGTGTTGGCTCTAAAGACATACAAAATTCAATCATGAGCCAAATCTAGTCTTAAATCGATATAGTTCTGCCAGCTTCAATGGAGCAATTGCAGAGATATACTCCAGCGCTGCTCTAAACCCACCCATTTTCACACCTACTCTGCTTTCCAGCAGGCTCTCTAGGCTGCCATCCGGAGCTGGAAAATGCAAAAGTTCACAGATATCTATGAAATCTGCATATGAAGTAGGGTGGGGAAGTTCATCATGGTTTTTGAAACCTAAAAAAAAAAAAAAAAGACAGAAAAAATATTCCCTTTTCCTTATAAAGGGAAGACTTAGTTAAAGAAGTTTTGTTCTGACAATTTCAGCATTTAGCCAGAACCACCTTACTAGGCTCAGATTTTCTACTTCTGCGCAAAACCCACTGTGGTCCAGCAAAGGCCCACTATAAACAGTAGCTCTGGGAATAGGTATGAGTTGCTACTAATGAATTAAAAATGTGACAACAGCTTTGGAATTTTTGTGGTTTGCCTGCAAATCAGTCTGACCATGAAAAGCCTGCTAGTTTTACCTCAACTAAGTAGAGAAGTTAACCTCAGAACAGGCAATATTTACTTGTACTTCCCAATACTTAAGACAGGAAATGCCTTAAATGTTACAAATACTGACGTTATAAAACTGTAAATGTTTGCCTGTCAGAGGCACCTGACAAGTTTTTACAACCCTCAGCGGCATGCAGGCAGAGTCACCCCAGCACTCGGGTTTTCCCTCTCCTTTCTACCCATTTTATCGAGGGCTTCATGGAAAACGGATGGTTTTGTGCATTTCAGTTTCAAGGCTATTGTCCTACCAGCACTTGTAGAAAGGTGATTTGGGTTTCACCTAATCCTTTCATGATCTCTTTTTATTGATAGGAAGGTAAATCTCTCAGTTTACCTTTTGGTTTTTTAACTGGCTAAAGAGAGGCTCAAGGCCTCAAGAATGTTCCTCAAATCTTTTAGAAAGAGAAACTCAGCAGGTAACTTTTGGGAAGATTGATTTAAATTACTTCTTTTTACAGAATGATATAAAACCATGGAGTATGGAATATGCCAGGACTCGGTGCTGCATTAGTCTTTTAATACCATTTTTTTCCATGACACCTTAAAAATTTGGCAGTCTTCTTGCCTGGTGTTTCATTGTGAGCTTACCAACTTGGGTACGTCCATGCTCATTCTTGCATAGGCCTCTTGGAAGTGAAATTAAAACCTGCAGCCAGGCCTCTCAGCTTGGCTGCACCAGCCGCGACACCCAGGGCAGGGGCAGCATTGCAGCTGCACCAGCAGAGCCGTGCCCCGAGGGGAGAGCAGGGTGTCCCCGCTGCCCACCCTGGGGCAGGGCACCTCACCCGCTGCACACCAGGACATGTGGCCAGGGTGGATTCAAGAGGGAGCAGACGGTCCCTGCTAGGGGTCAGAAGCGGTGACAAATGTCCCCACCTGGGAAACGTAAAACAACAGGTAATGAATTGCCACATGTAAACATTGGATGGAAAGGTGGGCTTCGCCTACCTTGTCAAGGCTGTACTGACGTTAGGATGATGCTTAGCTGGTTTTGCATACTAACACGTTGTCCATATGCTCTACATACGACCGTATGCTCATATAAGCCTTATTCTCATGTGGTTTATACTGGTGTAATCTCACTGGTAACAGTAAAGCTGTCTAAATGCTAAGTCCGAGTTCAAGGAATGAAAAGTTGTCTGTAGATTTCCTGATTCACCCTACTATACAAAGGAGAATCGCACGATAGGAGTTTGTATGATTGCCTACTGGAGCACCTCTGGAATGCATCCTTCTGCCACAGGTGAAACTCATTTAAGGGAATTAAATCAGCACAGTCTTCCCTAACTTAAACAAAACCAACAACCTAGTATGTAGCTCCTGCCAAGAGGCTGCTGTAGAAGTGAGGAAGGCAATTTCCAGGCTTCTTTTTCACCTGTGAGCCGTTACTAGTGCAGTCACGTACTGTCTTTGTGGCTGGTGTTGCACCCGGTAGCAGGGGCTGGGGTGTCAAGGGAGGCTCTGCCAACCTCTCCCTCTGGGATCTCATGTGATTATTCAGTCAGCTGCTGGCTGCTGGAGCCCGCGCCACCACCTCAGTGCTGCAGCTGGGAGGTGTGCTGGCCAGGCACCCTTCCCCTGGCTGGCTGGGCACCCTTCAGCTCAGGCGCTGTGATTGCTTCTTGCTGCTACAGTATAGGTCTGGGGACACCCGAGAGAAGGGAGTCATGGCACTGGTATGGTTTCTGCTTGGGGTGGCCCCCGTGCTGCCCCAAAGACGAAGATGCTATGGAAAGGAACCTGTATCAGCCCAATGGTCCTCAGGGAAACAGCCATTTCTCAGAAAGGACTCAGGTAGCAGCCAAAATAATAATGTTGTTTAGGTGTGCTAATGACCCTGCCCCTGCCAGCTCTGTCCTGAATACGTTTAGCTCACTACCTTCCAGAAACGGTGCAATAACACTTGAGCACCGGGAGCCTTATTAAATATCTGCAGCCCAGCTGAGCACATTCTAGCTGAGTTTTTATTACAAACCACTATATGTCCTTGTCATTAAACAGGCTGCTAATTCATTATTTTGGACATTAACAGAATGCAGAAAGTATCTTAAAATAACATCTTAATTTATATTTTTAACATCTTGGCACCTCTAATTTTTATTTTATAAGCTCCATTAATGCTTAATGTCTGCTGCTGCATGGCAGCCCAGTTACACTGACAGCTATTGTTGCAAGTCTTTAATCTTTGATCCATCCAATTGGTCAAACAATGAATTTTGTACAATTTCCTTGAATCCAAAATATTCCTACTTTTACTGATCCTTCTGTGATAAGAGTAGATTTTTAATAATGTTCCACGTGAAGCATAAACCAACGTATTTATTTAAATGTATCAAAGTTTTCTCCAGAATTTGAGAGGGCTTCTGTCTTCTCTCGGGATCTCAGTATTTCACACGTGTGAATGCAAGGGTAGCAAAATAATAATTTGTAACATGACCAAATTATTTGTCAATTGATAATATACTTGGAGTTTGGACACAAAAAAGAAAAATAAACACAAACCTCCAAAGAAATAAGAATAACCTGGTTAGAGGGAAAAGGGAGAATAATCTATTCTAACCCTTCATCAGTTATATTACTCCACTTCTCAAAAACATGTTACTTATGATTTATACACACATCATATTTTCCTGTGTTTCAGGATTTTTGAAAAATGGACACCCTCTTTAAGGTCTAAGATACAATCACCATATAGCAGGCTCACAATCTTTTCATAACTTAACAAAAATATATAGAATATTGTCAATAACTGCATACATATTGGACATTTCTTAAGCTTTAAAAATGCTATCAAAGTGGTTCTAAAACCAACTTTAATTGGGAAACAGACTATAAATATTCTTAATGAGTTAAGCTGAGCTGAACCTGAATATTGTTTTTGAGTTTGTGAGTTTTCTCTCTTTTCCACAGCCTCTTGTTCCTTAATATAACAGGAGCTGTTAGCATTGAGTATCCTCTGTCTTATATTTATGTGGCGTTCATTAGGATTCACTCCCAGGTCTCCAGAAATGTAAAAGGGAAGGAGCTTCAGGAAATGCCATGTGTAGCATGACAAAAGCTAGAAAGGCATATTCCCTAACAACTATCCTCTGTGCTCAGGCAGCCCACAGTCCCACTGGTGAACTTTCATTAAACACTACACTCCTTAAGTCTGCAAGGCAGCAGGACAGTTTCCTTAGCCGCCAAGGAATTTTCTACCAAAACAAACCAAGGATCCATATATTATAGTATCTTTCTTTTATACCGGTTAATGTTCAATACTTCAGAGGAACCTGTAAGCCACGATCTTGATTTAACAAAATAACATCTGCTCTGCTTTAAATGTGCTTAAGACCCCTGGCTTCAGCCTTCATTAAAAGAAAAACATAACTTCAGTAGCACCTAAAACGTAGGTTTAACACGTCAAATCCAGGTTACTTGAACATATTTTTGCCTTGCATGCAAAATGTTTCAAGAGGACTGAACCCTGTGCCTAAAGCTAAGTAGGAATTTAAGTGCTTCCTTGGCCAGGGATAAATAAGACCACATAATTGAGTGCACTGGTCAATCGGGTTATGTTGATATGACGAAGGGAAAGCCTGCCAAGAACTGATTTTGGGCCCCAGGGCCAGAGAGTTGCCCTTTCTGTGGCAGGTTTGTCTTGGAAACAAATACTTGGAATAGTTCAAATGGAAGCCAGGGGCTGAGCTGGCTCGCAAAGCAAGCGGGGACAATGAGAGCCCAGGCTCTCCATCCCTACACACTTTTATTTAGCAGTACAGACGTACCCTCAGGATCCTACACCCCAGTTCTCATTCCAAATTTCTTTTCAGGTAGCTCCACAGATTTCACTTCTATTATTCCTGCTTGCACAAGTGCACACTCCTTAAAGGCCCTTATAATTTTCTTACATGTGCAATCCTAAATCCCAGGGAAAGAGTTGGGGTTTTTTTCAGGCAAGGATGCTAATGTTATGAGGTAGACATATTCGTATATCCTGGGAATGTAAGGCTTCTTTGCAGTACTGATGATGTGTCCATTTCTATTAACCTGCCTCTTCCATCAGTACCTGGGACTGGTCCATTCCACTATACTTATGTTCTGGAAATGGCAGTTGTATACTTTGATCTGTTGTCAGATAATGAAAACAGACTTAAGAAAAACTTTCCTTGGGAACAAGAGTGAATCAGAGTTGTAACTGGACCTTCATAACAATATATTTAGAAACTTCTCATTACCTCACTGGTTTTATCAACCCAGTTTGCCACAAGGGCCAATTACTATCTGAAATAGCACAGACTTTGTATACCATTTTGAATCTCTGTAAATAGTTCCTCCGCTAAAGATT
>NW_020799091.1:118005525-118040476 GCF_003259725.1 Athene cunicularia
TAAGAGACAGGTTGGTGGGGTGTGTGTGTGATGCTGGTGTAAAAATCCTGGCTCTAAATTGCTGGATTTTAAAGAAAATACCAGTATTCTTGGAGCCAGGTTCCAGACCTCCAACTGTTTGAGCCTGACAGGTTTGTCTTCAAAATTTCTGTATTTACTTTAAAATTTTTGACTGCTGTAATCAGTGGATGAAACAACAGCTAGAATACTCTACAGAAAGAAGTAATGGTCAAAGTTAATGTATGTTTTTATCTTTAAATACCATGTTTATTTTCTCCCCACACATTTCTGATTCATAAGTTAAAGCATCTTTAGTCAGTCATCGTTCGATTCTTTTTCATAAGGTGATGTGAATACGTCATATAATGCAGCTATAGCAATATCCTTTTATTTGATATTTCATAAAGAGGTCAGATCTCAAAGGTAAAAGAAAAAGGAAACATGATGGCACACAATGCAAAACCACAATTAGAACACTGCAAAAAAGAAGTTTTCATTTTTTTTTTTTGTAAGTATAAATCATAAAGTGGCTCCCTTCCTAATATTAAGGAACCCAAAGATCTTTTTTAGAGCAGCAGGCTAACTGGCATTTTTTATCAATATTTTTACTGCTTCTGCTGAATGAGAAAAAAATAAGGCTGAGCTATGGAATGAGCATAATTTACAATTTATCATTTAAATATGCAAGTGTCTATGGGAAAAAGACTGGAACGTGTAGGAGAAAGGAGACTTAATTATGTATTACATTTCAGAGATCCTTACAGCCCATACCTCAACAGTTCCTAGCTACTTGGTCAGTCACTTATTTTTAGATCTAGATTTCTCTCCATCACACATGAACCTGTTATCTAATTTATAAGGTGATCCATCAAAACTTCGAGTTCTGAACCACGAGGTATCAGAAAGCATCAAACATGTTTAGTAAAGGACCTCCCAGGCAATTTTAAGGTCCATCTTTTCTGCCTCCTTTATTCTACTCCCTTTCTTTTCTTTGCATCTTTACTGTAATTTGTCATCTATCATGGGGCAGAACCTGAGCAATGTATCTAAAGAGCTTGTATTTAAGATTAAAGAGGGAAAAACCCAACCCAAACCCAACAGCCTACACTGGGCAAAATATATATATTCATAGCTCCATGTGAGATAGATAGCACAGGGTGCAGAGGTCACCTGGCAGCAGCCCAGCAAGCCCTGCAAGGAGGGCAGGAGCTGCCTTGGGTGCCTCAGCGTATGTGGGAAAAGGGCAACAACCACGATGCAGCACCGTACAGACAGAGTTTGGCTGGGGACAGGTTGGAAAACAGTGCTGCTGCTGCTGCTGCTGCTGCTGAGGACAGCCCCTGTGCTCAGCATCGTCACCACCCCTGGCAGCTGCTGAACCCATGGGTTTCCTCTGCACCAGGTGCAGCTCCCACTCGCTGCTGCTGTCTCGGGGCACCGGCTGGCTTCGGAAGGGTTGAAGAGCTCTCCCAACTTTTCAGTTAGTGCAGAAAATCACAGACATGGGGCCATGGTGCAGTCCTTCCTCCTCCTGAAAAATTAGCTGGAGACTTTAATTTCCTGTGTATTGCAGTTGCCACCAAGATGTCCCCGAATTGAAAAGTGCCGTATGAAATGTTCTTCTCTTACCCCTCTCTGATGCAGCCCCCCTGAAAAGTTTCAAAGCCCTTGGACTAGTGCTGATTATCTGACAATCTCACCTTTGCTTTACATGAACTGGGAACTATAGACTAGATGGTATAATCAAGAGCTGATAATTACTGTCTTAAATCTAACGCTATGGCCAGCATACACATAGAATATTTAATGCCTTTAACAAAAAATAGAAAGGCAAAAGCTTCTCTGCAAAGTCAAGGCGTGTGTGTCCTATTTGGCAATTCTAATACCTTTCTCTAGCAGATCTGCTTTCATCCCTTAAAGCTCTTTAAAATAACACAAGAATACTCATTATAATATTGTAAATAGTATTGCTTAGCTCTCTTTTCAGCAGAGGGAATGAAAGAGCCCACCTTGTAAAAATGGCTTCTTATCACTGTATTTCCTTTGTGACTTTCCATGCTTTACACTTAAACAGGAAAAAAAGGTATTTGGTCTTGTAAAATCAATGAAGCTTTTAAGCAGTGGAGTCATTTTCTACTCCTTTACATGTCTTTTAAAAAAATATGCAAGCTTTCCCAACTTGCTTCAGCTGGCAAACCCCAATCTGACCCTTCACAACAAACTAGAGTAATTTAGCTGGACGCTAAGGGGATTTACAAAACAGCCTTTTGTGAAGGAATTCTCCCCCTTACGCAACACAGTAACTTCCAGGCTCATCAGTAGCTCTCATAGATCTAGTGTAGGGAATATTTATTCATTCCCTGGGCAAACTGAAAAGCCACCACAAACTTTAGCTTTCTCAGTGAATTAAAAAAAAAAACAAAAACAAAAACCTCAAGAGGAGAAAATGCAACTTAGTAGAAAGAAACAAAAGTATTTTACTTTTTATTTTCAGGTTATTTATCTAGCTCCTTTCTTCCTGGAAAATCTTCTTGGTTAAAATAAAACTCAAATTTAAAGGGTGAGTTGAAAAAGAGACTTTTCTGATTCCTTATTTATATTTTCCCCTCCCCAAAGGCTGTTTTGTCCATTCTCCACAGTTGCACCACCGTCGTTCCCCAGGGTCTCTACAATCTAAACCAATCAACAATACCAAAAATCACCATCACTTGCTGTTATGAGGGAACACCATGGCGCATGTGTCTCTGCTGACAGGGACAAACTGTATAAACAAGAGCAACGCACCCTGGGCACAAAACTTTCAATGTCACCCATTTTAAACAGGCTCCACCTCTGCCCCACTACCTCCAGTAAAACCACCAGCAACTGGGCCTCAGTAAATGCAGAAGCTGGAACACGCTTGCCCTTTATATTTAGAGAAATGAAAGGGATGGCACCCCTCCCTCCCTCTCCTCACCCCTGGTCCACCCTGCTTCTGACCTCTGTGCTGAATGGCATATCAAGGGGAAGTAAAGGACAAAGTGTGTGGGGGGAAAGGAATTTCCGTGATTTTTACCGTTGCAATTAACTTTGGGGCCTTTTTACTACCCCACACATTTCTGAGATCATTTCATATTTCTAACATAGCTGACAGTTCCTCTTAGTTTTGTTTAAGAGGAAACTCAGTATGGGGAGGTGTGTTTTGTATCAGTATCATCTGATGTACTTTCTGTTTGAGTTCATATACTGCACTAAGCAGTAGAAATGAGCTCAGTGATTTCCTGTGTCTTTACTCTCTTCTTAGATTTTATTATAAGGAGGGGGGAAAAAAAATGTAGCATCCTCCTCCCTCACTACTTCCCAAGGTAGTAAGGTTGAACAGGTAGCTGAAGAATGGGTGCTGACCACAGCTGCAGAACCAGGTTGGGAAGATGGGACTTCTGGGCCACATCTGATGGAAAGAAGATAGCAGAGCAGGCTGCAGTCACTGCCAGTCCTTCAGATTGACTGCTTTGAAAAAGGGGAAGGTGATGCTATGTACCAGCAGCGGCCAATCACACCTCGAGACAGAAAGGGGCTTCACCAAGACACAGCTCAGTCATGCACTGCTTCCTCAGGACTGTTTACCAGAGGGCACCCCAGCATAGAGTAAATACATTGTCCCTACCAAAAATTGCGTGAATATGCTGTCACACACTCCTTCTTCTGTCCTAAGGGCTTGCTGTGAGTGGAGGTGTGCACAGCAAGTTGCTCTTTCCCCCATCCCAGAATTCCTCATGACTGAAAAGGATATATTAGCCCATATTAGTGGTCTTGCTGTGCTTTACTTACACACCACCTAAATTCCATTTAAATCTGATACTTGTTAATTAGGCACACAAACAGGCAGATAAGTCCATCAAGCAGATGCTACTGACATTTTCAATGTTGAGGGCTGGATGACAACAACAAGCAGTGGTGGCTCTACTGCTGTGTGTCAACAATTTAAAAGCAGTTCCACAAATGTCACCATCACTCAGCACCTAATAAACAGTTCAGGAGGATGTTGTTGAAGATGCCAAAAGGTGTTTTAAAACTAGAGTGTCTCACAGGAGTCAAAGGCACAGCTTGCAATCAAAATGCATCTCCCACCTTGCAGATGGATAAGAGAGGTAGGTAGACCATGACTGCCAGACAACACAGGGCTTTGCACAAGGAAGTTGGGGATGCAGGGACAAAAAGAGACAGTACATGAGTGTCACCAAGCCTAACTGGGAGAGAAGCACTGGAAGACCTGTCAGTTTTGGGTGTTACAAAATGATTTAGCAGGCTTTCCTGATGGAACGGCTCAAGGCAGTGGCTCAACAGTCTGAAGCCCAGGTTCCCCCTCTCTTCCCCTTAAATAAGCAACATTCTGCTCTGCTGGCTGGCCTCTAGAACTCCCTTTCCATCAGGCACCACTTCAGTAAGTGAATCACACTCTCCAGGAGCTCTCTTGGAAGCACAGGCAACATGATGCTGCCTAATCAAGGGCAGAAACCCCCACCAGGCAGCAGAGCACCAGCAGGCTCCTCTGCCCATTTCAGAAATATCTCGGTCCCTAGATATCCAGTTAAAGTACATTGGGACATTCAGGATGATACCCACAGGAGGCAAAGAGAAAGAAGCCTGCTTAGCCCCTCAGTTTAGCACGTGTGCATTGATAGAGACCTTAGCAAGAAAAGAGCTGTATCATCCTAAGATGAGGGTATGATTAGTTTTATTGATGTGTGGGTTAGAAGAAATGAACTGGTGCTAAGTGCTTTGAGACAAAACATTATGATGTGTTTCCAAAGGGAACTTGGGAAAATAAACTTTGTAAAACAACAGGAGAGGTTAATATGAATTGGGAGTTGGAGTCTGAATATAACATTTGATGCTTTTATATTTGAATCAAGTCCAAACTTTGATTATCACATCGATCAGTTGATTAAAATTAGTCACCTGAAACCTGTTATTATGTGCTGTGCAGGACAACAGAAGATATTGTCTAAGCCAAGAAGCATAAAAGGTTATTGCGTCTTGTATCTTCATTCCATGCTTATGCTGTGGTGATGCCACTTACAAAAATAGCGGGAATGCCACATTTGAACAGAGAAAGTGTTATGTATGACTGCAAATGTTGTTGACTTATTATGGGGTCATTGGAGATTAACATTTTGAAAACTGCAGAGATGTAGAAGATATGGAGTATGTTATATGGAGTCAGAGAACAAGTCTGTTCTTGCAAGATTTCAAACTCAATTATGCAGACACAAGAAGTTTAGATAAACTTTTCAGATTGTATCAAATGAACTTTTGGTTGCTTATCTGAACTGACCCTCTGAAGGCATTTGGGATTACTCTGAATGCTGTTGTTATTGCTGGAAATAACAGCAAGTTAAAAATTTAGTTTTGACTTTTGCATTTCTCCACTCTGGTTTGCTGGACTGTTCAAGAGGAGGGACAGATTCCAACCTCCTTGCCCATTTTCATCAACATTTCATTATATCTAGCTGACCACAGTGAATAGGTGCT
Organism: Athene cunicularia; assembly: GCF_003259725.1. Taxonomy (NCBI): domain Eukaryota; kingdom Metazoa; phylum Chordata; class Aves; order Strigiformes; family Strigidae; genus Athene; species Athene cunicularia. Next base: position 118,011,040 of record NW_020799091.1, read on the forward strand.
CTCCAGTGCGAAGAAATCACAATTTGAGCCTTTAGAGTTACACTAGAAGTTCTGTGAAGTGAACTATGCAAGATTTTGCTTGTTTTTTCAAGAGAATATATTAAGAAAAAAAAAAAATCCTCCCACAAGACTTCAGTTTCAGAGGGATGGTAGACTTGCTTCATGGTTTTGTTAGTTTCTGTCCTGTACAGTTCAGGAACTTCACATACCTCTGTGCTATAAGGGAATAGCACCTGGTCAGTCCTGGAAATCATTAGAGCAAGATGGACTTTCCATTTGCAGACTCCACCTCCTAACCTGCATCTGCTGCTGTAAGGCCACTCCTCAGTTACTGAATTGTGCCTAGAGGTGGGGCTTTTTGTGAGAGTGGGGATTTCGTCTTTTTTTTTTTCATCTTTGCTGGATTTCGTCTTTCTCCCAGATGCTTCCCCTTCTCTGCACTTCCAACCCTGCACTAGTGGGAGGCCACAACAGGCCTGGGGCAGTGGTGACACCAGTCACCCCTTAATGGGAAGGATGAGGGCCTCTGGTGTGGTAAAGGTTTTGGGACAGCAAGGTTGAGGGATGTATCAGTGCAGGGCTACCTTCCTGTTCAGATAATGCTTTCTGCTCAGTCTGCCAGGGCAAGAACCACACATGCACATCTGACAGGCACACATCCTCTTTTTCTGTTTTTAGAAATTCATGATTTTGGGACCAGCACTGGGCTGCTGTGGCTGTGCTGCACTCAGACAGGGTCTCAACAGGGCACTGCCCTGCAGCTCCTGTGAAGCTTCATGGTCTTGATGGAAACTTTCCTTCTGAAGAGCTCAGGCCACACTTTACAGCTGCTTTCTATTTGGCATGTAAAGGACCCTAATATCAGAAGCTTGATCCTGAAACAGTTACTAATATTGACATAAGCAGAGATTTAGTCTTAAACTGCACAGGATCTTCCTCAGCTTCACCATTCAACAAGATTCACTACAGCCCTTTCTAACCAGGGTGGCTGGATGTGTCTCCTGACAAGTGGCAGAAAACAACTGCTCAGTTCTAATGAAGTTTTCCAAAAGAGGGGAGGACATACTGCCTGCCACTGAGATCATGCATTTAAAAAAAAAAAAAAAATCTCATTACCAAAGTTATCCAAAAAGTACAGGACACAAAAAAGTAAATGACTGAATTTTATAGGTCTGCAAACTGTGGTAAACTACAGACAGAGCATATGGGTGAATTTACAAAATCAGTGCTAATACCCATTTGACAACAGTACAAAAACTCTCCAATATTGAAGTTCAAATGATTAACTAAATTTCACAAGGGAGGCCTATATGTAATACATGTACTAATGCACGTATATGTGGTGACCCTTCACAGGAAGGTAATTTACCATCAGCGTGACGGCCATTCATTTGGCTGTCTCAACAATAACAAACCACTCTGGGTTAGTTATTGTACTTGAAATATAGTTTGGAAATGCAAATAAGCTCCGTCTCAGAAAGCTCATGATTATCTGAACCCTCCTATTTAACTAGCCTCCAAAAGCCAATGCATGTAGAAATCTACTTGAAATCTACAAGGCAGAAATATTTGCACTTCAGCACCTAAAAATTAGAGTCGATTCACACATTTCAAAATGTCTGTACTCTCAACACTCTGCCATGTGCTAATGCCACCGTGTTCAGAGTGTTCACAGGTTACAGATCTAGGTGTCAGCAACTAAACATAAACCTTATACATGATGCTGCATTATTTACAGTAACCAGTGCTGCACAGAAAATCATGACCCGCAGCTGCAATTGCACCTGTTGCTCTCATTTGAATAAAAATATCTTGTCATTACTACCCAGTAGAATAAAAAAAGAAAGCAAAAGTTGCTTTTCTTAAGAGGAAGGGGAGAAAAACCAAAAGTAATCTCACAGGAGAAGTTTTAGCAAGTTCTCACATGTCAGCTGCCAGTTTGTGTGCCATGTAGCCCTGGTTCATGAGAGGCAGCTTCCCAGCACAGTGTTGCAGGGTCATGCTTGCAGTGCACCAGACAGCACTGGACACTGTGGCTAGGAGGCAGCTGGTGAAAGAGAATCTCTACAGGTAGCCGCCAGCTGTGTTTCTCTAATATCAATACAGGCAGGGTTTGGGGGTGGTTAATATCAGTATGTTTAAGAATGTAAATTCCCTTCCTGACTTGTGACTGTAATGAGAAATTCCCATCAGTACCTCAAGCTGAGAATCATTCAGTTGTGAACAGCCAGTAAGTCATTGCCCAGACAGCTAAAATAAATCAGAATATCTATTTCCCAGAAATTTGAAGTAAGTCTATTTGTTTTGATGGCAAAATACACACAACATAATTAATTTCAAGTAATATTTTTTACCTTCTCTGTAGAAATCTGATATTGGAGAAGGCTCAGGAATGGAAACATATCAAGATTGTCATTGCCTTTCAAAGAGAAAAGAAGTGGGTGACAAACAAGCTGAAAGGGAATGGCCATCTGTAAAGAGGCGAATGAATGTGTGACTTTTAACCCTGAAGTTCAGATGGGTGCTTGGGATATCCTGATAGCAGTGACAAACTTTTCCCTCCTTTACTCACACAGATGAAATCTCTGGCAGGTGCAAAGCCCATGTCATGGGGACACAGTGGAAGCACACTGAAGGACATACTGTCCTTCAGGATGGCTGAAGGACATTTTGCTCTTCTAGTCCTTTTCCAGTGTGGTTGTGACTCCAAGGTGACCTCTGCCAAGAAAGTCCAGAATAGCCATTTCTTCCACCCAATCCCTTCTTCCTGATTACAGAAGAGACAAGGTATCTTTAAGAGACTACATCTTTATCTTTCACACACTTCCCGAGTCCTGCATGGAGCTTGCCTCAGCTAAAACCAAGGGCCTGGCCATCACCAGGGCAACAAACTGCTGGAGACCATCAGATGGACACGGCCCTGCTGCTCGTTAATTCTCTTAACCCATCAGCCCTTTTCTCCCCAGCTGCTTTGCTCTCCAAGTGGCATATCCCTCTTTGGGCTTGTGATTTAGCTTTGCTGGTGCTAATGAGAAGAAGCCTTGGTCTGGGTCACTTAGTCATATACAGACACTGGCAGCAGCGCTGATGGTAGGAATCTTTTTATGTGAGAAACAAAGTCTGGTGCTTTCCTTCCAGAAGTGAAACTGGGCAGATGGTGGAGCCCCTTGCTTTCAACATCTGTAGAGGTACAGTGAAAATTTCCTTTCCATCTCTTTGAGAAGCCTTATACCTAAAGGCATTTTTTCAGGAAAAAAACTCTTTCACTAACTTCAAGGACAACCAATTGCAACCCCTGAATGAGGGCATATCTCTCAATGAGAAGCTTTATTTTGGGGGGAATCCCGCTAAAGCTCAGCAGAACCAGATGGAGCTTTGCATAAAGGCTCCCACCACGCTAGACATTCATAACAGCTATCCAACACCAAAGTGAGGTTTTCAGGGCAGAAACTACAGGAAGATGTAGAACATTTTGCCTGTTCTCAGACAGTAATCAGCAACTGGTTCAAGAAACTTTCTCCTTGTGTGCTAGCAGTGCAGTGGTGCCTCAGCTAGTTGGCCGTCTGAACTGTCTAAACTACAGGCTCCTCAGGTACGTATTCAATACACTGTAGCTACCGCTACAAGCAATTTCAAACAGTACACAGCCTTTAAAAGCCCATACAGAGCTGAAACAGCATGGAAATCTGCAAGCGGAAGGTGCCTGCTGACTTAGGAGACCTGCCAAAAGGAAGACTGCCAGGAAGAATCATAATTTCTGACAATAGCAGGTTCTAAAGCACTTAGTGTTTTTAACAGTTTCCAATTAACTCAGAAATGGCTAACGGTGAAGCCATAACGCAGAAATCTGAATCACTTCGTATGAAAGTGAACAACGTATGGTTGAAAAGAAGCAGGTGCCAGGAGGAAGCGGAGAGTCCGAAGAACTCAAAACTGTCCTTAAGTTGAGGTCGGGGTTGCTAGCATGAGAAGCAACCTTGCTGGGCACTGCTCACTGTGCGTTGGGCCCGTGTGCCCCAAAGCACCCTGCTGTGTCACACTGCTGGACTTTGAGCAGGCAGGGGTGATGGTGGAGGAGGGCTGGCTTGGGAAGGACTCCTGCCCAAGCTATCCCCTAGCATGCATGTGGTGGGTGCCGACACTGGCTTGGTGGGCACCCGCCTTCTCGGAAAGCTCATGTCAAGGAGACATCTCAGCCTCGATGGTGCTTCCTCCAAGCACTGCTGTGGGCTGCTCTCCTAGGGCTGCTCCACACTGAGCCACAGGTGCTATACCTCCATGCAGAGAGCTGGGTCAGGGAGACAAAAGATTTCACTCCCTTCAAATCTGGTTACTGGCTAACTCTGTTGCTGACGTGGCCTAAATGACCAGATGGCTCAAAATACGCAAAGCCTCATTTTAGAATCTGGAATCAGCTTTCAGCATTTTCCTGTTCAGAAAGCCAATCTAATCCAGCCTGAGGCCAGTGAATGATACCCCGACATTACAGAGGATCCCATACTCAAGGCAAAGAGCAAGCAGGGAAAAATATGCAAAATCAAAGGCAGACGTCACAATAAGAAGAACGCGAATTTGCAGACGCTACAGTGAAGAGCAACAGCCAAATCTGTGCCCAGTATTCAGAAAGAGAAGAAATAAGATATAAATCGAAACCCATGAAAAGGGTCTGTCTGGTGGGAAAGCAAAACTCCTTAGATTCAAACTAGGCAGAGATTTACTTGTTTTGGTAGAGGTACCTAGCTCTTTCTGTTAAGAGAAAGCATTACAAGAATATGTAGACATAAAAATGGAGATTGAGTATATCTATTTTCTCTAGATATTGTATCCCTGACGTAGTAATAGCTGACAATAGCCCTAAATTTAGTAGATAGGAATTTTTAGCAGTAAAAAGAAAGATTAAACAAGAAAGCTCTCATTATTAGCCATCCAAGTGGTTGGTAGAAAACAAATTTCAGGCAATGCAGAATACAGAGCTGAACTCAAATCTGCATTTAATACTGCTGCGGAACAACATTGATGAAGGCAGCTTGTCACCTGTTTTGTTCAGTGAAAAGCAGAAAGCAAAACTTCCCACACTGTTGGAACTGATGTCAGAGTTAATGGGGGCATGCAGATAAATAGAGACAGGCAGAACAAAACCAAATAATGCGAGAGTCAGCACTCTGGCCATGTCAAATGAGGCAGTGTTTCATGATACCTGGAAACAAATACATATGAACAGCAATAATATTACCAGGACATTAGAGGAGATTCCCTCTCCATCAAACATAAAGAACATCTGCATCACCTCAAGTTGTGTTTTCACCTAAAATATCTTGGACAAGTAGTAAATTTAGATATCTGAGCCCTACAACATCATGATAGATTCAAATTCTGAAGGTATGAATTTGAGCAGTGAAGTATAAATTCAGATGCTCATATCCAAAACTAATCCACTTATCTCTACCTGGCCATAGTGATGGTGATACTCCGGAGGACTCTAGGAATTACAGGCACTTCAGGGATTATTTGAGCGTTGCTATTTATATGTATTTGAAGTGGAGTTTTACGATACACTCTGGCTGATGGACTGTTCTTATTTCGGACTGTACCTTTCAAAAGTCCTCACTTTGAACCTGTTTATTGTATTACACACAAATTCGTATTGCACTGACACAGTTGGTTATAATCCAGGAGCTGAAAGAAACCAGTCTCTGCCAGGCTCCTTACCCCTGAACTGCAGCTGAACTGCACACCGACCTTATAACGTGCATTCTAGTTCGGCAAGAAAAGTGGTGATGCAGCCCTTGACCCTGCTCCCCATCTCAGCATACTCCTTTTAGGCTGCAGCGGGGCTCACTGCACCCCCTACTTTCAGCAGTCCCAACCAAGCCTGAAGCTGTGCCTGCCTCTGCCAACACAGCTGGCATTTCTGCAGCTGCAGTCTAGTTCTGGGTGGGGAGGACAAGGAAGAGATAGCAAGAAATAATCTCAGTGATTATGTGAGACGGAGAATACATTCCCTTAAATAACCTTCTCTGCCTGCTGAAGTTATCAGAGCATGCCTTTCTAATGCTGGCTAATGCCAGGTTAAGTTCACTAGTTCGCAGCTGCATATTTTGTTCAAGATTTGTCCTTAATTGAACAGCAAGCTCGAGGACTGCAGCCACACGTAATATCTGCTAGGAAAACACATCCATCTCAAATGACATTTTTCAGAGGCACATACAATCTTGTTAAAAGCAGGAGCCCTAATGGCCATTTGCTCTATCATGTACCAGCAGCAGGTATGGCAGGAAAGGGAATAGCTGCTTAGTTGCTTCTGCGATCTATTTTGTCTAGATGTTTGTATGTTTGGGAGAGTGGTCTGGCCCTATTGCAGCTCTCAGATGAATCACTCTGCTAATGGACTAGCAAGTGCATGGATAACATTATCAGCGGTGCAGACCATGGTTCCTATATTGCCTTAATACACCTCCAAACCAATCTGGTAAATTACTTCCATTATGGGATTTAGATAGTATCCAATTACAGATCAAGCTTTTGGTTAAATGTCATTTCTTTGAAAGACATATTTGTCGTCCAAGTCTGCTTGGCAGTTTCATAAGAGAATGAACAGAGTCCCAGACTTCCTTATTTGCTCCTCAAAGTGCTCCCTCTAACTAGCAGTCAAAGGGTGGGACCATGAGAACCAGGAGAGATGTGGTGAGAAGAACTTCTTTCATCAACAGAAGACTGCTAGCTAGACAGCTTTTCACTAGGGTCTGTCCCTGGAGTACTGCAACCACGCAAGTCTCCTGGTCGTATACTGAAAATTGTTTCTAGGCTGCATTGCGTAATTCTAAAATTAAAGCGACTGTCTCCTATTAAATTATTTCACTAGAAAAATCATTCCATATATAGGCTGCTGTTAAAGTAACTGGCTTTTCAGTACCTTTCCAGGGGTTTACTCCTGACACCAGTGGAACTACAGAGCCCATCCCAGCTGTCAAAGTACAGCCAGTCTGTGCTGCGTTTATTACTGCATAGTTCCATTCCTTGCTCTGAAAGCAGATTTAAATAAAATTATTTTCCACTTGCACTTGAAAAAGAAAAAATCCTGCAACAAAACCAAGCCATAAAAATGCTTCTATTTGTATTAGAAAGTATAAATGTTCTTTCTCTTTTTTAAACAAAATTAAGACATTTGTCTACAGCCTATGCTTTTTTCCCAGTTTCTATCAAACATTTTTACATTATAGTTAAAAAAAAGAGGCATTTCATTTTAGCAAAGTCCTAGCACATTAAAACTAAAGTGATGCGACATATTAGAGGGACTTGACAGTACTAACTATCTTTACATGATAATTTATTCCATATTTAGTGTTCAAACTTTGCAGTATTTAACACAGCTAAAACATATGTTGCTGCTTTATTCAAATGGTAAACTATGTGATCATTAAAAAAATACAGAAATGTAAACATCATGTCAGAGTTCAGTGTTTCAGAAACATGCTATTAATACTTGCAAATATTTTCATTATAATAAAAAATCCAATCAATTCATGATTTTGTTTCCGTATGTATTTAATTGGCATTAATTTGGTTAGATTTCAAATTTATATGTATTTACATTACTACATTATTATAAAGAAATGTGTAATTTTAATTTTGATTTGATAAGAAATAAAGATTGGCAAAATCTGTTTAACTACTAAGATGGGAGCTGAGATCAATCTCCATTTCACTTGAGGATTGAAAGCAAAAAGCTTCTGGCTCTACAGCAGCTTTGTCAGCCTTGGCAATTTGCATTATGTTACCCATGATAGTATGCATAAGGATCCATTGCCATGAATGCAATTTAAAAAAAAACACTTTCAGTTCTTTTTACTCCTTTCTCAGTATTTTCAGGCAGCTGGAGTGCCTTTTTTTTTTTTTCCTTGCTGTAGAGAGATTACTTATTTCTTGTATTTAACTGAATAAAAAGACATCTTGAAAGGTAATAAATAAGTTGAGTTCCTAAGAGAAACTTTTCAGGGCTTTTCATGCAAAGGGGGAAAGCAAGGGAGATTTTGCTGGAACATGGTAGGCTCACTGCTTTGGAGACTGAGAGTCACGGTTGAGCAGAGGAGCTGGGAAAGTAGGTGCTCTGGGAGTGCTTCTCACAGCCCCCCCTGCCTGTTCCTACCAGCCTGGCACTACCTGGACCACTTCTAAATGTAAACTGGCCACTGAGGCTCTGTGCACGTAATGACAGCATTCACTTCATGAGAGCATTAGCATAACCTTGTAATTTTTCAGCTATGGATCTTGCAGGAAGATGTAGACATTTAGAGCCAACTGTTGTACTGATCTGTATGCAGGGTTGGACATTTTTCACTGTTAGGCAAAAATGCCTCCATCTGTACCAAGGTCAGGCTTTCACACAGAGAGGCTGAAGATTCAATATAAACCAGATACCAGAGTTAACCAATACCCAGTTATGGCTGTCTCCCCACACCTCAAACACTGCTGTTGGTGCAAGACCCTTTAACGATTTTATCAAGCTACCTGAAGGTTTAACATTGTGGAAGTATCTCCCCCCAAATCTGACTTCCATTTCCTCACTGGATTCCTAAAATTCAGCCTGACTGTCAGCAGCAAAGGTAAAATGTTCCAAGTACCTCCATTGTTCAGACAGTGCTCAATCCCAGAAAACAGACAAGCCTTATCTGTTGCCTTTGGGCAGAAGGACAGTGATAACGGTACACTCAGGATTTTCTCCAAGGCACAAATAGAACAAGGTATTAACCTGCAACTTAGCAAGGGCCTGTGTAGCTGGCTAGCATTTCACCATCACTGTGGAAACTCCGCTTGCAGATGAGTCATGTTCCTTAAAAGAAAAAGCTGGTATCACAAGGGACATGGTGAAATCTGGATCTCTTTCTAGGAAATCACACAGATTCTGCTTTGATGAAAACAGAAAACTCAACATTGGGGTGACTGGGTGAAAGTTTAAAACTGAACATGAGTTAAAACTAACAAAACTCAGTATTGGGTTATCTGCATGGAAAGGTGAAAGTCTGTGTTCAGCAAGTCAGGCTCAGTGATCTAACTAAAACTTCAAACTTTAAAATCTCTGAGACTGGGATTGTGATGCCCCATTTTGTTGTCTATTGTTTGTCCTCAACACTATGCAAATTCAGCATGAAAATTTCTTACAGCCATTTAATTTATACCATCCATTATCCCTGCCTGCATGACTGACATTTACTGCATGATGTCTGGTAAGTAGTACTGGCGGCTGGGAGCCAGGAGACCTGGTGTCTATAGCTGACGTTACTATCTTTGGTGAGTCACTTCATCTCTTCTATTGCGCTCACTTAATCATGGTCATCATCTTCAGTTGAGCTGTTTGAAGGGACTTTATTATTACAGCTGTTACACCCAATACAACAAGGCTTGAATTATTTTCAGGGAACACAGTGATACAAGACTGAATTATTAGGTAGCACGTCTAACCGAAAGTATTTGGCAGATACAGTCAGAGTTGAATGTCACACCATCTAGGTCTTTTTTTCACCCAGTCAGCAGTGTAGATAAGCAAAATATTTGCTGCCTGTACTGAAAAAAAATGTGCCTCACCCACCGTGCTGCAGAAATTGAGAAGAATAGGTGGTTCATTTTGCCCCTTCTTTGGTCATTATCATTTTTTTCATGGGTCTGATTCAATGTCTGTTGCTGCTGGCTGGGGACTTTTCCTTCTCTTCATTCCCTTTTTAAGTAGCAAAACATTCTCCTAGTTCTCTTAACTCACACTCCCTTGTTGAAACTCTTGGAAAACAGATAGCAAAGCTGATATAGAGAAAGCCACAAATCCTGCTAATTACACAAATTTACACCAGATAAATACCCTAGACCATCCTTTTCCCTCTTGGTAACTGCAAGTTTTACCTCTGGTGTTCCTGAGAAAAATTAGGATGCTGATTTAATGAGAACAAATAAACTAATTCAGGAAACATGAGAAGCCTCCAATGCAATTCCTTTCATGCAGAATCAAACTTTAACCAAAGCTCCATTAAGAGTATGACACAGTTAAATAGGTGTTTTATGTGCTTCAGCCACTAGCACTGAACATCCTGAAAAGAACTACAGGACATCTTGTGAGAATGCCTGTATCAAAGGCATGCGATAGTTTTCTAGCTCTCTTTTTAGAGATAATGTTTTAGAGATGTTTTGGATAGTAGATCCTAACATTTGAAAACGAAATGAAACGGGGTGGGGAAATGCATGTATTTCTTGGGATCACTGCATTTATTCACATGGGCTGCAGAAAAGGAAAATATTCCAAGTTCTCTAAATCCTTGTGCTAATTCATTTCTATCCCTGGTGTAACAAAATGTTCAGATGCACAGACTTGCCCAAATGATCTCAGTGTTACAAGGACCATTGACTATTTACTGAGCTCCAACCATGTCTTTGACACTTGGAAATTCATAAAGATCCCTTGCTTGGAGAAATCTCTCTGAGTATCAGGCAAGAGCTGAGACCTGCTGGAAAATCTTGGGCAGGAGGAGGTCCGAGAGTCCCTCTCTTATGCTGTTTCTCCACCACCCTTTTTCCAGATATTGAATCTATCACTGAACAAGTTGTCTCTAAAGTTTCTGTCTCAGTGGTGTTCTGTGCCCAAAGCTGTTATGGTGGGGAGATGCAGTGCTACCCCCCTTCCCTGGCACCACGAGGCTGTCATCTCCCCTTGGGTCCTCTCAGTCATGAAACAAATATGTTCTGCAGTCTTTAATTTGCCTGTCAGTCCTCAAAGTACCGTACGATTTTGGAGGACTTGATGTTGCAGAAGGTAGGTATGTATCACTGAAAAAGGAACCTAATTTCACAGCTATTTTCCTGCATCCTTAATGCTAAATTTTGAGGTGATTTTTGCCCTGTTGTAATTCTGTAGCAAGGATAACTTAATTATTTAGCCAATTATAATATCAGGGAATATAACAACCATTACGTGAATGGGTGTTGAATCAGCACATTTTCCACTCCACAGTAAGCAACAGGAAAGAGAGAGGAAAATGTATTAACTGAGCAAAATCTAATAAACATAATGCTACCTACAGATATGTGCTATTTAATCTCATGAAAGGATTTTATGCTTCTGTTCACATAGCAATATCGGATATCATCTCACTGAAGGAAGCAGTGACTCCAGTACGCAAGTCCAACATCAGGAAAATAAAGTTTTTATTTTAATATCTGCATGCAAACAAAATGTCTTTCTTGGTAATTCTTAAATGTGGAGGGAAATAATACTCAGGTGTTAACACATTTTAGGCTAGATCCAAGTGGAAAATGCTGCCATTGACTGCAATCTGATATTTCTAGACAAGTCTATGAGTTTCTCTAGGACATGGAGAATTTTCTGTTTGTTTGTAGAGGCTTCCCCAGCTGAGACTAGAGCTAGAATGGAGTGTTACCAGATACTGCCATACAAACAATAAGGATCTCTCTTCATGTTCAGTTAAAACATATCTGCCACACTTATTCTGCTCTTGTGGATAAGTTCTAGGTTTGACAAATTCCCCCCCAAAATTCAGAAGTTTCAATCTGGAGAAGCATGAATAATGAATTGGTCAGAAACTCTGCTGAAAATGAGAATGGAGTAAAACCAAACATACCAGGTTTAATTTTCCTCTGTACTCCTCACCGGGAGGGGAGGCATAAAATGGGATGGCAAAACCTTTGTAAAATAAGCTAATTTAACAAAATTCAAAAGAACTAGCACTTCAGTTCAAGAGGCAACTGTTTGTACGGGATCTGAAGTCCTCCAGTGCTCCACAAGTGTTAAATGTCCTTTCATTATTAGTTGTTACAGCTACATGTGATATTGATTATGTTAATAGTTAGGATAACATTTCGAAGAGGAAGTATTAGATTTTTGTAACTGATTAGTACATAGGTTGTGATTGGCCATATAATTACAGAGTTATTAAGGTGGTATTTAACATGGCATTGTACAAGTCAGCTACTGTCTGGGACATCAGCAGGCCCAAGTTGGAACATTCACACTTGTAAAGTACACAGCGTTTTCTAAATGTAAAATTATTTTTTTAACGTTCATTTATTAAAAGGATCCTCAAGTAGAAGGTTCTTGCATGCCTGTTATCGGAACTGAAGTCCACAACACACATCCAAGTCTAAATCTTTTTAAAAGCAATAGCCACATTTATGGTGACTTCCTCTAACACCTGAATACATATTTAAGCTGAATTTATTATTATTATTTCTTCAATACAGAAAAAAAAAATACCCTAAGAGCCATGTATTACACAGCCCTTATCCAGACACTACTGAAATGAATGGGAATGGTCCTTTTATTCAGGGACTTAATGCAAATCCTAAATTGGGCACTTTGAAAAGTTAAATTTTACAGCATTTTAGGTTATGTTCTTATTTTCACTTCAGAGATTCAAAATAAGAGCTGACTAGAGTGTTAACTGGAGATTTTTACTGCAGCTGGAAGTATCCACTTGTACAAGGTAACATTAGATAAACCAGGATATAAATTTTTATTTTGTGAACTCCACCTGGATTGCACATTGGTTTTGCTCATGAAAAACAGCTGATGCAAGAAAGATTTCAAGATATATATAAATCAGGAATTTATGTATATTTAGCACTGATAAACCAGTGGAGCCTTATCTTCAGTGTTTATAAAAATGCAAGAAAAATGAAGATCAGCTGTCTCAGTGCGAACACCACCTATACAGACATCTAGCTCTGTGGGGGCAGGTGAAACCAGATTTTTATCTTTTCTATACATAGACACATCAGGCATCCCTAGAAGTACAAGGGAACCTTCACAAAACAACCATGTCTATCTATATTTTCAAAAGAATGAGTGCATGGTACTATAACCCATGGCGTCTCTTTGCTATAAAATAAAAAATGGCTAAGTTGAATGTGTCTCACATTTTTTCAGAAAGCACCATTATGCTGCTCTTGCTGTTGCTCCTTCTTCTTGGCCGCATTTAGCATAGTGACAACTGCTTTCACAGCCCAGTTTCACACTGCAAAGTTTTAACAACTGGCGTACAGGTCCCGATAGAAAAAAATCAGGAAACTGGCAAAACCGTTTCTCTTTTAAGTCTGATTACATCTCCTTCCTTGAACAGCACAAGGTCTCAGAAAACATGGTCATCAATATAAGCTGCATAGATGGTGTAGTGTGTCCCCGCAGCCCCCAAGAAACAGTCACGTACAACATCTGCATCCATGATGGTGGCAAAGCCAATCAAGATTTTTAACTCCACAAGTCCAGTGACTCAGATTGCAGACACCTACATATATTTCCCTGGTCTCCTGGAAATGCCTCTTCTCCAGTGGCCCATTCCTGTGACATAGCAGACAATGTTCTATGGAAGACAAGAGCACAACTTCAGCTCTATGTTGTTGGATAAATGCAAGATCACCTCAGCCTGTGGGGACAGGAAACCGTTTCAGCCTCCGCTCCAAGGTCGACCAGAAGAGCAAGGACAGCAGTTCTGATGTTGCAAGGAGGACAGACACCAGCAGCTACGAGGGAGAGAAAGGGAACTAGGACTCAACCAGGGAAGCCCACCCTGGTGAAGCAGAACTACAATCCACACAATACTGGAGATCATGAAAAACACCGATTTGGGAGCAGTCCCTCCTCTTCAGTGGCGTCTCCCACTTCATGCTCAGTAGCATTATAAATGTGTGAATGTGTGGATGGGATGGAAGAGTCTATGGGGAATAGGAAAGGGTGAAGAGGTGTGTGTGTGTGTGTGTGTGTGTGTGACACTGCCACAGGTCTCTGGCCTTTTGAAAAACACCAGGCTGAAACCTGACACCAAATGAGGGCAAGGATGATGCTTAAATAAAATTCTAAACTTTTAACATCTTGTCCCCATACACAGCACATAAACCTGACCTCTCATGTCCTCTTTAAAAATGGCAATTGAAAAATAAGGGTAAGAACATGGAGAGCATCTAGTCTATTTCAAAAACTTGTCCTAGCTACGCAGCAAGAAACAGAGTGAGCCATCTGGTAGGGTTTCAATGGTTGCAAAACAGAAATACACCAGGAATACATTTCATAAATTAGTCAAATAGCAATCTGGGTCTCCAAGCATAACAAAGTAAGTGACATAAGGACATAAAAGTGTGTTCCCTGATAAACTCGCTAGTGACTTTAACCTGAGGTCAGGTAGTGTGGGTTTTTTTTTGTTTTGTTTTGTTTTTTTTGTTTGTTTTTGTTTGTTTGTTTGTTTGTTTTTTAAGTCCCTAGTACTCATGCACTGAAAATCACAGAACTGTAAACTCAAGACTAATATCCCCCCTGCAAACAGACAAAGCTGTTGCAGAAGACGGCAAAGGGAATCCTAGTTAAATCTTTTTTCAGGGAGAATTACTTTTGTCTGTTATGCATTGCTAGCAAGCAACAAGAGTCCTCTCTCCTTGTGCAGCATTTCTTGACCACTCTGACATCATTGCTTCTTAAGCTGGTTGGTCTCAGCAGTGTTCACCAGGGGACTCATCGGCCCTTTGGTTCCACTGCATGCTGGTAGAAAACATAACCATGACTACACGTAAACAAGCCAGATCCATGGGCAGCGTGCACTTCTTTAGTGGTGCAAGAACAGCTATCTGGCAATTCCCGCACACACAGATTCTCTTTGTTGCTCTGAACAAGTTCAGTTTATTTATTTTTTAGATTTTTTGCACACACTAAAATGTGATAAAGTTCAGCATAAACACAAGCGAACCATAGATGTCTTGTACTACCTTTTTCCTTCCTTTTATCATGATCAACAGCATTACAAATATTTGAGAAAAGAACCAAAAATAAGCAACAATTAAGCACATGTTAGGACACAGTATAAAGTGATTATTTTCCTCAGCTTCAGCACTTCCCAGTCACTCTGCTTGGTGCTCTGCTGTTGAGAACCAACAGATGACTCTTTGTTTCTCTCTCCCAGTCACCACATCCTCTTTGTTATGCCAAATATTCCACAATGCATAGCAAGAAGCAATAGCTTGAAAACTGCTTGCCTCAGAGAGATACAGGCAAGTCAGCCTGCTAACAGCATACCAAAACGTTCCCTGGCTTAAGGGTGGAGTAAGACAACCCAGACCCCCTAAGAGAAGCCCTAGGCTCACATCAGGGTAGCTGTCTCCAGTATCTCCTTGGGATGGCAAGCACAGACATGAACCACACCAAGCCTGGCTTCCTGCACCCAGGACTGGACACAGCAAGCCTTGAGCCCTGTCTCATCACCATATAATCATGCAGCAGTCACTGCTGGCATCTTTGAAACAACCACCAGGCTGAAACACAGTCCACTCAATATAACAGGCATCTTGTGGTTGAAAATTTAAAGGAAGAAAAAGAAAATAAATGCACTTCAAGACTGTGGAAGTATCACAGACTAGTGGCCTGCACTGGAGGGATGGGGAAAACTCTCCCACTGCCCATCCTCCTGGGTACTACTAGGTTTTCCAAGCTCCGTCACCCTAACACCTGTGAGGTGCTCATATGCACCATCTACTTTCTCTTCTTGGAAAACCCCATCAGCTCTGTTGCAGCAGTAGTCGTCATTTAAATTACACCAGATCCAGGTGAATTGTGTAGCTTAGCTATATACAGACACCAGATACGAGCAGGACCCATGACCATGCATGGGAGAGGCAGCTGCTGGGTGCTAGGGATTTGAAGTAGTGAAGACAAGAAGATATGGAAAGTTGTCTCCACACACCCATGATGTCCTCGGCTCTCCTCTGTGTGGTTTTGTAAACCGCAAAAAAGCACATCCTGCCAGAGGGCAATTTGGGGAACATTTTTGCGTATGACTTCAGCATACCAACCAGCCAGGAGACTACTGCACAAAGTATGAGTTCAAGAACCAAAATTTGGGGGATTTTTGAGCATGTGTCAAAGTCACCTGTTGCATGCTGATAAAATTTGTAGCAACAAGATTTCTAGTGGAGACTTAGCCTCATTCACACTAAAGTAACCAGTCCTACAGCCCTCCTCTGCTGGGGGGTAAAGCCATCACTGAAAAGTGAGAAAACACAACAAGAGTCAGAGAAAATGTGTGATGATTTACTAATAAAATTATAGAGGAATGAGATAACTCATAAGCACGGTAACCAATTTACTCCTTATGGCTCAAGCTCTGCTAATGTTTGGGATTGTATCTCACAAAAATGTATACAAATACCAAGAATTTCCCTCCCAGACTACTTTTCACTAAACAGAGATTTGCAAAAGCATTTTTTGCTGGACTAAGCTTTGTTTCCATCAAAATCGCTAGCACTCCAGCTTAACTTTGATGGGAGCAAAGATAGGCTAAATGCCACCCACAGAGTTTTATTTACTACATAGAGCGTGCTAACACCGATATCTCCACAGCCATATGAAATCATAGCTCCTGTGGTGTCCTGGAAAAGTGAACTCAAGACTTTCTAGCAATACAGAGCCTCAAGTAAGAGCCCATTCCAGCTCAGCCAAATTATCTTTTCATATGAATGACTTCTTATCAAATCCTAGTTACAAAAGTTTAGGTAAGGGTATTGATATGACACTAATGTATTAGGGAAACAAAAATAAAGGAACCAGAGAAATCAAACACCACCAAAAAACCCACAAAAGAACAATAAAGCCTGGACATGCTTCGCATTCTTTTCCGAATCAGAAGCACTCGCTCTTCCTGCAACAACTGGCTCAGTAGCTTGGGCTGTAAGTCTCCTTTGCAATGGTGAGACAGGATTATCAGAATTAAGCAGGTGAGATAACACAGAAAAATGGAATTCAGCAAATAAACAAATAAATAAAAACATAGAGGACTAAACTTATTTCAGCCCAGCAGACCCTACTAACAAGGCGCATCTTATCTCTATAGTCTTAATAAAAGCACAAAAAGACAACTTATTGCTTTTCAGTACACGCTGAAATCACTCAAAATAAACTGTGGTTTGGTTGGAGATAGAGCTATTGTGGACTGTAATTACATACAAAGAAAATGGATCTATCTAACGTGAAAGCTTTCTACACTGAACTAAAATGCAATAGTGAAGATAATTACTTTGATCCTTAAGTCTTTTCCACAAAGACAAAGATCTTGCCAAGCTGGAAGTTGATTCTGCAATTTTTAGTATCTTGTAAGATAACTCATTTCTTCCTGCTACTCCTCACCAACAAGTAAATCCCAGATTTTTAAAACAAATTACTTAAGGGGATGTGTCCAATTAAAAATAATATTTTTTCTTCTCTTTTTCTTTTTTCCTTTCCTTTCTCATCTCTCCTTTTCACTCCTGCTACTACAAGTAACTTTTAAGATGGAATCATAGAATAGTTTCTGTTGGAAGACACATTTAAAGGTCATTTAGTCCAACCCCCCTGCAATGAGCAGGGACATCTTAATCTAGATCAGGCTGCTCAGAGCCTCATCCAGCCTGACCTTGAATGTTTCCAGGGAGGGGGAATCTACCATCTCTCTAGGCAACTTGTTCAAGTGTTTCACCATCCTCAATGGAAAAAAAATGTCTTCCTTATACCTAGTCTGAATCTACACTCTTTTAGTTTAAAACTATTAGCCCTTGTCCTATTGCAACAGGCCCTACTAAAACTTCTGTCCCCATCTTTTTGATAAGTGCAGTATTGCCAGTTTGGAAAATTATAAAATATGACTTGGTACTCAATCCTGCAAAAGACTTTTCCAAACAGAAACACTGGAAAACAAACACGGAAGAGTTTGTAGCTGGATCTAACTATTTTAGCCAGGTACCCCAGGAAAGCAAGACCTCCATGAGTGCAAGATGGGATGTGTATGTGTATACATGCATGCCTGTGCAGTCACGTGCCTACGTATATCTCTTTTGCTTCTTCACTCTCCACCCTCCCCATAACCTTTGAGACTTCATTTCTAACACATTTCACAGAGAAATAAAGCTCTCAGAGATACTCATCCCCTACAATGTAGTGAAAAAAAGGAGTTGGATAATGAATAAAGATCTTACTAGAGCCTCAGCTGAGGGAAAGGTGGTAATGTGAGCTCAGTGAGTATTAAATACCACGCAGTCTACTTAGGACATCATTCTTGAGACACAAATGTGAAGAAAAACAAGCCCCCACTGTTCATGCAACTGCTTTTTCTGTAACTGCTTGTACTCCTGATGGATGGCCTCCCTTTAATTTTGGTGAATGTGTACCCACTGATGCATAAATTGACCTCGGTAACACCAAGTACTTGAGCACTATGAACAGCACCACTAGGCTTCAGGTTAGTAGACTGAAATGTTTACATTAATGTGCTACCTGTTCCACAGCTGGCTAAAAACTGTCAGTTTACATGTTAATGAGGTAGGAACCGTTTGGTCCGGTGCTGTAGTGGATTTTGAAACAGCAGCCTTGGCATGAGGTAGAAATGGCAGCAAAACGTGGATTGACTTTTTAAAAGTGGTTTTGAAATTAGAGCCCAGGCTTTGTTTGGATACATAATCTAATATACTTACCTCACCACTCCAGAGGAACGCCGCTGGACCACATTCCCACAGAGGGATGGTAATAACCAGACAGCTCCGACGTGCCTGGTTATGTTGCCCAGATATATTCACCCTTTTTTCCCTGTGCAGAATATGTAAAGCAGAATATGTAAAGCAGAAAAGGTGGCTCATAGGTTCGCTACTGATTCTCACCTTTCCTCTGTAGGCTGTACTCTATAGCTAAACAAGTAGAGGAATTAAGTCAGCAACTAAAGACTGTCAACCTGGGAGAAAA
Organism: Athene cunicularia; assembly: GCF_003259725.1. NCBI lineage: Eukaryota > Metazoa > Chordata > Aves > Strigiformes > Strigidae > Athene > Athene cunicularia. The sequence continues at coordinate 118,029,785 of NW_020799091.1, forward strand.
GGAGAATTCGAAAGCAATTCACGCTTGAGGACACAGGCATAAATTATTCCAGGTAAGCCACACACAGCATGTCAGCAACTCTGTAGGAACTCCCTTCATGCATCTTCCACCCTGCCGCAGCCCATGGCAGAGGTTCATTTATCCCTTTGTCCCTGCAACTTTCTGAAGCACAAATGCCTTTAAGGGCTGTCCCTGGAATGATGCCACTTAAGCAACATCCATAGGCCTGCAAGAAATCTTACCCTGGGTATTTCCTTTTCTCCTTAAAGTTGAATCTATTAGGTGCTTTCATACAGTACCTACTTTCTTCACGCTCCCATAATACAGGCTTTTACTGCCAGGAATTAATACATCAGCAAGGAAGAAGAGAATAATTTCAGCTCTATATGTTTCTCTGTTTACATCCATTTTTTTAAAGGAGAATACAATATTCCCATTTGAAAGCAAGAAAAAGGGTTTTCAGGGAATTAGTGTTTCAAGTATAGAATTTCAAAATTATTACAGAAGTGCTCAGTAATTCTAAGGACATACGTGCAATACTCTAATCTGTTTCAAATGTTTCGTTATTGAGCTGATACAGAACGATCATGACATACAAAGTCTTCTGGCTCATTTTACAGACAGGTAAAGAAAGACAAAAAAACCAGAATGCAGGTCTTTGAGTTCAGGTTTAGACTTCAGTGCTATGCATACAACAGTGAAGCGTGGTTTTCTGAAGTGAGGCACAGTAGTAAAAAGTGGCTCTTAATTACAGGTGTGTTGTCCCAGGCCCACAGACTATTATATTAAATTGTTATAAAAATTATTATATCCAAATATTATATTAAAATTAAACAATACAGCTTCAGGAAAATAATCTGTTGAGTATTATTTCCGCTTAGAGAATACCTGGAGAAAAAAGCCTCAAAAGTTTTGCTCTTTTATTATTTCAAAGCCACAAGAAACTCAGTGTTTAACACTGATTTCATGGTTTTAAACCACTGACTTACATTTGTCATATAAAGAAAATTATTCCATTTTATACTTCTCCAGCTGAGCTATGTTTAAGCAGTTACACTGAGATTTGGTCAAACTTTTCCAGTTTTTTTTGGTTGTTTTTTTTTTTTTTTTTTTTGGCAAGAGATTTTTTTTAGGAGCTTGGACAAGGTAATTTTTGACAGAGAATCTGTTTTCAACAAACTTTAGTTGCTGTCCTGTTAGAAACCTGCCTTTATTTGCAAGCAATGCAGAGTTTTTCAGTTTAGGGACTATATATTGAGACAGCTCCTAGCATGACGGAGTCCTGATGTCAGCTGAATGATACTTTAATCGAAACAGTAAAAAAAAAGCATAGTGAAATCTCAGCCTGAGGGGGACTGACATTCTAAGTCTCTATTGCCTTTTTCTTGTTATTCCATTAATTGCATCCAGACTATGTAGCTGACTTTGGTCTTAAATGATGAAGGCCTTCTGGAGGATTTTCACTAACCTTTCCCTAGCTGCTGGATTAACAGGACACTCTCATACCCCCTTTTTTTTTTTTTTTTTTTTCCTGTAACACTAAGTAATCTGTCACTTTTAATTCAAACTGGCCTACTGCAAGAACATTACATCAAATGCAGTTGATTTGGTGTGAGTGAACGTTGTCTTTGACAGAAATTTCGTTGTAAGTACAATGCAACATTTACCACTTCAGAAACAAACAAATCATGATCTTTAAGCACTTGGACTACTTCATGTAACAGCTGGGACCTTCAGAAGAACAGGAGGGTTTCATGAACTGGAAGTGGTACTGCAGAAATGGCATTAGCAGAGTGAAGAAAGTTGAATGGGAAATATGGCAGCTCGAGATTAAAGGGCAGGCAAAGGTGAAACTTCAGTGCAAGCTCCTACTTTCTGCTCATCAGATTTTAACTAGGAAAGCCTCAACTGTCTGTACATATCTGTTGTTCCTTGTCCAGAAAAATATATTAACTTCATTTCCCAATAAATTCACCCTCCCCCCAAATGCATGTGTTCTTTATGTACATGACTTCTTTCTGCCCCCTGGAGTAAAAAATATAACTCCTCAGCAACTCTCTTTGGACTGCTGCTCTCTTCAGCTACATCCAAGGTTGTGACATTTCTCTTTTCTCCACAGAGAAAATTGCAATGATGCCACAGCGCATGGTATCCCCACAGAAGGTTTTGAGTAACTAATCAGCAGTCAAGATTAAAGGAATATAGGCTGACCAGGAAAAGAAATTCAAGAGTAGGCCTCCCACTAAATGGATAGTCTTAAATCAGACATTTCCCTCCCCATATTCTACATTTTGAGTAGTCATTCACAAATCCCCACTTCCACTCCTCTGTTGGCTACTCCCTCTCTATTGAACATCAGTGCTTTTCTTCCTGTGGTGTTACAGAAACAGGCTTTCCTACATCCAGCTCCAGCCCTCTCTCACGCTTCCTTGAGAGAGAAAGATAGAGCATGTGTCTCTCAAGCTGCCTTCCAAAAAACCCCTCTCTTCATATCTTCATAATGTCAAGTTAGATAGGAGGGCTGGATGTTTTTCATCTTCTACAGACTATTCTGATCCTTTCTACTTGACGGAAAAAAAAAAAAGAAAAAAGAAAAAAGAAAAAAAAAAGAAACGTTTCACTGGGGAATATTTGACTATATACTACTTAATTATCAGCTGCTAATGGAGCTTCTTAGTGAGCCCAAAGACTGAACCTACTGGATGGTTTCCCAGGCCAAGACACCCAAGGAGAGGCATGGGAGGATGTGTGATCTGCCTGCGACTGCCTGCGGTTCCTTTCTCCCACGGGGAGGGAGAAGACTCCAATGGCCAGGGATATCAATCAAGTGTTAAATCTGCAATAACAAAGCATACTTTTAAGCCAGACATCTATTTAATAAAGCTTACTCCTTACACAAAATTGCAGACAAACCTGTCCATAATCAGATAACATGAAAAAAAGATTCTGACAGATGGCTGGTGACATCTGTACCTGCCTCCTTCCCCCATACTTGGCCAATTCAGTGTTGCTTGCAAGTATCTGAGAGAGGCGGCCTCTGAGAAACAGGCACACTTTGCACTCCTGGGCAGGCTGAATGTGTTGCTGTAGTGAGTGTAACCTGCTGGTTAAAGCACAGAAACAATTATCAAGCGTTCGGATGCTGTTCTGGGCCACACAGATCACTCATGTGTGCTGCACAACTTGACAGGTGGTGATTGCATAAATTTGTGGAAATCTTTTTGTGATGCTACTGAAAAATCTCATATTTTAGCTTTTTTTTTTTTTTTTTCTGGGTTGGTGAATAAAGAAGGTTCTGCAATGGAAATAAATTATCTTTGACAGCACTGCTGCAATTATACTGAAATTACTGGAACAAATAAAGCCTCTGCAAATCTTTTCTCACTTTCAAAAGCCAGAAAACATGCTGATGTTTATAGGTTTTCTCAAGGATCTGTAATTCATACTGGTGCACTGCACATGAATAAAGCATGATGCTCACAAACTGTGTCTGTCATGCAAGTCCATCTGTTTTGTTCAAATGTCCATGTTAGACCATCTGAGCTGTTGAGGTTATTAATTGGCAATAGATTGAAACACAGTATTTAAAACAGTTTTGACTAATGCAAACCCAGATAAATCTGAGTTGGCAGATTTATTAGCACCCAATGTTATAATGTGACTCAAAGAATGATTAGCCAGGACCCTTGACAGGATGAAGATATATGATCTGATATAACAGTCTTTTTCTGCATCTATCGAGAGATGACTTTAGGTGTGTGGGTGTTTGTTTAGTGCTTATGTAAATTGTTAGATTGATAGCCCTGAAATATGAAACTTTACCTCCAAAACTGGGCAAAGCCTGGGTCCTGTCTTATAATGCTGTGCTGTGTCTTAAACAAGGCTCAGGGGCTTACTGCTAAGAGCAAGGCAGGAGACTGACTTGGAGCTTATTCACCAAGGAGAAAGCTAAGTCTAATGAGATATTTCTTCACAATGTAGAAGGTATGAAAATACCTGGGACATGCTTCACATATTTAGTGTGTTTATGTGGAGTACAGAATTGGTCGTTTTTAAAATATCTTACAAGCATGCCACACACCTATATTTGCTTTACACTGTACTTCTTCCTGAAGAATTAGGTATCCTTATAAAGATAGTGAAAATACTGTGGAGAAAAAGCACAAAGCAGGTTCTCCAAAAATAAAGAAGAAAGAATTTGAGACTTTTCTTCAGTCCCACCTCTCTGGCTTTTTTCCTTGCAAGGAGAATCAGTGTACAGCTCACTTCAAATTGAAGTCAGCTTTGAAAATTCACATTTGAGCAGTAGCTTGACACAGAAAAGTCTAAATTAACTGATTAACTACTCAGAGTATATCAAGTAAAGGGAAATTTGACTGTCTGCAGAAACTGAGACTAAAGGAGGGGCATAAGTAAATGCAGTATTTTGTGAGCCATCTTCAAACCTGAGAAGCATGTGTTACTCAAGCAGAAGTAACAGGACTGCAGCTGAGCTCTTGACAGAGATGTAATAGAAAGAGAAACAGCATGGACAGAGGGCATTAATGGTTATTTTCTTTTATCCTTCCCTGCTTTCTTGAATTCTTATTAGGGAATTAATAAACACATATGGTTTGCAGAACAGATCCAGACACTAAGAACTTTCTAGAGCACTTTTTTTTTATTACTAATGGTAATTATGCCTACAGGTGAAGTAACAGCTGAGCAACTCACGTTACCCTGCTGTTTACTTTAATCAAAGGAGTCGTGAATTCTTTAACAAGACATTTTAGAAAAAGGACAAAGATAATTTCATAACACCTAATACATAATAAAAGTATACAAGGAGAGAAAGAGAAAAGGAGATGGACTCAATAAAGCCACTTGAAGGCATGCTGAATTTATTTTTGCTGAAATTTTCACAGAATCACAGAATCATCTAGGTTAGAAAAGACCTTGAAGGTCATCCAGTCCAACCATTAACCTAACAATGACCATTCCTAACTCCACCATATCCCTCAGCGCTACGTCAACCCGACTCTTAAACACCTCCAGGGACGGGGACTCCACCACCTCCCCAGGCAGCCCATTCCAATGCCCAACAACCCCGTCTGGAAAGAAATGCTTCCTAATATCCAGTCTAAACCTTCCCTGGTGCAACTTGAGGCCATTCGCTCTTGCCCTATCGCCTGTTACTTGGTTAAAGACACTCATCCCCAGCATTCTGCAACCTCCTTTCACCAGACAGTTTTTTACCCAGCAAAGCGTGTGCCCATACAAAACACAAGGAGCCAGTTTCACCAGGAGAATGCTGTGGGAAATGGTGTCAAAAACCTTATTAAAGTCAAGGTAAACAACATCCACAGCCTTTCCCTCTTCTAATAAGCAGGTCTCTCTGTCATAGAAGGAGATCAGGTTTGTCAGGCAGGACCTGCCTTTCATAAACCCATGCTGACTGGGCCTGATTCCCTGGTTGTCCCACGTGTTGTGTGATGGTACTCAGGATGAGCTGCTCCATCAGCTTCCTGGGCACTGATGTCAAGCTGACAGGCCTGTAATTTCCTGGATCATCCTTCTGACCCTTCTTATAGATGGGCGTCACATTGGCCAATTTACAATCTGTCAGGACCTCCCCGGTCAGCCAGGACTGCTGGTAAATGATGGAAAGCGGCTTGGCGAGCACCCAGCCAGCTCCTTCAGCACCCTCAGGTGTATCCCATCTGGTCCCATAGACTTGTGTGTGTCCGTGTGATGCAGCAGGTCACTGACTGTCTCCTGGATTGAGGGGGGGTCGTTCTCCCAGTCTCTGCCCTCTGGCTGAGGAGGTTGGATTCCCTCAGTACAGTCTTGCTATTAAAGACTGAGGCAAAGAAGGCATTAAGCACCTCAGCCTTCTCCTCATCTCTTGTTACCATGTTTCCTCCTGCGTCTAGCAGGGGATGGAGACTCTCTCTGGTCTTTCTTTTGCTGCTCACATACTTATAGAAACATTTCTTGTTGTCCTTGACTGCTGAGGCCAGATTAATTTCCAGTTGGGCTTTAGCCCTCCTGATTTCCACCCTGCACAGCCTCACAGCCTCTTTGTAATCACTGTGAGTGGCCAGCCCCTTCTTCCAAAGGCTGTAATCTCTCCTTTTCTCCCTGAGTTGCAGCCAAAGCTCCCTGTTCAGCCAGGGTGCTCTTGTCAGTTGCTGGCTTCTCTTACAGCACCTGGGGACTGCCTGCTCCTGGGCCATTAAAAAGTGGAAGCTTCACTTCCTTCTTAAAGATTGCCCAGCCTTCCTGGACCGCTGTACTTTTCAGGACCGTCTCCCAGGGGATCCTGTCAAGCAGGTGCCCAGACAGGACAAAGTCAGCCCTTTGGAAGTCCAGGATGTCAGTTCTGCTGCCCCCTCTCCTGGCCTAAGAACAGAGATCTCTATTATTTCATGATCCCTGTGCCCTAGTCGGCCTCCAACCGCCACATCACCCACCAGCCCTTCTCTGTTCACAAAGAGGAGGTCCAGCAGGGAACCTTCTCTGGTCGGTTCTCTCACCGGCTGCATCAGGAAGTTATCTCCCACATATTTCAGGAATCTCCCGCTCTGCCGTGTTGTATTTCCAGCAGATGTCTGGGAAGTTAAAGTCTCCCACAAGAACAAGGGGAAGCAATCATGAGATTTCTCCTAAATGCCTGTAGAATATTTCATCCACCTCTCTTTTGTGGTATGTTCTTAAATCACTGTCACAATCTAAAGGGCTTGTAGATGCTACAAATTACTCAAGACAATTGTCTATTAAATTCAAAAATTGTGAATTTAATAGAAAGAGCATTTGACTGCTGCTTGTCTCTATATCACACAATAAGCATCAAGAAGACTCAAATTCCATCTACCAACGCTAGATCTTAGGAAGTTGGGCTGAGATTTCATTATTTCTGCTGTTCCAAAGCCTGCAGATTGCAGAACAAGCTCTTGCAGAACTAGGTAATCAGAAACAGCAGGAAAGATCTACTAATCTTTGGTGTCTTCTGCCTTTTCTGATGTCCCAGTGTACGGAGACTAGGTAACAGTTTGAAAGGTTATACCAAACATGGTATTTAATAAAGCTCTGGTAGATTGCAAGCACCTTACTTCTTGAGCACTAATGCTCCTGAAGATAACAGTGTAGAATAAACCCTGGCTTACCAGTAAGACAACTCAGTGCTACTACTGGGTTCTTCAATTCATGAAAACAGTGTTAACGTACCAGCTTCACTGCCAGAACAAGAGTTGCAATCCCTCCCGTCCATAACATGTCTCTTCACTGTTCAATTTCTATCACTCTCAAGGTTATAAAAGAAAATATAACAAAAGAGAAGCAAAACCAGTCTTTAGCTTGTCTCTTGCAATGAGCAGGAAATAGCAATAATCTTCACAACCCCCAGAAATTTTCTGAGATGACTCTCTATTACAGAGGAACCTGGGGGACTCCCCAGTTTCTGGCAGCATGGCCTATCTCTCATTCACCATAAGCGCAGCCACTACTCCTCACATTGGCTATTTTAGCCATGGTGGAGAAGTTACACTGTCCATGTGTAGCCCGCAAAATAAACCCTCTTCGGCTTGACGCTTGATTGCTCACAGCTCAGGCCAACAGCTTGGTTACCCAACAGCCCACATGGCTCTGGTTTCCTCATCACCCAAACCTGAGCTCAGCAGGGCTCCTTCCCTAATTGTATATGGGGTTTTGGAGAAAGGCATGACAGAAAGGTAAAGACAACATGCCTGCAGTCACACAGCAGGTCAGTGGCAAACATGAGTAGAATAATTTTCTACCCAAGAGATCCTTCTTTCAGAGTCCAGTCCAACCCAGAAAGTCAAAGAATTAACATGTGTTCCAGCCTTCTACTTCAAGAGTTCATCTGAAGAAATTTCGGTTGTGTTAAGGGCTAATTAAGGTCAAGCATACCACACTCTATGTAGGAAGACTTGTTAAGTCATTCACTCCCTGGAGGAACGAGATTGATTTCCACAGGACACTTGACAGTATTTTGTTCAAACTACTCACAGAAGTCACAAGCAATAGGGTTTTTTCCCAGTAGTTCTTTTGCAAGATACTTCAGGTGTCTTGCCACCTGAAAACTCTAACCTGATTTTTGGCTTAAATGTATCTCCATTTAAGTTTTATACCCCATGCCTCTTGATCATGCTTAGGTGCATCAAACTGCATTTCTTTTATTCCTGGATGTTTGCACACTTCAAACATTTACAGCCTGTTATAACATCATTTCTCCTTAGTCATTACCTAGTGATACATTGGATTGATAAATCATTCCAATAATTTGCCTAGAGTTTTTTCCTTCCAATCCCAATATTTGCTCCTTCCTATTGAACTCCCTCCACCTGTTCCTCTCTTTGGTAACACAGTGCTCCAAACGAATTTAGCAGGCAAATTTCAACAGCCGATGTACAATCTGTTACTGATTCACTACATCTACCTTTCTATCTCCCTCTTATTTTTACACCCTTCTGAAGATCAGGTCCCTTTTGGGCATCTCAATAAAATAACCAGATGTGTTTAGCATCCAGTTTCACCTTTGATACACAAAACATTGAATGTGCTGAGCTCCCAGGAGATATAAGGTAATCTGGCTATGCATTTACATGCCGGAGGATAAAGATGGGGTCTTTTGAGAAACCACACCAGCACCACTGGAATCAGCAACCCAGTGCCTGTTGCCACCTTTGCTCTGACAGTAAAGATGGGGATGATATTTCTTAAGTGCCTTGAGTAAGCCATGAATAAAGACTGGGGTGAAAAGAACACTAAGATATACTGGTCTTTCATTAACAGGAGAGAATGCAATGACAGTGTTGCCTGAGACAGGCCAGGAGCATGGGGCATATTGTCCCTTCTCTCTTTCCACACTGTGAGAACTCCTCCACCTAGACCCCCTTCTTCCTGACACCCCAGGGTGGAAGGCTTCTCCCCATCTCTTCCCTGGAAGGGAAAAGGGGGATTTCAATAGAGGCACACCATTCCCTCTTGGCACAAAATAAAACTTTTAGGCCACAGAGGCTAAATACACAGGAGAATAGCATCTGCCATACTTCTGCAGACAGAAAATGTATACTTCAGGAACAAAAGTATTGAGCTAGCATTTATAAGCAAGCTGTTAAACAAAAGCTGAGGTTCTCCTGCTTTCCCGTGCTCCTGCTGATAAGAGGCACCTGAAAGAGACGAAACAAGGAGAAAATAACTTTCATGGCATGCTCCCCAGTTATGCCTTGATTGTGGGGACAGAGCGAGCACCACAGCAAGGCCAGTCCCAGAGCAGCAGGTGCCGGACGAGTGGCTGGGTCCCTCTCCAGAGCCATGGCAGGGGGCTGAGCGATGGGCACCGGTGTCTCGCCTCTTGCCTGCCAGCCTCATCCCCCAGGAAGAGCCTAACAGCAGTCCTTCCCCAGCTCTGGCCCGAAGCAGGACGAATGTTTCCAACCCTCAAGTATCACCACGTTAAATTAAGGACGCTGGGTTTACTTTCGCAAGCACTGGGGCAGGTCTGCCCAGTTCGGGTGCCTGCTGCCACAGCAGCTGCATTTCACGTGTGCCTAAAACAAAGCTTGCCATAACTGCTTGCTGTGGCTTGACTCTGCACATCCTTTATCACACTCCTTTTAAAACACTGGTATTTTCTGAAGGAAAAGAAAACATCCTGTGCTCTCTGGAATTTTCCATGGTTACACTTTGCCCAGAGGTGACTTGTCCCTCCGAGGAAACTTTCAGCATTATGTAATATTTTTTTTAAATTCTGTTGTTTGTATCTACCGAGGCAGGCAGATAAAGAAAGAATAGCCTGAGATTTTTATCAGTGTGCAGAGCTAGGATGACTCAATGATCAAGACAACTGCTCTGGAAAGTTTTAGACTCTTGTTAATTGAAGATTTCTGAAATTCCAGGATGACAGGGGGTCATCCTTGAATCTTTCTCATGGAGGAAAATGTAATTTTAGGAGGGGTGTGACTGGAAATACCTAAAGGGAATGCCATTTTTAATATTGAGATCCTGTCAAATTGTGCTTTCATAAAGAGCTAAATGTTCAAGCAAACACTTTAGGATATGTTTTTTGTCAACATTTAGAAAAATGCACAAATATTAGTAGTTTAAAAAGCCACAACTTTAAAAAACACTGTAATAGTTTAAACACATACTTTAGTTGTAATCAGTTACCTGGATTGCCACTTTTCTGAGCATTTCAATCCCTCAGTCCCATGTTCTTTTTTTGAAAGGGTTTTGATTCCTCCGAGAAGCAGCTCTAAACTCATTCTCCTCACTGGTCTGCAATATAAATATTGGACATCAATATTTTTCTGTGTTATTGTATAATTCTTGCACACATGGATACTATAAGTATAGTTTCTGAACAATACTATTACTTGCACTGAACCTACGTGCACACACAGTCTGAAAAAGAGTTTGGGGTCTGGTTCATCAAGATGAACAAGACCATCCTGTCATAAATGTCTTTTTATTGTGAGGTGGTTTGTGTGTGGACAATTTAATTACTTGCTTGAGCAATAAAATTCCCACAACAGTAAAGGCTGGCTAATGTACCCATTTCTCACTTGATTAACCTGTCTTGAGAGACACCTGTTCCAAACTAGCAGATTTTTGCAAAATGAGTATCAGAGGACTTGACTCTTTGCCATGATGTTGGCATCATATTTCATGTAAGACAACAACCCCCTCCCC
>NW_020799091.1:118040526-118134171 GCF_003259725.1 Athene cunicularia
ATGTTTTTTGTCAACATTTCCAAAATGCCTTTCATTCTGTGTGACAGATACATTTGCCTGGAGCTGTTATAAGGAAGAATGCAGAACACCTTGTCAAAATGCAGATTTTTTTTTTTTTTAAGATACGATCTCAGGGGGGGGGAAAAAAAAGTAGAAAAGTATACTGATCATCCATATCCAGAGGCTAAGAGGCTAAATCCTTTTGTTATTGATCTACTTAGTTTAGGAATTCAGGGGATACGTGAGTGCCTTTGAATATCTGTGCTCTGCTGGTCTGTACTGTGCTTTTTCTGAAAAGCTAATTTCAAGGGTCTGTCCTAAAGTAATCTTTTACTCTTAAACATTGCAGCTGCCCATGACTTGTAATACCCAAGGTGCCAAAGGTCTGTAAGCATTTTCCAAAGCACTGTATTACACCGTATTGAGGCAAAAAGTTGCTCAAAAACAGAGGAAAGAGTCGTTGTTTCACCTTTATTGTTTGAAAAATATTATAAGCCTTGTGTCACGGGATTTAGAGCATCAACCAATCTACTCTGGTGGTTCAACTCATCTACTGAGATCAAATTCTTAGCTGAGGGAATTTCAAATAAAATTAACCTCCTGCTTCTCTGGTATACCAGTTGGAAAACACTTTTCTCCTCTACAGCCTAGGAGAACTCATGATGTGAGTTACCCTTCAGGACTTGCTCTGTGCTGCCCGTGAAGTAGCACTGGGGTGGCAGGGAGACTTCTGCACAAGTCCTTTAGTGGTGCTGTCCCAGCAGCAAATTTGCTGCAGGCAGAGACTTTTCAAATTATAAAGGAGCACCAGTTTAAGCCATTACATTAAGAATTTGAAGTAAATTATTTAATTAAAAAATCCTTGTCCATGCTCCAGCCGTTGATTGTCTCTGAGCCTGGTAGCAGCGGGTACTATTTACAGGAAATCCTGAAGAGCTCTCTCTGAAAGAGAACATAACGAGACAACCAGGCCCAAGATGAGACACTCTGCGCTTCACTCCTCCACAGGCAGATATCCTAACACTATCTGTTGATTCCTTACTTCTGGAATGCAGAGGTTGCATCTGATTTTTCTCAATGTAAATTCAGCCTTCATGATGGACTAGTGACAGGTGGGGAGATTAAATTCCTCTGTTCTGCCATGCAGAGGTGCACCATGGATAACGCTCCCCACGACTATGTACATCATCCCAGCCTGAAGGAAATGCCTGCTGGGCAGCAAAGATAAGTTTGCCTTCAACACTCAGCCTTTTGCCCACCTGTAGGCATCGGGTAAAACTTCACTGAAGCCAGCATGTGCCAGCAGTGTGAAATAGAGAGTCTGGTAGCACTGTTAGTGCTGATACAGCTTAACCTCTAAACTGTGCCAGCAAAAATAAAGTTTACCACCAAAATCACATTTTTGCTATGCCTATCCTTGGACTTTTTCAGGTATAGAAATGCCATTGCAAATCATAATTTCCATCTGACACTACTACATGACTCACGTTTTCAAGAACAGATTTGGCTTTCAGTCACAAACCTTCTTTAAGCAAAGCCAACACTCTGACGCAATCGCCGGCTGGTATCAGTGGAAATTAAACAAACCCAATATCCGAGATGGAAAAACATTCTCTTGTCCATCACCAGTGTGCTGAAGCACCCAGTCCCTGGTGTAAAACTTAATTAACACCGTGTATGAATGAGTCATTGAATGATTTCAGGTCTCTGAAGGAAACACTATTGCCCGATTTTTCCTTCAGATGTTCCACATTCCCCCAAAGACACCTAAGATTATAGTATGTAATAAGTCTTTTCCTAAGGGTCAGTATAGCATATCAACAGAAGAAATACAGCTTATTGCTAACTTTCTGCATGCATCATTTGCAATTCTGTTCCATGGGCACTTGCTGACTGAAGTAATCTCAATAGTAAAGGTGAAAAATATATATTCCTGGAAGACTATTATATGGAATGACATAGGATGTAAAATACCCTGTAGCCATAGAGAAATGATGACTTTAAATGAATGAAACCAGTGCTGCTTATGTGGTGACAGGAGGATACTGCCTTTTTAAAAAAATATATATCTGTAATGAAAGCTAAGCTGTTATTATGTGTAAAGCAGCTGCAGAGAAAGTGATAGCATTAAAGGCATTAGAACAAAGATTATCTGTTCTCTGTAATTAAATCCTTTTCCCTACTTTATACCAGATGACTCCTCAGGTCACATGAGCCCGACTCAAGCATCATCCTTGAAACTAGCCTGAAGAGGTTGGAGACAGTCACTGGAAACCCCTCAGCCTACAGGGATTTAATTGTTCTGTGGCTTCCATCCTGCCTTCTCTCTGCGGGTGTGGAGAGCTGTAACACTGATCCTAAAAGTATCTGGGAACAGGCTGGTCTTTGCGCAGCTTCCACTTCCGGCACACCTTTTGCCAGTGACCTCTCATACATTCGAGACACATAAATATCACTTCCTTGCCAGAGTGGGCAGATTATTCATATCCTAGTTCCAATAGCTGTATGACAAAATATTATCTCATGGTCACTGAAGGGGGAATATCCGTCTCCCAGAAGTGAGCACAGTGCCAGGCTATTCTCTGCATGAGTCAGGGGGACAGAGGAGTGTGTCAGCATATCTGTGACAAACACAGACACTCCTCAGGGGCCTCTTATCAGCCTGTCACTCTGGCCAGGGTATGGGATTAATGTTCTCCAATTCAACTTTCCTCCTCATCTAACACCACCTCACCTATTGCTTACCTAATACTCTTCAGTTGGCAGCAGTCACAGTTTTAAAAACAAAGGTTTTTCACAATCCAAGAGGAGGGGAGAGTGACTCCGACTAGTTAAAACTGTGACCCACATCATCAGTGATTAAAGAAAGAAAAAAAGTCACTGCTGTTGGGTGGTTTATGAGAGCTGCTGGTCTCAGTCTAGTCACAAGGGGAAAAATCCTATTCATATGGATGCCCTCAGCCTGGTAAATGAATCTCAACACTTAGAGGGCAGGAAGGCTGAACTTACCTTCCCTTCACCTAGGGTCTCTTTGGGTTAGAGCTGGAAGTGAAAAGAAGATAATGACAGAGTCAGACCTGAATTGTACCACATCCCTTTACAGCCAGAAAATCAAAGGCTGACCCAGGCCACAGTCCTTCTGCTCCAACCATTCTCCTGATAGACAAAGTAGCCTCCTTCTAGTACAATCTTAAGGAAAGCATGCTTTGAAATTTACAATCAGTTTCCCTTTATAATCACACTCATTTTTCAGCTTGCAAGGCAAGTTTATCCCTTCTTAAACTTAGTACTGAAAGAAGATAGGAAAAATAGAGGAAGATTGACTTGGGACACAGTAGTTTGAAGGAATTCAGATAAGAAATCCCTCTCATCTCTTTTACACAGACAAAATAAGAGTGTAAATGTACCATCCCTGCTGGACGCAAGACTGGAGGAAAGCCTGGAGCTTCCGCAGCTCATCAAGGAACCATAGTAGCACTAGTGATGAGAGGGCACAGAAAGTGGAAGAACCCCAGTTGTCCAATGAAACCCACTATTATCCATGGCACGAAGGCAGGCTGGACTGGCAGTGGGCAAGCCTCACCAGCCCTTGTAATTCGGCCGAAGTTCAGCCTCTGCTCACTGCCCTCATTTTCCCTGGCTTGGCCTCCCAGCTTGCTACTTCCACTGCCACCTCCACCCATGTTCTGAGGGACATGGCAACCTCCCCAGGTGATCATCACCTCCATCAGCTTTCAAGATTCCTCATACCTTTGTTCTACTTTACAACAAATGCAATTCAAGGTATGTCCCAACAGCACTATCCTTCAGTAAGAGACACACACATGGAAGGGAAGCCAACAGCAACACATAAGCCTGTCAGGTACATGAAACCACCCCCAGTGGAGGTGAACTGGAGAGAGTCGGAGCCAGAGCAAGGGCTGCTTACTTCAGTCAGTCACCACACACTAACATGAGGAATGTTTTTTCTTAACCCAGACTTTTCCACCGAAGCTTACAAAGGATATTACATTTTACAAAACATGGTAGTATTCACTTTCAGAGCTTTATTGGGCTCCTTTTTCCTGAGCAGTTAAAGGATATTCTGAGAAGCCATGCAAATGTGTAAACTAAAACAGAAAACTGACAAGAGGAAAAAGAAAGCAGATGAAGTTTTAGATGAATGTGCATATGAAGTTGTGGGTGTTGTACAAATATAGCTTCCCTGAGCCACTGTTTCATACTTCACAGCAGAGGACTGCTCAACTGGTCCCAGGGAGCTAGGAGAAAAAGGCAGGTCAGCCCCTCTGTTTCACACAGCATAGCAATATGCTGCCAAGCCAAGACTACAAAATCTTTTACTGCTGTAATGTAGGTGACCACTTCCCTACAGTCCTCCATAAATTGTCTTTGCTCTTTGAGGCAGCTTAACTGTAAAGATTTTAGATGGATTTTTTTTATTATTATTTTTTTAGTGTGACTGACTTTTACTTACTGAATCAACAGAGGAAAAATACAAACTGTATTAAAGTGTGCCTACTGGAAATGGGGACAGGATTGGGAATATGTGTGCGTAGAGAGGTAGAGGGGTGCATTCAAAAGCAGAGAATGAAGTAGGTCTTTTTTTACAGAGGCTTATAACACATTGCAGGTATTGAAAGCCAAGGCAAACAGGAGTGGCTCTGCATGCATTTTTGTACGCTTTTTACAGGGGCAAGGTAAAATCAGGCAATGCAACTATATAATCCACTGTCTCTGACACTTCAGCACAGTGTATGAGTAAATGTTGCGTTGACAAATTATGGATTTAAGGAGAGTTTATTTCTTAACCAGGGGAATTAAAGGCTGGTTTAAGCCTCAGAGAATGAAGGTACATTTGTACATTTTTATCCTACTTAAAGCAATAGAACATTTTTATCTATACATAGGTTACTTGTGGAATCCTGTCTTTTCACTCTTCTCGATACTATATTACATGTTGTAAACATATCACATTAAAAAAACCCAACAAAACCAGCCACAAACCAAGCTTTTCTGATCAGTACCTTTCAAAAATAATTATTTTAATTCTAGCTTTAGTACATTTTGTTAGTATTAGCATCCTTTAGGAGAAATAGGGAGAAAATGATGTACAAAGACAGGTGGAGAAGTGGGTTTGTTCAATCCTAAAAAGAAATAGCAAAAGTGTATTGTTTTCAAATACCTAACAGAAGTATATAGAGAAGGCAGAGCCAGTCTTCTCAAAGGGTCAGATTTCTAGTGTGGAAGGCAGTAAGTCCAAGTTGCAACAAAAGAAATTTCACTCAGATGGAGGAGGGGGGTGAATCACCTTGAGGGTACTTTAAAACTGGAGTAGGTGACTGGGAGCTTGTGGAACCTTCATCCTCAGAGACACTTCAACCCCAACTGGAAGAGGCCTGATCTAATTTGCAACTTCTTTGGTCAGGATGACCTCCAGCTGTCCCTTCCCACCTAAATTATCCTATGATACTCCTGTCCTGCCTTGCTTTACTTCACATTAGAATAGCTTCTTTCCTGGATTCTTATATTGGACTTCGATAAGTGTTAAATCTCTAATGGAGCAGAAACTGTATCCGGTGTAAACAGCAGCTGCACCAGTATTCTCCCAGAGGTTGTTCCATGACATGTGCCTCAAAGAGTTTCAGGTTCATTCAAATATAAAGATATCAAGTTTTTGTGACAAAAAATTCACTCCAGGTTTCATTCTGTATTCGAGTACATTCTGAAAGGGTATTAATCATTTGTGCCTCCCACCCCAAGATGTGTGATTTAAGTGTATGGATTTCACCCAAAACTATTTCAAGAGCCGTCTCAGGGAAAACAATCCTTATGGACATCAGCTGAGATGCTTCAGCTAGCAGTTCTTTGCAATAGGAGAAAATTCCTAGGAAAGCCTGAATCCTCCTATTTTCTGAACATAACCTCCAAGTCTATACATGATTCCAAACCCTTGCCTGCAGTAGGGGAGTGGGGTAGGTAGCTGTTTAGTATCAGATGAATGAGAATGTTTTTGGTGCTTAGGGAATGTGTTCAATCTTGATTTCTATTTAGGAGGCATTAAGTGGCTGAAGGACAAAAAGGACTTCAATATAAGCAAGTTTGAATATACCAGAGGAATATTTTTATCAATATGAATAAATGTATTACATTACAGACACTAGGCCATTTAATCCCATGTTAAAATAGACATTTAAATCCAAACAAGGAAGTTATCTCAGTCAGACTTGCAGAAGAAGTTATTTTATATTTTCTACAGCAAACTACCTCCCACAGTCATTAAGTGTTCACTTTCCTACCCTGCTAGGTTTCTGGTGACACACATTTTCCTCTCCCCCTGCTTTGCCAGTTCACCCACTACCCTCCAATCTCCTGTCCTCTCCCTTCTGGTTTTCCATGTGATAGATATTTCTGGCATAGGAGAAGCTCCTACAGCTTCTCTATGCCCACTCACACCACTGTACTCTATCCTCATTAGTATCCTACCCTCTCTCTTTTTCTGATATTTTTCCTCTTCATTTGTCATTGATGTTTTCCTTTTCCATTGTGTGGTTTAGGCTCCTTTTTTTTTTTTATTTTTTTTTCCTTCCACCCACATGTGCTTTCATTTTCGTTCTATTGTGATTAAGATTTCATTTAAATGCAAATTTCAAAGCAAAATATTGTTATTCCCAAATGCTACATGCACACTCATATTTGAACAAGACAGAAATACTTCTCGTCCCTTACCTTTTGTTCTAGGTTTTCCCACCTTGCTATGAAGGTTTCTTTCTTCGTCTTGGATTAATCTCTCATTTCTTTGATGGTCTTTTCTTTAATAGCACAACTGTTTTTTTTTTAATGGTACATTAAACTTCTTTATCAGTGTTTAAAGCTTGATTGATGTTTGACTTCTTTTGTCACCATTTTCTTTGAGTAACTTATTTATTCCTTCCCACTCTTGGTCTGCTATTTTATTCCATCACCATTTTTAGGAATACTCATCCAAAAAAAAACCCTAAAGGAAGCCACTTTTTCTCAGAGGGTCAAATATTAAAACTAGTAATAGTGCACACCTGCAAGATAAGCTTTTTTTTTTTGCTTTTTTTTTTTCCACCTCTAGGGTCTGGGCTGACACTAGTTTGCATCTTGAATATGCAAACAAAAAGAAAAATGGGTGTTAAACATTGCACTTTAGAGCCACTTAGAAGTGTGAAGGCAGAAGCCCTACTTTTGCCTGAGTAGAACACCACAGGTTCTCTTTCTAATGGAGTCTATAGGTCTGTTGTCAATTCATTGAATAATTATGTATGTGACCTTTAATTCTGGCATGAACAGCTACCAAACTCCATTTTCCATGAAGTATTGTCAAACAGGGATATTTTATCAACTTAACTCTGAAAACTGGAAACCATAAGCTCTGGAATTCAATTAACACCCTGATAAATATTGAGATTGGGAAAATTACAGTTTTGCTTATTTGACCACAACCTGGCACATGCTCTTTGCATGTACATGATTAACTCTAGGAAGCAACTGAAGTTACAAGACCTACAAAAAGTGGTTTCTATAGAAGAAAGAGGGTATGGAAGATTTAAACTAATGGTTCTGCTCTTGATAGTAATTGCTCCAGGCCTAGCAATTCCTCACAGACAATTCAATTAAATGCTGACAGAAACACAAATAGAACTCACACGGTCTTCTAGTTCTTGCAGTGTTGCACTGATGTCATCTTGTCTGGAAGTTACTGTGAAAGGCTGTTCTTACAGAACCCATAACTACTAAATAACACGGAGGTGTCCAAAGCAATTAGAAAAACAATAACCCAATGTTTCAAAACCTGAGTATCCCGATCTCCAGAACTGACCTTGTTGTACCTGGCAATCTCACATTGAATAATGTATACCTTTGCATTCCAAACGTTTGATAGGTTTTACAATTCTCCCTTTTGGGTTTATGCATGCATTCCTGAAGGGTCTCTGATGGTAACTGAAACGGAATGCACCTCTTCTTGTGTGAAATTAGCAGCAATGAATCACCTGGACTGGAATGTTTTCAGTGTATAACTAGTTTATTTATTCTAATTTCCTGTTATTGCACAGGTATTTGCCTTTCTGAATTTAATCTTGTCAATGAATATCATTCAGTTACTGCTTGTCTTTCCTGACTTAATGATAGAGTACAATATTCCATATATATATATATATATATATATATATAAAATATCAAGCACAGTTTTGAACTGCCAGTGTTTTTTACAGTAACAATTGTTTTCAAAACAAACTGCATTGTAGAGACATACAAATAGTCATGTTGAAAGATCAAATATTATAATTTATAATAAATTGACACAGCATGAAGTTCGGGCTAGTTTTAGGTTTGTGGTAAAAAATTCCAAAGCAAGTACATCTATAATGAATTTTATAATAAGACAGACTGAAGATTTACAAACTGCACCAGGATAGAGGAAAATTTGATATTATTTCTTGCAATATTAATAGCAAGCAACTTAAGGAGATACTTCAGTCATCTCAAAACAGAGCCTTATAAAATGACGTTAAGCTTAAAAAAATATCAAAAGCTGTTAACCTATGGAAATGCCCACTTAAGCCTCTCAAACAGTTTTAACTCTGACTGCCAGTGATATTGTTGCAGAACAGTATTCAATAATCTTCTGATGCACTTAATGCACATTTGTATTTATTATCGCCAACTAGGAAAACATGCCTTTCAGACAGTCATTAGAAATGTACGCGCATACACATCACTACACAGCAAAATCTCTGTGTGTGGGCACAGTAGTTGTTCATCGCCCAATTGCACTGGATGGGTGTGATGTAAAATAACCAGCAACAGTTTCTGAGGCAGGTTAAGCTTTTATACTCAAAGTAGTTAAAATATTTTAAAACATAAGAATTCCATGTCTATATCTTCTTAAGTCCTAGGGACAAACTAGTTACTGACCATGATGTATCTGTCACTGATAGCAGTTATTATTGCAAGTATCTATAGAATTAGGTGAGCCCTTGCCCACCAAAACTGGGGGGTTTTCTTCTGCTTGCATCATAAATTTTCCGATGAATACCCCCGCTGAAGCTTTACAGCAAGATTCTGCAGTATCACAAAAATATTTAATGAACCAAACTCCAGCAAGTGCTGGCCATAAAAACAACTAGAATAGTATCCCTCAATTCAAGCAAGCAAAAATAGTGGTATTATAATGGCTTTATTTGGATCTAAGCTTCACTAAAATTTCTTGATGTACTTTGCAATCCCATCATTTTTTGGACTTCTTTGATGAGAAATCTGTCCTCAGATCAACCCTTTCTCATTACCTGAAGCTTTTTTACACTCTCTTTCATAACTAAGACTGTATCTAGCTATGCTTACTCTTTCCAATGTTTTACTTGCTTAAAGAAAAAAAAAAGTACTAGCAGTTCAAGCTTGTTTTATTTTTGTATCTCTCAGCAAGTTCTAATAAAGTAAATTGAGCAATATTCTCAGTTTATTGTATTGATAAACAGACTGTAAAGTGGTTTATGATATGGTACTTCTCGTATGAAAGACACTAGACTAACATAAATTGCAATTGTAACTGTAAAGCACTAAAATATATTTTCCCTCTAGGGCTCTCTAGTATATTTGGCTGAAAAAAATAAAATAAAATAAAATAAAATAGACTTGTTTATTGTGTATATTTTTTGTAGTGTAATTAAATGTCTCTATGGTTTCCACTCCGAAACAAAGTCCTCTTTCCCTGCTCAAAGCAGTCTAAAGGCCCACAAATAACTTTACAGAGCTGCCTTGTTCCAATTTGGAGGTGAAAAAGCACTTTCTTTTTCACTTTCTCCAAACTGTCTCCAGAGGAATGGATCTCTCAGCATTTGCAGACCTGTCATTTCCAGGCCGTGTTAATAGCCATTATGAAAAAAAAATATCAGACTTCTGAGTCTATCTTTCCTACTGTCCCAGTGATGCTGTCTCACTGTAATCTGGACTGATGCAAAATTTCCGTTCTCCACCCAAACTGGTGTCAAGTGGATTCTTTGCAGTGATTATTTTGGATCTCACCCAAAATAAGTATTGAGGGAGAAAGTATCTTCCCCCCAGGATTTGTCAGTGTGGCAACTCCTGTACTCTAAGGGATGTAAAACAATCACTGTAGCTTTGCCCCACTACCAGTAGCGGCTGGAGGTTGCAGTCCGGACTGGTAAAGACCCAGAGGAGCACTGCTGCTCCAGTGAGGCACCCCAGCCCAGGTACGGGTTCTGTGGCCCCAGATCATGCCAATTTGAATGCAGCTCTGCAACACCTGCAGTGAAACTCAAGACAAACTCAGTCCTTGGTGGTTTTACTGGAGATAAACAGAAATTGCAGAGATGTGGTAATGTAGCTACAAACTCCAGACAGGTCTCAGTTTTCACACTGCAGCTACATTTTGAAACCCAGCTCTTCAAAGACACCAGGACCTACTCTGATCCCTCTTACAGTGTTCACCAGCAGTAAAATTATTGAAGTGCCTGGAACTACTGAAGGGAGGCAAGAGGGAACAGTGTGAATCCAGACCCAAGGGTAGTAGTCTTTGTTCAGTAAATGCAGTCCCTCCAGTTTCATAGCTCCTGGCTTTAACAGCACTTCCTATCCAGACCTCCCATTAAGAAGGAAGTGCTAATGGACCTGCTGTAATCCTTCTTCAGACAAAATGCAGCAGTTGAAATAAAGGATAACTGAAGAAAGAATATTCACAGAATTATCAGAGGACAGGTAATGGATCTCTGAAATAAAGGTGGAGGTGAGATACTTAAAAAATTAACCTACTCCTCTCTTTTGGTCTTCCTTTAATAAAATGGTGATAAATCCATTACCTGTTTTAAGGTTCAGAGCAGCTGCATAATGAATCTGCTGTAATACACAGGAAAGTGCAAATTCACCATTACACTTCAACAGCTTGTGCTCCACTCCAAATGAGATGGAGGATTATACAAGCACAAAAAACACTCCCTGGAGTAGCTGAATGGAGTTAGTAGAATTAAGGCTGAAACAGTCACGGTTAATTCCTGATACATGTTTAAGCACACAATGTTAAGCCCTTCTTTCGACACAGACTTTCAACCGTAAGATGAATATTTTGCATTGTCTCATTGATTCATTCTTCAACCAGAAAATCATACTTAATGGTTTGGACACCCATGAGGTAGAATTTGTCTCATATCTGTATCTTTTTGTACCCATCATTACACTATATTGGCTCAAAACAGCCAACCTCTTCTATCCTGGACTTTCTTAAAAGGTCATGTCTTATGATAAAGAAAAGTATAAGATCACAGAACTTAAGGGTTCCAAAGCTGATCTTACACCTCTGTGATAAAGCTGGAATAGCAGCAGTAATATTAGCAGCACAGAATAATTTTCTCTTCCAAACTCTGGGGAATGTTTGAAGAGGAAGAAAAAAAACCCAACAACACAACAAACGCAAGCAAACACATATTACAAAAGAGTATAAAATCTCAGACAATCATAGAATTCAGTCTTAATTAGTTCATACATAACTGGTCCAAGCCATAAACTGAGCCAGAGCAGCAAGGTCCCCCTTGGCCAGGCAGGTGTGCTAATTGTGCTAAGGTTTCCTTTGGGTAACATCCAGCATTGGACAAGTAGGACTTCTCACCACTAGCCTGAAGGAAGGGGGAACAGGTACTTGAGATGACTCACTTCAGCATCCTCGTGGTAACTAGTGTGTGCACCAGGTTTTGCACTCTGCAGAACCCCAGAAAGAAAAAAAAAAAAAAAAAAGGCAGATCCCCAGACAAGGCCACTTCTCTTCCTCCTCACACACATATTTAGGGAAGAATGAAAGGAGGAAAGATACTCTATAACAATATATTTTGTGATAGCCCTGGGTATGATCAGAATTCATGCTCTTACTAAATTAAGATTTTATATTGCAGGCCTTCTCGAAGAACTTCTTTTACTAGAAATAGTGTTTTCCTTTAATATTTCTTGATAAATCTGTTGGTTACTGCACACAAAATCCATCTGCTCCTTGAAGATTGCCTCTAGATTGCAGAGCACTGTCTTTAGTAATGCACATCTTGTGTGTTTTCCCTTTTTCCCGAGATGTGTACTGAGTGGCTTTGATGTTTCTTCTCTATAGTCATGATAGAGGGTGTATCAAACTTTAACCTGAGCATCTTGCACGTGGGAGACAAACATGCATCCCCGAAGGAGAGCTTACGTACATTTTTTTTTGAGATCTGAAAACCTCCCTCCTATTACCATTTCTTAAGTTGAAATATGTTACAGTCCAAAAGCAAGCAGCTATGTAGCCTACACCAAGCTGAAGGAACATGTGGTTTCCCTGTACACAGCAGAACTAATGAAGCCTGGTCTGCTCTCTGTGTAGATTCCCAGATGTCTAATAAAGGATGATATTTTTAAATTGGCTCCTCAGAGGGAGACCCTAATAGGATCTCTCTGCTCTTCCTGGTCACCTATTTGTGTAGAACTTACAAGGAACTCTGAGGTAATTTCTCTTCTGTGAAACTGAATTGAATTTTGCCACTGGATTTGCAGGTTGCTCTGAGGGGAGAAGAGGACAAAAGCACAACTGAATATGCTCATTCCCTTAGAAGACCTGGTAAAAGTCTTATTTAGCTGGAGAGTTGTGTAGGGAAGGTGACACAGATGAAGGGTGAGAAACATCAGCAAACAAAGGAAAAACAGCATCAGCACAAACCAAAGAGATGAACCAAAAGGCCAGGGAACTACACAAGTACCAAATCTTTCCTGAGAAGATTTTAGTCTTTTATTTCCAAATTCCACTTTACAATACAAACTTGAGTAATCAATGTTTCTCCAGGTTGGCATGAAAATACAATTGTAGCCTTCTTTTTTTTTAGAATATAAATAAAATACTCATGTCTGAGGAAACAAATAATTATTTATCAGTAAATAAGGGATCACATGCCTTCACTTAGTGGTTTTATTGATACTTTGCTGAGTGGAAATAACTCTAAATTATTGCCCAATGCATACAGTCGTATGACCATTCTGCCACATCCTACCAGGATCTAGGGACTGAATCTGGCCTGTTGGTGACTTCTTCCATCCTTTGCTATTGGAGGTGAAAGAACTGTTCAGTAAGGAAAGACTTCAGCAAAAGGCATGCAGGGTTTTTTTGATGTTTGCTCACACTCCACACAGGTTGCATGTTGCCACTAGCACTGCAGCTTCTGGGAAAAAGGTGTGGAAAGGAAGAGGGTGAGCATCTGCAGAAGAAGGAAGGGTTCCAAATGGGGGCCCTGTTACAGGTCACAGCCTATGATTTCTTCTTTCCTGCCTTGGTCCTGCCCTTGCAAGAAGAGAAGGTGATGCTTTAGCTGAGATTAGCGAACAATGCTGAGTAAAGTGACCTGAGGGGTGTGAATAAAAATTCCCAACAGCAATTCGTCCAGTGTGACTTTAGGTCTGACACAGTGCCTATATCTGTAGTATCTGGACTCTAGGTTAGCAAGCTCCTTATACGTGCTGCTATTCTGGTGTTTTCAGTGGGAAACTACTAAAAGGTGAAGCTAGGAATGTGTTTCAATGCCTGAATCTATAGAGACCTACATAGCTGGTGTTGTGGGATGGATTAAGTCAATATAAAGAGCTCTACCCAGCAAGGCTTTCCTTTGTTTTACATCTGGAGATATCTGTTAGAGATGATCAGAGTGCAAACACCACAAACTGAATGGGACTTTTAACTTGTGAGGTTTTAGGCACAATGGTGATTTATGGCAGAAAGAAGGGGGCATTTTCAATGCCATTTGTTGACAGAGGAGATAAGTATTTGACCTGGTGCTCTAAACTTGTTTTGTAGGCTTTGTATATCATGCTGGTTTAAGAGCATGGCTAAGCAGGAGATTTGTCTGTTTCCCTTGGCTTAGTTGTTCCCCTCTGGGTCAAACAGTCCCTATGGATAGAGCGAGAGAAAGGTTGTCTGCTCCTTGAAGAGTTACTGCCATTCTTAGTTCCAGCTGTAAAGTGAGGTGGGAGGAAAGGATGGCTGCAGGAAGAGACAAGCCTGTTGCACTGTTCCAAAATACTATGTACAGCTGTGTAGACATTTGGACAATCATGTTTTGCTAACCAAATGGGGTTTGCATGTAGACTGGAAAAATAAAACTCTTTAGCCAGGTTCAAGGCAACACTGGAAGAGGTTAAGAATTGGAGCCAAAGTCTTCACAGGAATGCTGACTCTCCCAGCATTCCTCCCATGGAAGGAAAAGAAAATTGTATTTTGCATTTGAGGGGGAGAAGAGGCAGGGAATCTAAATCCAGTTTGACATATAATGTTCTTTTATTCCCTGAAATGAAAACACTTCTAATTTTTCCATTTCATGCCAATATTACAACAGTTTCTAGTTGACTAGAGCCCAATCTTACTCTCTACAACAGAGAAACTGGAAAACTGTCTAAAGTTTGCTGGCTCACCTGTTCATTCTAGTGCAATGCAGTTGGGCAGTATGAAATAACTTTGCTATTATTATAAAAGACCACATTTAGCATGATTCAGTGGGGCTGTTTCAGTATTAGCTACAGCAAACACAGGAACAAATCCAGCTGAACAGCTCTGAACAGCTTCTGAAATAGTTACCTCCATCTAATATGTCTTTACATGGTGCCTCCTATTATTTTTGCAAACTAAACTACAACAGAGCAAGTTCATTAGCAACATTCTCCAAACTTTGCAGGGTCTATATGGAGAAGATGGAGCATTTTTCTGAAGTACTACCAACCCTCTATAGCATTCTTACCCTCCTCCCTAGTGTTGCTGTGACTTGTGTGACTTTTGGTTGGAAAACAAATGTTGCTACTCCCTGATGACCTTGTTAATTTAACCCTCACTCTACTTTCCATTCTGATTTTTTTTTTCTCCCATCTTCTTGGTCCTCTGGTTGGGAAGTTGCAGATGAGTGGGAGATCCAGGTCCTTTCTCTGTTAGCTTATATGGCAACTTGCTGTGAATGTTTGCCCTCTTCCTCTTGGGATGCTGTTGCACTGCTCTTTGGGGATTTGTCTGAAGGTGCTCCATACTCATTCCCTGCCTGCCTCTCTGTCCCTTGAGAATAAATTTTGTTGCACAGGACAGAGCAAGCTGAGTAGGGCCTAATGGAAGGAATAAGAGGAGAAAAAGTTGTAGGAGAGACAATATGATGTATCCACAGTAATTTCCTCTCTTGCTCGGTTTCTCTGGGTTGGCTTCCTGCTGAGCAATGGTAAGGAGAAACTGGGCTAAGGTAAATGTGTTCGAAAAGGGACACTGGTAGTTCTTTTTATTTAGACCAAATCAAAGCCTCACTCCTCTTGCCAGACCTCTGCCAATAAGTTAGTACCTGACTCCTAATAACTCCCTGCAGCTGTTAACCAAAGACATCTCCACTTTCTCAGACAATTGGTATATAAATGAGGAGGCAAATTTTCTTTTCAGCAGTTCCAGGTCATTAGACTTTCCACATTACTTACCTGTCTAATCATCCAACCCTTCATCTCTGGGGGGTTTGAAATAATGCCCAAATCACAAGTAATGAAAATGAGTTTCCTTGCTAATCTTACACCTTGCCAATCTTACATCTTGCCAGCAATCCCTCACAACAGATGACACTGCCCTTATGATCCTGATGAGAAACAAAATCTGGTTCTCCCAACCTCATCTTTGTTCCCTTGGTCATTTCCACATCAAGCTGAAAAGACGGAATTAAGGACTGTACAAAGGTACAG
Organism: Athene cunicularia; assembly: GCF_003259725.1. Lineage (NCBI taxonomy): Eukaryota > Metazoa > Chordata > Aves > Strigiformes > Strigidae > Athene > Athene cunicularia. The sequence goes on from NW_020799091.1 coordinate 118,056,265, forward strand.
CTAATGATGCTAAAACTACATACAACTGAATCTTGTAATCATTCTCCCCACCTTAAGCATATGAGTAACATAAAAATAAATAGTGCATATTATGTGTATTGACCTGAATCCTAACCACATTTGTAAAACAATACTGATGCCAGTGATTAAGCATAAAGCCCATGGTTCAAAACAAACCTCAATCTTCTCTGTACGAGTCACATTTTTTTAAGCAGCATAATAACTTTAAGTATACGAACTGAGGAGATGCAAGACGCACTGGTAATGGAGAAAGCCCTCCCAAAATCTGTTCTTATTTCATCAAGAAAATAAAGGCTGTATATCTACAAAAATCTACCTTGAATTTTCTAAATTCAAAACTTAATGAAACAAATTACACTTTATGCCACATCAGTGGGGGAGGGGAAGTAATCTTAATTTATTTTTCCTGACTAAGACCTTTCTCAAATAGCCATATATTCTGATAACTGGCCCAGCACATTATAATCTCTTTATTTCAATATTATTTAAGGTTGCTAGATGATAAATGCTGTTTGCAACTGAGCAGAAAATTATATATAGAGTATCATTAGTGCTTTAATGCTCAAAAAGATTACGGAGCTTAGGGGTTTGGGCTTCTCATTTACTGTTCTAAACATGACAGGGGCAGTCACTTTCAATTTTTTGTCAAATTTTCATACTTGGGTATTCCACCTCATTTAGCTCAAGACTGCAAATTTTTTGCTCTTGTTTTCCAACTGCCTATTTCTGCAAAGTCCTGTTCACGTAAAACTTTTTGCATGAAAGGACAGGAGGAATAAAGATAAGGGGAAATGCCAGCAGAATATTATCTCCTTCTACATATACCTGTACTTTCTGACTGCCAGTAAAAAACCCTATTACACCTTGCTTTTGTCTACTATGTTATGCCTACCATTCCAATGCTTGATGCCTTTTCATAATTACAAAGTCTTTAAAGTCACTCCTTTCAGATAAATATGGGTAGACAATGACTAGCATTCAGTGAAATTGATGAATACTACATTGAATGCAAAATGTATATAGAGCAACAAAGAGAAAAATGTGACGTTTCACACTGTAGACTTCACATGTCTTCAGGGTTTTTTGTGTGACTTTTTGTCTTCATCACTGAATATACTTAACTTTTCAAAGATCTTTTCAAAGAGCTGCCAAAGAGGTAATTCACGTTTTTATAAAAGGAGAGAACAAAATGTTTAATTCTAGTGTTAAATGTGTTCACCCCGTCCCTAGCACTCGCCCTTTTCTTTGGATGTATGTTTTGATTTGAACTGCCACATTTTGCTTGGTTTGGGTCAAAACTGATTACTGAGGTTGCTAGCCACACATGAAAACAGGGGAAAAAAAAACATGCCATCCTACAACTGTTAAGGCTTTGTCTCACTGGATTTGACAGGAAAATTCACTGTTGTTGCTATTATTTTTTTTCTTACCCAAGACCAGAACTTTAATTGCACCCATAACTTCTCTTATCAACACATCTGTATCCAACTGTGCTAACACTTCACTCACCTTCAACTTTTTTTGTTTGTTTTGGGAACATTTCTTTGTGGTTCTAAACAACATAAATTTGGTTTCCCCATCAAGAAGCTCATTTAGCTGCAGCTTGATTGCAAGTAATTTGCCCTAACTGTCTCCGTCTTTTAATTGTTTTTGCCTTTTTCTAATCTATAAACTGTAACTTCAGGCAGGCCATTTTTGTCTTACCATTTCCTTTTTTGAAAGGCATATCTAATAACCCACCTCATATCCTGTGGCTTTAGGCATCTGAAATCATATGAACAGAAGGGATAGACCATTGATTCAACTCTGAGTTCATTTGAAAAAAACGCCTCCATAAAATCTCCTTTTTAAGAAATAGGAAAATAAAACTTCATCCATGAAATTTAGCTTGATGGAAAATAAATATGCATCATCACTGGTACAGAACTACTCCCTATTCTGTTTCCACAGTGTTTCCGTGTGACCTCTGAGAGTCATGGAATTCTAACTGCCAATTTGGGTACTGCTACAGTCCTTGAGTTAATCAGAGTCCAATGAATTTTATTCCCGCAGTTCTGAATTGGCACCATTTACCCTACTGGAGACAGAACACATGATCTCATTAGAGTCTCTGGACTTAGTCAAGCCTATGCATAAGGCAGATTTTTTTTTTTTAAGTAATCTCATTAGAAGTTCTACCAAATATGGTATCCATATCTAATCTCTTTAATTCCTCCCACTTAATCCCCTTTACCCCTAAAGTGTAACATAAATGTATTAGTCAGATTAGCAGCACATTCAGGAGTAATCCCTTTCAAAACAAGAGAACTATATGTGTTTTTCCTGATCCCCAAACTTTTGTTTGTGTTAATTATTCTAAAGCTGGCTGACAGTGTGAATAATACTCTTCCCCCCTCCAGTCTGAATAGCAATTAAGTAATTTACATTTGCTGCTTCTTTTATTTTTTAACAAAATAAGATATTTTCCCTGCATTTTTTGTTCTGTGCAAGTGACTGCTCTGACTCCTGCTGAAGTCTGTGGCCAAGTTCCCAAATGAATGTTTTCAGCTGTGTCTTACTTTATAACAGTTGCATAAAACACAAAACACACACAGGAATACGACAGCCTTGGGATGGGAAAGAATGCCAAACACAGCAGGGTTTCTTTAAGTTCCTTAGGTATTTTCTCACATGATCTCAAGACCATGGTCAGCTACTACAAGTGCAGTTGCCTGGTGGGGACCGGGGATTCCACCCGGAGAAGTGCTTTTAGCAAAAGGACTGAGAATCATTTTCTGTCTGTGATGACAAAAGCTTTATCACTGCCTTGAGAAATTTTCCTTTTCATTGTTTAAACCACTGAATATATTGGTACTACATTATGAAATGAAGACTACATTCATGCAGCAAAACTTCAAATGCCAATGAAAAGCTTTTAACCAATATCTGGCAGCTCTCTGTGAAGGAATCAGAAGATGTGTGCACATATACTCAGAGTAATGTGCACTAGACACGTGCATGTATGTATCATCCCTTCAGAGCTCTCATCTATGTAACATGCTTTCTTGAGGATAAATAAAAGGAATCAAGATGACTAAACACCCTGGACAGTTTATTGGCATTGCCAAAACTCTATTTTGAGAGGAAGACATATCGGCTGAGAAGTTCTATTTTATAAGCTAAGTGGTTAACAGCTTCTTGTATGACCCTGCAAATTATTGAAGTGTTCCTGAAACTCTTCCGGTTTTCTGCAAACCTTTTCAGATCATACTGGAAGCCTCAGAGTTGATTATACTGCAGTATCTCACATGTAAACTATGGGGAGACTTCCATCTGGCAAAGTCAAACTGGCATGAAAGAATGCCAAGATCCCTCAAAACAACATAATCAAGTACTGTATTATACTATTAAAAGGAAGGTAAAAAAAAAAAACCAAACTTTTAATTCTGAGGAAGATGTTAATTTTCCATGAAAGCTCTGACGTCCCCCCCTGCCACACACACATGTAATGCACCTGAAATAAGGAAGCAATTTCCAATTGCCTGATTCCAGTTAGGAAAAGGAACCCCAGCTGGCTTATGGACACAAACTACTTTTGCCTAAAACACTCAGAATGCCATGTCCCATTCTCAAATGTGTTATACGTTCTTGGGAGCCTAAAGGACACAGGAATTAACAGGACTGTACTGCTAAAACACTTCTAAATAAGTCCATTAGCATAACATTTCTGAAAGTCCCTTGGGGACAAAGCAGTGCAAGTCCCATTTGGAGACTTCACAATAGGCTCGCAGATCTCATTTGCAGGGACACTCATACTCTTACATCAAGTGAAAATTCTATATCACTTACAAAAAGTCCTTTGGGCTCCTTTACTCCCTATTCCCATCGCTTGAGAGACTTGGCTGTCTGAGAATGAACAATAAGGTATTTAGGACACTAAAAATATTAATTCTACAAGTAAAGTATCAAGTCTTTGGATTAATGAAGCAGATATGGTTAATAACAGGAAAGACACCAACAAAATGCCACTAGCATGCTGAGTGGGAATATCATAATACACCATGACCATATGGACTCAAGAGAGTAATTACATATGAGTAACCCATCGGATCTTTCATGTTGCCAGGCTTTTATCTCAGATAGTCATTTTTCTCTGCTATTACCAGCTTTTTGTTCTAATGAAGAACATCCTCCCCTTTCACCATCTTATTATGTCTAAGTAATCATTATACATGGATACAGAAAAGGGTGAATTCCTCAAAGCAGATGCATGCCGAGAAACAGCAAAGCTTCCTTTCTGCAAAGCCAGAACAAGCTATATAGGCTTATTTAGTACCAGCAGAAAATTCAGTTTTGTCTGGTTTTAGTGGATGCTCCCACAAATTTTATCATGATTCACATAGAGGAGAGAGTGAAGTACTGCATTAAAAAAAAATTAAAAAATTCTTTATTTTAGAATAATATCTGTTATTAAAAAAACAGAGAAAGGAAGAAAGAAAGAATGAGATTTGCATTCAGTCATTACATTCATAGACTCAGTGGTCAGTTCAAATGAAGGAAAAGCACACTGGACGAAACTGACTTCTGAAAATACAGAGTATATCCCATAATGGAGTAATAATATCCCAGGGCTTGCCACAAGCATGAATTTCCCTCCTGTCTTTATATCTGCATTGAAAACCTAAGAAACAGCTTTCAGTGTGAAATGAATGCTTTAAACAGATTTTACACAAGAGGCAGAGGCAAGAAGAACAGAACAGCAGAGCTATGATCTGAAAGACATAATTGGGACTGGAGGGTAAGAAGGTAGATTGCTGTTTTCCAGAAGAAAATGACAGATTTCTACTTTTCCTAGCTTTGTGGAACTTCATAAAAATGCCCATAAAGAAATGCCTGCTAACCTTGGCTTCAGGCATTCCTACATCGTCCACTTTGTTTTAAAAAGAGGCAAAGGAGAAAAGGCCAGGTCAAAGTAGGGAGACATTTAAACAAGTGAACAGATGCACTTGTTCATCTCAAGTCGGGACAGGCCTGGAATAATTCCAGCTAGATCTGAGTCAGAGGAAATTTCTCTACTATGAAAAGGAGATTAAAAACAGGCGTCTCTACAGTCAGTAATAGCTTCCTTGTAGTTCATCTTTTAATATTCAGGGGAGCTATTCATACCCAGTGTACCCATTTCTAACGGAGGCTGCAGAAGCATGAAGGATTACGGTTTCATACTACACGCGATATCAAACCATAGCCTCCTGGGAGACTTTACAACTTGTAAGAAACTCAAGCTGTGTACGATAAAGAATCTGACACACCTCAGAACAGCATTTCATTCTGTTAGTTACTGGCTGTAGATGTAGAACATAAGAGTTTGCCGGAGTGTCTTTTATGTGCATTCATAAACTGATTACACCATGCTGGCACCAAAATGCTTAAGACAATTTGCTCAATTCCTGTAAGGTAATGATTTTACTCACTTGCTCATCTCTGTTATTGAATGTTTTCTCATCCCACATGCAGGAATCATTTGGACATAGCAAATCTGAATAATAGAAAATTTTTCTAAAATACTGTCTAGGGAGTTCTAGCCATGGTGACAGATCTCTGACAAGCTCCTCTCTGTGGCTTTGAGAAGAGCTATATGCTTAGACTGAAGGCAAAGATGGGCAAAATTCCACTCTGTGGCCCAAAGCATAATTTTTCATGAATTTGCATGAGATTAAAGTTTGCTATGCTTTTAAGGAAAGAAAAAATGATAGCCTTTTGGCTAAAAAATGAGCTCTTTGCAGCAAACACTCATTGTTTTTCTTTTGTGTACACAGAAAAATTCCTCTCCTCTATACAGAAGAAAGGGTGTTAAGAAAACGCATTTTTGATTTCTCCAAAGATGAAAGTTCCCCAATCAAGACAGTTTTTCCCATGTAGCTGTTGGGTTTTGAAATTTCAGAACCAAAATTTTTTCTCACTTGGTAGTTTGTAGTCACATTAACCCCATTAAATTCTCCTGTTCTGCTCCAGATTGACACTGGAGTATCTCTGACAGACAAAGACTAGTGTCTGCACCTGAGGATTAGTTCTGTTTATTCTGTGCAGCAACAAAAGCTCTTGTTTTCTTGGGAAGGTTTGAGACAGTCTTCTGATGTGCTATGAAGTTATTAATGTTGCTTGATATTTGCTTTGACAGCTGCTCTGTACCCTCTTTAATCATCTTCATCATGGTTCACAGCTCTTTTTTTCCTTCATTTCACTTTTGCCTGTTTCTTAGGGAGAATGATGCAACACACAAGTTGATAAATCTTTCAGCCCTTTGTGTATGTCCCCCCTTTATCTTCACTTCTAAAGTTTCACTGTTTGGCATTTTTTCCCTGCTGTTCAATAAGAGAAAAGAGAAATGTTCCAGATACAAATACCACTGGAGTATTTTTAAAATATTCTGTCTCTCATGGGAGAAAATTAGTTGGCATTAGTTGAATTGGTATCCATTCAACAGGTAATTTGGTTGTGCATTAAAAGGGCTCCTTCACCACTTGAGGAAACTTTAAAAAATCATATTATGGAAACTAGCTGCCTGCCTTTGTTTTATTTGGCTGCCTTTCCTTTGAAGTTATTGATAACCCTTAGAGAAGCAACCTCAGCTACACAAGCACTTTCTCCTCTCGTGACACTTTTTGGAATGATGTCATACTTTGTCACCTGCCTTCAGCTTCCCAGGATAAACTGTTCACTGTGAAGCTGTAGCTGTGTCTGGCTTGTTTGCTGTCAGTAAGGCTCCCATTTCTGCCTGACAGGATGTAATGCAGGAATACAGATTTTCTAAGCAACGTCACTGTCATCCACATCTCCCACAATGGTTTTGTTCCCTCAGTTGCTGCCAGAGATGGGGTACTACCTGATTTGGACCCCCACGCTGTGGGTTTAAGATTTTAGGTCAAATCAGTTCCCCAAGAGGGACTGGCAAAGATTTTAGGCTATGGGCTAGCCCCCTCCAATACCATCTAGGAGTCAGCAGTTGGCATTTAGAGATGCCAGAAGACTGCAATCCTGCAGCTGAAAGAGGAGTGATCTCCAACCAACTGCAGTGATTGCAAAGCTTCTCAGAGGGCCAGGATGCCATTCACCTTTTCAGTCTGCCTGGAATCTGCAATATTAGAGACAGTCAAGAACATCCATTAGCCAAAGCTTTCTGCTAGGCCTGATAACCTATTTCTCACATCATGGGACAGTGTCCACATTCCATGCGGGTCTCTGTTGAGTCAAGTGTGTACATTTACACATGCTTTCACAGTGTGTACATGTGTACAGACAGGAATTTGCAAAACCTCCTGATACTCTATCTGGTTGGTATTAGTGAGAAGGCTGATGAACAGTCAAGCTTCAACCTCCTTTGCATCAGTGCAGTTTGGAGATTGAGGAAGCCTGCACCAATTTGGACAGCTAACAAAAAAAAAACCAAAAAAACCCAAACAAATAAACAACTCCTAAAAACAAAATAAAAAAATTGAAAAAGAGAAATAAATTCTCCAATCATATGTCAGGCATGTGGAAAATACTGTTGTACTTCAAGGTTTACAAACAGAAGCCCTGACTTCAAATTCTTGGGATCAAACTTCTGTTTCTCTCAATCACATTAAATGCATTCTTTTCATGTCAGTAGATTGCACGGAAAAGAAATGGCTCTTTATATCTGTTGGTTTCAAAGTGAGGTGATTATGATCAAAGTTTAGCATCTCAGTGCCTTACAGGGAAAATCCATTTAGAAATATGATGGGGAAAGCAAGAGCAGAGCTACTCCACTTTCATTTCCAGCCAGGGTGTATCTTGGAACTGAAAATACACAGGTATGATCTTTTTCTTGTTCTTCATATGCAGTAGTATTCATGAGAGCGTCTCAGAGTGGCTGCTTTCCCCACACACACGCTTTATGTCTCAGCTCACAGAAAACAACATTTAATATGTTGGATGTGCAGAGCTATTATAAGGTGACTTTCTTCACTTCAGTAATATCTTTCTGTCCAGCTATACCCTGCCACACATGACAGCAGTCTCCAGCTCAGCTGCTTTAACATCAAAACCCACACGAGACGCTGCAGTCTCCAAAACACGGCTCTATATCAGAGCATCTGACTCTTCCTAATTAATTTCCTTTGTTGTACAGAGAGCATCCAGGAGCTAATTGTTCTGATGAGACAGATAAAACATCAAAGGATGTTTTAAAATGTGTTTAAAAACGTGGCACGTTGACAATACTGCAGTCTGAAGCCCACCAGAATTCAAGAAGCCTGTGCCGGGGAAAGCTGGTCCCTGGGGCCTCGTCAGGGTGTTGGAACACTGCCCTGACAACCCGCCTTTGCAGGGGACTAAGAGATTGGTGTACAGCTCAGTCTCGATATTTTTCCTTCCTGAGCTGAGGCTGTTGACAAGGATAAAAGCTCTCTCAGTTGTAGGGAAGGGTGGTGTATGTGAAGTGAACAGAAGATGATCCCCTGCTCTTTTACCTTCCTCCCTTAAATACCCCCTCCCCCACCAACACTCACTAATTTCAGCTAAGTCCTGAGTGGCCATCAGACAGTAATGAGTTTTTGCAATTGGCAAACTGGATGAATTTGAACTACTGACCCAAGAATTAAAATGCTCCGTATGTAGTAATCTGTGCATTCAGAATTTGTCTGTCTCACTAAGAGCACAGCAGATAGCTTTGATTTCTGATCAGATCCTTCCATTTCTCAGACAAATAACAGTAGCTCAGCCAGAAACAGGATGCACTCAAGTCCTTAGTACCTGATGTTCAAGTTTTCCTTTACCCTAACAGAACAAAAATGTAATGCAAAAATCTGTCAGCCCAATTCTAGTCACTGTAAAAAAGTTTTTCCCTTAAGAAGATTGTTCACATGATGAACAACAAGAAATGCAAAAAAGAGAAAAGCCAAGGAGAGTGAGAGATTAAGACCCTGACACAGTACGTGGAAACATGCTCCCCAGGCTTCATGGGATTTATGTAGATGCACAAGTTGTGTCATGAACAGGACTGCCTCTCTGAAGTGGGGCCTCAGCAAAGAGGAAAGTGGAGACAGAAGAATACATGGGAGTCTTTTAAACTATCTGAAAAGGAATCAGAGGCAAAGAAAAAAAAATGGCTGAAAGAAACAAAGGAAACAGGGAACAAATAAACTGTGCTCAAGATGTTACAAAAGAAAAAAGCAAGGTCACAGTAGCATGGAGAGAGATACAAGGAGATCATCAAGCTATGTGGGGAGAGCTGCTGGAAGCCACGACACAGATGAGACAGAGCAGCCTGGCAGAAAACAGGAGCCCTCACACTCTACAAAACAGCATGTTCCTTATCCATCTCCTGTGCTCCCAGCACTGAGGGACTAGTCCCAATTCCTGACAGCTTTGCAGGGAAGAGGGGTGGAAAAATTTGACGCAAAATGCCTTTGGGCCCTGTAGAATTTACAGCAAGTATCAAGAGAAAATTCTCTCCTGTCCCTGGACTGTCAGCGGTTTTTTTTGGATGGAGGTTGGTGGTACTGTTTTGATAACAAAGCTTGTTGATACAGGTACAAAGGAGGCTCTTGGGGGTCAAACACCACCCTTGGAAATGGAGCGACACGTTTAACAGACTCGCAGTGTTGTTTTTTGTGTTTGACCTTAAACAGTACATGAAGCTTGCAGGATAAAAGAAAAACAGAGTTATAAACATGAACTGAAACAAGTTTTTCAGAGGTCTGTTAGAAACACAAACATGAAAAGGAAAGAGAGAAAATAATCACATATGAACAGAAAAAAGACAAGAAAACCAAAAAGAACTACAAGAGGGAAAGTATTCAGAGTAGATATATTACCTGTCGCTTAGTATTTTTTATGATTCAGGCCTAGTAACTGAAAGGACCAGCCTGTCCAATCTCACTGGGAAAGGCTATTTTCCCGTGTTAGATCTCAGACTTTGTTTTAGGTTATTTTCAGCGCTGTTGATGGAATGAGATAAAGAGATTAACTTTCACCTACGCTGCACTAAACATATGTGGACAGAATTTATCTCCAGATCCGAGCTCAGGCCCAGGCCTGGAGGTACTGTGGTACTGGGCACAGTGACTTTGGTGACCACCACAACTGCGGGCAGCACGCTCAGCACCTCTCATCATTTGGCCTTGCACATGGAGGTTTGAAAATAACTTATGACCAGATGGTTCTCTCCCAAGGATAGATAGAGTTTCAGTGAAAGCTGTCATATGCTGTGTGACATTACATTCATAACATGTTCTGTTATCCTGGGGTTTTAGAATTCTTTACAGTGAGACAAACACACATCCCTAAAATATAGAAACCTAAGAGTTACAGAGAGAAACAATATTGGAGAAAATGGATATTTGTAAGGAGTGTTAGAAAACAAGATTTTCTGACCTGAGATCCGATTACATTTTTTTCTCTTTAAAATGGGGACAAAATGTCAGCATTTTCTGTTTTTTCCCCTTCAACTGCAATATTGAAAACTTTTCAATCCAATGTTGACTCAATAGAGTAATTTTCATTATACATTTTCAAAGCACATTTCAAAAAATGAAAAGTCATTGCAAAGTAAAAATAAGTTTCTGATTTGTAAAAACATCTTCAAATCTTCTTATTAGAAATAATGACATTTCAACATAATTGACGTGGCACTAAATTTAGAGTAGTCAAAATGGAAAGCTGTGCTTGAAGAAAGTTTTTCAGTTGGCTGTAATACTCCCTGAGAATTTGACATATCAAGAAACACACTGATCCTCTGACCGAACCACCTAGTTAGCCTGGTAACATGGGGCATTCATCGGATTTTCCTCTCTGGAAAGGAAGTGTATCCTTGGGGGAATATTGCATGAAACTGGCAACACATCCTCATGTGATGGGGGAATGATATCCCTGTGTGGGAGACTTGCAACTGGGAATTCAGGTGTGCTCAGTGGAGGAATTAGCCCTAGGACCATGGGGCTGAGAGGAGGGGCCAGAAAGGTGGGTAGGACTAATTGATGACCTGGTTTAGTTGTTTTCCCAGTGTTGACACAAATTTACTTACATATCACCATCCTATTGGTTAAAAAGCCTGTATGTACTGTTTGGTTCTTTTCAAACCTGGAAACGTATTTCATGCCTATGTCTTCCCAGCCCTACTCTGTAGCCTTCTGTTTATATGATATTGGTGAAATATAGCTTTTTTTCACAAGCTAGAAGCCAGATTTCTTTTCCATTCATCCATTATAGAGCAAGAATAAGAAAATGAATACTCTTATATCCATTATATATATCAAGAGACTGAATCTACCTTTTTATTCCAAGAGCTAGAGATGACTGCATAGCTCATGAATTACAAAGCAATTTTGAGACACAACAGCAGCAGAAACAGCAGTAGCGTTTGGCACAATGTACCACACAGATGCAGTATCCAGAGATTGAAAAGTAAAGGGAATTTCTACCTATTTATCTATCCATCTCGTTACTGTGTGGCTTTTACTTCCAACGTGGGAAAATAAAATCTTCTTTTACATGCTATTTTTTCCATGCATACTCGACTTAAACACCGTTGATTTATGAAACCTATATCAGTGGCATAAAATATAACTATGTCACAGAATTTGGAGAGGTATGTTAAGACAAATATGCTGGTATACCTGAATGTGTGAATTAAGATGCATAGTATAAAAATAATAAATATATTGTTACCATAAATTAAAGCTGTAAAGATTTTTTTCTTACTTGTTGGCAAAGGGAGCAATCTCTCCGGTGTCAGGATTGAACTGCAGGGCACTAATAAAACATGACACAAATAACAAATAAATTTCCTCTGTATTGAATGGTTTGAGATTTATTGAGGTCTCTTATACCAAGATCTATTGGGAGTTGTATAATCTAACATATAAAATTTATAGCTAGGAGATAAAATGTGGATAAAATAACCATTACTTTACAATATTATTTCAACTCTTGCATCTAATTTGAATATTGTTTAATACAAAACATGCAGCTTTGGTGGAGAAAGGCATTTACACTGAGTGAAAGTCATGACAGTACTTTGAAACTGAATTACAAAAAGGAGAGAGAGTACATTAAGTTTTCCTGACATTTTTACAAGTACATAGATTTACATATAAACTAGTGATCAACTCTCTTTAAGCTACATGGGGTTTTCAGTCATTTGTACACATGTGTTTTTTTCCAGTTCTCAAAAGATTTCTTCTCCTTTTAGCAAACATTTTAGGTATCCCATCTTGACTAATTTAAACTGTATGGAGCAGATCCTCAGCTGGGGACACAGCACAGAGGTGCACTGATTTATGCCATCTTAAAATCTGGCCAAGTTCAGCTCTGAAAATAAATTCCAACCATCCTGACTGCATGGATACCAGTGTAAGCAAGTACAGACTGTAGCTCTAATTCTGTTTTCATTCATGATAGTGTCAGTTCAGAGATAAAGCAATGACTTCCATGTCAGCTTGAATGTAAGCCAGGACGAGAAAAAACAATTGGTTCTTCGGACCTAATTTTCCCTCTGCTTGATTCTATGCTGATGAAACTACACTGACATAAAAGTGTGATCACTCTCCTATTTATACAAGTATACATAGAAACAGAAATGACTTCACATTTTATTCTATGCTGTTCTGTTTTGCAGAACCTGCCAGGGCAGACATCTCATTTTTCAAAACTTCATTATCCTTTGATACTGTCGACTTAACTGAAAAAGAAATAACCCCTTGTTCAATAAGCATAACTTAATTTTTAAAGAAATTTCCCACATGGAAAATTTGGATACAGAAGATTGCTACCAGCAAACCTGAGCCTTTTACTGTGAAAGTTATTCAGGAAAGTCTGAGGTAGAAAAGATCCTTCTTTTCTGCAGATTTACAGGTCTCACTATTTTCTTATTTTCAGCTACTGTCATTTAAAGAGATCCTGAGAAACACTGTCACCCACTGAGGAGACCAATCTGCTTTCCCCTGTAACATACAAACTTTGGAAAGAATTCCACATTAACGTAAGGTGTTCTGGAACTCTAAGTCTTTGTCAGTGATGGGACAACCTCTCTCCACTGTGTTCAACCACAGTGTTCGATGCTGATTTCCAGAAGGTGAGAAGCAAACAGAGGAAACAGCCTCAAGTTGCACCAGAGGAAGTTTACATTGGACATTAGAAAAAATTTCTTCACTGAAAGGGTTATGAAGCCCTGGGACAGGCTGCCCAGGGAAGTGGTTGAGTCACCATCCCTGGGAGGTATTTAAAAGATGTGTAGCTGTAGCACTTAGGGACACGGTTTAGTGGTGGACTTGGGAGCTGTTAGGTTTGTGGTTGGGCTTGATCATAAGGGTCTTTTCCAACCTAAATTATTCTGTGATTCCATGATTCTATGCTGCCCAGATGGGTTAAGAACATTAAATAGCTGTTTATATAGATGTTTGTTTATCAGAAAGTTGACACCTACTCTAGATTATTTAACAGAGAACTACCAGCATCTGTCAGAGGTACTGGTGTCTTTAGTGTTTACCTTGAAGCCAGATGCAATCATTGACCTTGAGGTTAAAGGCTCAGTAACCTCTTCTTCGTCTTCTGAGCCATTCCAGTTACAGAGTTTAGGTGAGAAGGATCTTGCTGAGCTACTTTACAGAAGCTGCCTCAAATACTTATCTGCCAATGCTTTGACTGGTTTTACCACTCTAACCCTTCTCCTCTGATGGGCTTAGGGAGCCCGCTGTTCTGAGTGCTATAAATTAATATAAAATCTCCCCTGTTCTTATGCTCAGGCACTTATTTTTAGTTTATGAGTTTGTGTGTTGCTCAGCAGAGACATGATCCTATACCTACTGACACAATGGACTGAGGTGTTCCTCCTATTTTTCTCCCCAGAAAGCATTCATAGAACGTAGGCTGTTCTAGCCCATCCATGCACAACAAACCATCCCCAAGGTCATGTGCTCTGGTGGGGTCAGAGGTGCATAGACCTTTTGGCCCAAAGGTTGCCCTTTAGGATTTTGGTAATGATCTAGTGTAATATTATAGAGTTCAACTTTCTGCCAAAGATAGCTGCCCTTACAATTGTTTGGTACCTGCTTTTATCTGTTCCATATTTGACTGCCCCATGTGCCAAACAATGCAAGGACAATTTGATATATAACCTACCCCAAAACCAACCCTCCACTTTTGGATGAAAAAGTTTGCCCACAGCATTCCCTGAGGGAGGACCTAAATAGTGTCAGCCACATGTCAGGAATAAGCTTTTGCACCTTAAGGGCAGTAATTTGGGCTGGGAAACAGGACAGACTGTAATAGTTGATGAAAGTTAATGGTTTAGACAACTGGGGTGCCTCTGATATTGCATTTTGCTGTCTCTATTTTGTTTTACCTTTTAATTTATCTGTGTGTAAAGTGGGTTTGGTACTTGGCCGTACGGAGTGGTGTTTAGACCTAATGAATACAGGTTTTTGTACTCCCTGCATGAAAGAAACTGTAAGTGCAAATTATCCTCTTGTCTATCCTCTCTGAAGTCTAACCTACTTTGATGTGATTGTGATCTATGTCACTTGTAGTGTGTATTTTAGGAGGGGTTCTCACAGCAATGAATGTAAGTAAAGCTTTGAGTAACACAAAGTAACTCACGGATGTGTAAGTTCAAACAGAGGATGGAAATTATTATTTTAGGCATAGTTCCAGGATTTGGTTAAAGAATCTTTAGTTTTTAAATCACTTGCTCTCCATTTTCCGATACAAGCTAGCTTTCATATCCTCCTTGACTCATTAGAGGCCAGACCCTTAGGCTGGTATAAATCATCAGTGCTTTACTGATACCAGTAGAGCCATCCTGATTTGTACTTAGCTGAGCACCTAGTCCAGTGAGGTGTATTCACAAAACATAGCCAGGGGCTGTACTCCATTGAAATGGTCAGTAAAAGTAATGTGACCAAAAGCTGCCAAATATAAAAGCTGAAATTATTAAATTTTATAGTCTTACTTAGAGGGTAACTATACTGGTTAAGTAAACCATCTCTAGATTTGTGTCACCATTCACCTAAGCATGCTTTAAGGAACTGTTAGCAATTCCTTATATTAATATAAAAACATCGATATGTCTTTTGTTCTGATGTAAGCCTGAGAAGGGCTGAGAATGAATGTAGACTTTGAGAAATAACTCCTATAAAACACCTCTGCAGGTGACCCGGTTTGAGTCAGTCATGCAAGCAGGTGAGCAGGTTTGTTCATACAGAGCTATCTGGATTCCCTTGCTGCACTGCCTACTCAGTTAGCACTGGAACACCACATTGCGATGGGCTCCTCTCTGCAGGATAATATTGATTTCTGCTGACAGCTTTCTCCTAGGAGAAAACAAAAGAAGAGTTTCCATCTTTCTCGTCCTACAATTAAAAGTTAATGGGGAACAGAGTTCACAGCAGGGGAAAAGGAATGAAGAAAGAGGGAAGAAAGGAGGACGGAGCTAAAAATGGAGAAAATTTAAAGGATGCGAGGAGAGAAGGATCAATGTCAGAAGGATCTATATCAGAAAGGTAGTTTTTCAGTTCTGTCTCTTCTGAAAAGTTCACTGGCTCGGAAGAACTGAGGTCCCAGCAAACTACTACCACAGAACTTTCACAGGCAGTGTGCAGGATTTCTTTCTATTTCAAAATCTCCAAAACCTTGAATCAATCTCCCCGAACTCCCTCATGAGTACAAAGTATTCCTACAGACAATATGCTACATGCACCTTCCTCCATGGTCAATACTGTATGAGTGAATGCAGGAAGCAAGAGAAAACAGCAGCTGGAATTAGAAGACCAAACCCAACTCAGAGTTGGGGTTCCTTCTCTCTCCTAGTTTCCAAGCAGTAGCTGATTCACTACAGCAATTCTGCTCAACGTTTTGTCTTTTTGTAATTATTTTTTCAGAAAAGGTTGTCAAAGAACCTTCCCTTGATGGAAATCATGAGCAGCCAAAATATGCCTACAGTTTCAGGTATTTGCCCTATTTGCTGCTCTTCCTTTTCACCTACTATCTTTCCACCTTCATTTTAAACAGGAGGGACTTGCACTTCATCCCTGTAAACTCAATAGCAAAACTATAATTGCTTTAAATGGAACAAACACTTTCAATCATATCAGAATAGTGATGATACTTACTATTTTATTAAGCTGCTGTATTTTTTCCACCCCATAAAGCATCCCCTCCCCTCCCTTTTTTGTTGCAACGAATGACTAATTTAATGTTTAATCTGTAATTAAACAGTCTTAAACATGTAAGTTCTTTCCCTTGATAATATTCCTTCTTTTGAGACTGATTTTCTTCACTGCCAAAACATTTTTATGCCAGTGAAAATTTTTTTTTGCATTATCATTACATTTAGCCTTAGCTTGTACAAAAAGCACAGCAGTATCTCCTTCCAAAATCTGCTTTTAAGGAAAATAAGACTCAGCTAATAATAAGAATGATTTTTTTTTTTTTTAAAGCAGTTCACAAGGAGAGGAGGGGTAATTTTCCAGCACACACTCAATTCTGATTACCATAAGAGGCATTTGAAGTGTTCAGCCCTTCGGTTTCAATGCGTGCTCTAATGAGTGCACTTTGGTGTAGACTCTGAAATAGCAAGTTTCTGAAATAAAAAAATATCTGAAATAAAAAAATAAAGTTCCTCCGTGTGGAAGTAATCCAGATTAAAAGTAAAGGAGTCTCATTCCACCTTCACTGATACCTATACCCTGGATGTGTAAGTGGAAGCTGGTTGGCTCACAACAGGTAACAGAGGGGAGGCTGTTTTGCAAAAAACTTTGTGAGTTTTTTGTTCATATACTTCTCTATTCCCAGCCATTTTAAAGGACAGGATCCAGCTAGGTTACCAGCACCTTTATTCTAATTTGCATATTCTTAAGAGCCATCCCACCACAAGTAAACAGCAGTAAATGAAATAGCCTTGAACGGCGCCCCTTGTGCAGGGAACTGGAAGCGTTTGGTACTTCTGAAAATCAGACTGCTTGTTCAGTTACTGATAAAGACCAAAGAAGTAGTTAAAGTCTGAACATGTAAGACCCCATCTATGCCGCAGTGCTCCATTATCTTCTGCAGTGCCGTTACAGGGATGCAGTTAAAGCCCCAAAGTTGAGGTGTTTTTTTTTGATAAAAAAAGGTGACTGTATTTGATTGGCCTAATCCCCCCTCTATCTGAAATGATATCACTGGCTTCATTAGACAGTGGGATTAGGCTTTTGTTGCTCTGCATAGGCATATTTTGAATCTCCGCTTGCTAGCAATGTTCTCAGACAAGCAGTTAATAGCACTAACCATTCTGGTTAATATTAGGGCAAAGAGACACTCCTTCTGATATGCCATTTAGGTTAAATGCATTCTCCTTCTGTTCAACTTGTCTGATACTGTAATGTTAAGCCAAGAATTTATCTAAGTAAAAAGATTAAACATATCTCTGAGGAATGCACAACATCATTACAGTTGAATCATGAGGTTAAAGTGTTGCACTGAGGTTGCAAAATATCAGATAGAGAAGAGATTGAAAGGATAAATCCTTACTCATTTAGCATAGTTGCCCTATTCCACCTGCTAATGAAATCGGTATGTAAAATGCATTGGAAAGGGGCTCTGCATGTTAGATGTTTGAGGACAAGTTACATTGCATCCTGCTATGGAAAGTGATGTCTTATTGTAATCATTCTTTAGGCTTGTTTGTCACTTGGGATCAGAGGAATGTAATTCAAACATAAAGAGGGTTGCCAATAATTCATTCTTAAAGAGCCCTATAAAGATATGTGGCCAATACTGTGGCCTCTTTCAGGAAAAATAATGGTCAGACATTTTGCATGAAATTATCATTTCATTAATGTACTGATCGTTCCAAATGCTTTCAGACTTAAGTATGAATTAAACAGTATCATATTCATCTTAGACCTGTAGATACAAGCCTCATCATCTGCCATAGCATTACATTTTATTTGCCTCTGGAAACAGACTATTGTTTATCTATTTGAGCATTAAAAGCCCAATGAAGAAAAGCATTTCATCACATGCTTAAGCAATTTAGTAGAGCAGGGTCTAGGGTGGATGCTAACCCTCTTCACTGGTGAGCATTTCAAAAGCAAGCAGACCAATTTTAAAACAATTAAGATGACACTGTAAGGTGAGACTGCATCAAAGAGTAATTAGAATGCACTGTTACTGGATAATATTAGAGACACAGGGATATTTTCTAGCTTTTTTTCAGCAAGTTTGCATGCATAAGCCAAATGTAATATTCCTTTAAGGCCATGTATTATACAGATGGGAAATACAGACTGACATTGCCTTAAAATTCAGGATGGTATATTTTAGTTAGTTGGAAATGAGGGATTTCTGCCACATTTTGCATTATGCAAGTTGTATATGACAATACTTATGTCTGAAGCTGCCAGGCAGCCAAAGGTGCATTTTTAACCTACAGTCAGAGTGAAGGTGTGTTGGAAACAGAGCACCAAAATAATCTAATTTAGACATTAAATAAATGCCTTAAGTGCTGTCTAAATAAAATTCCCATGACCTCATGGCTGTGGCCTTTGACTCTCTTAGAAGGGGATGAAGGTTTCAGAGAAATAGTTGATAACTATCTCAGAAAACTGTCTGTAGGTCCATGTAAAAATTGTATTTTCTATAAGGCTGAGCTTCTGATCTCATCATGCAGTTCTGCTGGGTCTGTGGTTTCCAAGCATATCTGCCTTAAACAGGTTCTAGGCACAGCCAAGGGGAGCAGGAGCCTAAATTCTACACCCACTTCTGCCACAGGTTAGCCCTTGTAGTGCTAATCCCTGAAAAACAAGTAGTTCCCTAGACAGTAAGACTAATGAGCCTCATTTCCTCTAAATTTATGGCTCGTGGCTAATTGGATTTGGCTGTCGGGAAGATGAAAGAGCCACCTGATTTTTTCCTTGCAGCTGTAGCTTCTTGTGCGGGTTTTGGCTGAGAGAGTTAATTTTCTTCATATAGCTAGTAGGGGGTTATGGTTAGGGTTTGTGCTGAAAACAGTGTCGATAACACAGGGATATTTCGTACCATAAGATGTCATGCTCAGCATATAAAGCCGAGGGAAGGAGGAAGTGGAGGATGTTCAGAGTGATGGTGTTTGTCTTCCCAAGTCACTGTTATGTGTGATAGAGCCCTGCTGTCCTGGAGATGGCTGGACACCTGTCTGCTAGGGGGAAGTGGTGAATGAATTCCCTGTTTTGCTTGTGTGTTTTGTGTGTGTGGCTTTTTGCTTTACCTGTAAAACTGTCTTTACCTCAACCCACGAGTTTTCTCACTTTTTTCATTCTCTCCATCCCACTGGGCATGTGAGTGAGCGAATGGCTGGGTGGTGCTTTGCTGCCAGCTGAAGTTAAACCATAACCCTTCTCTGTGGGCTTATTTCTGACCGAGTGGATTCTTGGATGTCGAGTAAGGATTCAATTCTTCCTGGTTCCTCTTCCTCATTTGTCACAGACACTTTTTCCTGTCATTTGTCGGGACTGTTGTTCCTACATTCTACCCACATCAAGCTTGATTGAAATTGGACGGTAGGTCGGAATATTCTAGTGTGAGTATAGACGATGCAAGAACACAAGTCTTGATTCCATAAAAAAAATCAGCTTTTGGAGGACAACCTAGGTCTACAGAGAAAACTCATTGTCCCACTCCAGAAACAAGGAGTCAGGAGCTCAGAAGAAATGCAAGTGAAGATTGGGCAAGTAACAGTAACATCACAAGGGCTAAGAACCAGAATCCAAATTTGCAGCATGTAGCAGAACTGAAGAGACTGGGACAGGGATTTCTGTGTGCAAATCTGCTAATTTCTCAACATCCATAACCAGCATTCTTCAAACACACTTGGGCTCAGATACTGTCTTATCATGCTGTTTATTTCCTAGGAAATATGTTTCATTAAATAGAAATCACCGTTACTGTCTAGTTAGAAGAGTGGCAACAGACCACTGTCCTCACCTCATACCCCTCAGGAACTAACAGACAGCTGCTGACATGACTTTTCAGAGGGGTATGCAGAAGGCAATGAAGGGGAAGATTTTCCCTTCCCCTCTCCTCCTCTAGCTCTCCAAAACTTATGCTTCTCAAGTTAGCTCTTGAGCCACCTTCTCCTCCTCCCTTCCCCCTCAGTAAATTATTTACCTTTCCCATGTCTTAAGTTCCTCTTCTGCACAATGAAGTCAGTGTTGCACTAACACAAACAACACCTGCAGCTATCCTGATAGGTACTCCAGGGTGTGTTATTATCTGTATTTTATAGGTGGGAAAATTAAGATTGGGAGAATTTAAGTGACTTGGTCTGACAGGAATCACGGTCCAGTGACTTCATATGAGCCTTACATGACAACACACATCAAAATACGAGGGCTTGTGTAACTGGGTTATAGAAAAGCAACAGCGACTTCTGTTGGTAAGGCTGTCACTCACTTAACAGGTTAGTCTAATTCTGACCCAACTTCCCTACTTAAATTCCTTTAGCAACCTCTATTTACTGTGATCTGGAAAGCCCCCCATCACAATTTACTGCTAGCTGGCAGAATGCTTTGGGAGTGTGCCTTAAGCTCTGAGATCGCTGAAAATCTACGGGCTTTTATGTCTGCTGATGGGTGAGGAAAGAGGCAGCAGAGAGAGAGAGGGGAAGGGAAGAACATGAGATCCTTCAAAAAATGTCTTTGATTGGAGATTTCAGAGTACAGGGGGAGAGAAAAGGTTTAGAGTAAGTTTGGAGATTTCTGGAAGTTTTTCCCCCAGAAAATTAGAGGTGAATCTAACAAGAACTTTCAGTCATTTTAAAGGATGAAAACTACCACCCAAAAATATCCATGAAAAGGAACAAACGAATAAACGCAAGCAAAAAGTTCCTAGGCCAGCACAACTCCTGAAACATCAGTTTAATGTGCTCCATATGTGAAATATTTATAGGCATTCAACATCAGATGAAATTTCACAGCGGTTGTCTTATGCAACCACAAGGTTGCATTAACAAGTCTGAAGGTGACAAAAGCATGAATGAACGTGGTAAGCTCTTTATGCATGAAAAAACAAGGCCAAAAAAGACCTAAAAAATAATAACTTCACTTTATTATGTTTTTCAGGCACCCAAGGCAGTGGACTACCTAACTGTGTATTTTTTTGCAGTGTTGGGTTTGCATTACTGCAAACCTTTATGGCCTTATATTAAATTCTAAAAGTGAGTCAGAGATTTGCCTCTTTGCATTCCATAGTCATAATTCAAGAGGCAGAGAAAGAATTATTTAACAGAGAAAATGAAAATATTGTTTTATTAGCACTATAGCCACAAATGAACATG
This sequence comes from Athene cunicularia, assembly GCF_003259725.1. Taxonomy (NCBI): domain Eukaryota; kingdom Metazoa; phylum Chordata; class Aves; order Strigiformes; family Strigidae; genus Athene; species Athene cunicularia. The sequence goes on from NW_020799091.1 coordinate 118,077,575, forward strand.
GGAAACAAAGCAATTAAAATAGGAAATATGGATATTTTGGTAGAAAATAAAACATATCAAGCATGATAAAAGTCACAGCAATTTAATGTGGACCCACATAGTTGCATAATAAGTTAAATATGTCTGTGTATAAACACACACAAACTAGAGAGATATATGTGTATATAGAGACACTGATTTAGAGAGATCTGTGCAGAATTCTTTGTTGTTATTATTGTTATTGGGGGTTTTTTGAGAGAATCCTGTCCAAAACGTTTTTTCTCTTTCTGCTCTTCACAATGATAAGAAAGAGAGGAGAGCTTAGCCAAAGCTGAAGTGAATGCAACAATTTCTTTCACGGCAGTTAGTTACTAAGTGTTTCGTTAGAAGGTTTAGTGAACTCTGCTGCCTGTTCCTGAGGCCAGTCTCCCTTCCACTGCAGTCAGCCAGGTCACATAATCCCATTCATGACACTTACTGAGTTCTCCCATATGTGCATTCAGTCCTGGATTTCCAGTACTCTATTTCCTACTGTCGTGGCTTAACCCCAGCTGGCAACTAAGCACCATGCAGCCTGTCACTCAATCCCTCCATAGTGGGATATGGGAGAGAATTGGAAGAGAAGAAGTGAGAAAACTCATGGGTCAAGATAAAGATAATTAAACAGGTAAAGCAAAAGCTGCACATGCAAGCAAAGCAAAACAAGGCATTAATTCACCATTTCCCCACAGCAAGCAGGTGTCCAGCCATCTCCAGGACAGCAGGGCTCTATCACATGTAATGGTGACTTGGGAAGATAAACACCATCACTTCAAATATTCTCCCCTTCCTCTTCTTCCCCCGCCTTTACATGCTGAGCATGATGTCATGTGGTGTGGGATATCCCTTGGGGCAGTTGGGGTCAGCTGTCCTGGCTGTGTCCCCTCCCAACATCCTGTGCACCCCCTGCCTGCTCGCTGGTGGGGTGGGCTGAGGAGCAGATAAGGCCTTGACTCTGTGTAAGCACTGCTCAGCAATAAATAAAACATCCTTGTATTATCAACACTTCTCAGCACAAATCTAAAACACAGCCCCACACCAGCAACTATGAAGAATATTAACTCTATCCCAGCCCAAACCATCAGACCTACACTGGATGGAAACCTGATTCTAAGCCTAAACCATGATTCACAGCCAAATTATGCCACATAGTCTTCTATCTACATTGTCTTTTTGCTTTCATGGCTTGTACTTTCCTTCATGATTATAAAGAGCAATCAGATCCTTCTTAGACTTCATTCTGCTAGGCTAAGCCAACCAAGCCTTTTCATCTTCCTTGTAAGAGAACTTTTCAGTCTTTCAGTCATCTGAACACCTTTTCCATTTTATATGTCCCAGCTTCAGTTCATCTTTTTGAATAAGACACTACATAAGAGGCCCTGCACTGTCATCGACCTGGGCCTTGAACATTGGCTTTGAGACATTTCCTGCCTTTACCACAAACACCTCCCAACACATCTCTGCATCATACCTGCCTTCCTCGCAATTGGAAAGCACTAGTTCTCATCTTTGTCTGTGAATTAATTACTGCATGCAGATCTTTCCTTTATTTCCAAGGGCCAATACCAGGATGACAGCAGGTACATATATGCAACCCAAACACCTGTAGTATCACTTACTATAGTATGTTATCTCAGACCAGGATACTCAGAGTTAAAACACTGAGAAATTAATCTCTACTATTCAGGATTACAATATGAAATATTCAGCCCATAATACCCATGTGTTATTAGAGAGAATGTTACTGGGCAGCTTTGGATACCAAATTGGTCTCCAATTAGCATTTTCTCTTCTATTTTTTTCACATCAGGGACCAGCAGGAAACCAATGAATGGCAGCTAAGCAATGAGAGAAATAAAAGCACTTGAAAGCAAAAATCATCAAGTCAATAATAATGCTGTTCCTATTATTGAGGGAAAACATAAGTGTTGTATAAATGAGCCTTATGGTTTTGTATGCCAGCCCATAAATATGTAGTTCTTCAGATAGAAATCAAAACTAAGTGATACACTGCAACAGATATAATAAGAGAACAAGACTGGAAATACTTTATTCCTCCCTCCCTAACAAAAATTTTCTTCTCTTCCATACATATGTGATTCTTGTCACACCAGACAACTTTCAGTGGAGCAAATCTTAGAGTTACAACAATGAAATATGAAAGAGAGAAGAATGAAAGACAACTTTGCAATGTTGATCATAATAATTCCTTCTGTAGCTAAAAGCTGTCATGGGAATAATTCAAGGTGTAAACAACAAGTTAGAAATTGATGAGCACCCTGTAGGATCTTGAAAAAAGAGGGAGGTAGAAATCAAAGGATCCCCAAGACCTAACCTAATACGTATGAACATTATATATTTAAACATAAAAATGGATCAGCCTCCTTTTCATGCAAAATTGGAAAATGTCTCCTGAAGATATCTTTAAAATAGAAATAAAATCAACCACCACTAGCAAAACAATAACATTCACTAATGAACACTGGATGTTAAGGAAAAAAATAATGCCTAATGCATGCAAAAAATCTAAGACACACATACACCTGGCTCTAAAGCCCAGGGAAGCTGCTATGGGGATACTTTGTACCAACTTGGAAGGACTTTGGATTAGTCCCAGTTTGCACTGAAGCAAAGGCAAACTCACAGAAAATATCAAGAGTTCAAGTGTCTGTATCTTTCCAATAACGTTAGCTAAGAAGGGGATTCAGATGCTAAAGATGCAGGAAATTCCATCCTGTAGTTGTCCTTTTACAAAAGGCACTAAGACCTTTACCCCTTTTTCTGGTAAGAGTTTGAAAATATGTTATATTTTCTCCTGACAACAAAATGATCAGCATCCCCACTGGCCAAAGGCATGACAGAAGTTCTGGGGAGATAATTGTTCTTTCTTCCCTTGCTACAGTGCATCAGATGGATAATTCTCACTACTACAAGTCAGAACCACAGTATGTTGTCTAAACACAGGTAGGAAGAATGAAAGCTCCACAACATGTAGGAAGGTTAGTGGCCTCCATACATATTTTGGACTGCCACTGAGCTCCTGATACCTAAAAAGAGCTCACCAGCTTTTGTTTTTTATATTGCTTTCAAGTAAAAAGTCTCTATAGCAACTAGTTTGCATCCTGATGCAACTGAAGGATGGGAACAAAAGAGACGCAGTTTATTTCAAGAAACGCTTTCATTTTGAAAAGTGACTTCCTAAACAGCATGTGCACGACTTACGTGTATACTCTGTGTGTACTAAAATGTCCAGAATTCATCCAGATTCCCATGACATCTACCATAATGCTATGACTAAGTGCCTTATCTGAGATTCCTGACAGAACCTGGCTCAGCAAGTGCTGTGGTCACACCCTCTGGAAAGTTGAACCCCGAAGTCTGGTCCCAAAATAATCCAAAGGAGTAGTTATGTTCATCCTTCAAACTGTGCTTTACTCAGGACCATGTTGGAAACACACACTAGCTTTTAGCCCAAGGTTTCTCAGAGGTAAAGCATTATTTCTTTCCCATGTGGTAGCATTCCACTAAAGTCTTTACCATTCATTGCCCACAATGAGAAACAGAGATAGTGAACAACAGCTTTGAAAAAAATGCACAGTAACAATAAATCAGTTATTTAAAGTACTTAAAAGTATTTTGTGTCTAGTTTATAATGAAAAAATATTGAGACAAAAGATTTCTCCCTTACAAAAACACTGTTTCCAAGAAGCTGCCATTTTGCCCTCACCTTGGCAACGTTTACTTTTCAGCTGCAGCTCTGAAAATTAGCAAGTACATGCCTTTTGCCTTTTAGGCTAATTTAATTAAAAGAGATACTAGATTGTATTATACCTCCTTAAAATACTGCTGTAAGAAACAGCCTGGGGAACCACTCCCCAGCTGCTTTAGAACAATGTATAATTCTGTTTAACTTCCCAAGCAGCGAACAATGCTGGTTTATCATAACTACTTGGAAGGTTGCCATGTCACAGCCTAAGAGTTCTTTTCTTTATTATTGTAATTTCTTATTTCTTAAACTCAGAGGATGGATACCCAATAGACCAGGGAGAGTATTTTGTGTGATTCTGACACCTTCACTGTTTGCTTGTCACTCACTGAACACGGAGAAGCTCAGGAAATATATACACACTCCAATAATCGTGCAGTGCCTTTGAATGCAAGTATCTGTGATATATAGCTAGGTAATGGTTACTGTGAAGGTGCTTTGAACAGAGAAAGTATGGTGTGTGCAGCTAAAACACCATGTATTCTGGGTCTGCAAGAGGATATGCTCTTTCCAAAAACACACATACAATTTTGTTGAGTTCAACATTTATAATCACATACTTCAGAAGTAGTTCAGCTTCTAAATTACATGTAGAGTTTATCTCCAGAGGTAACTTAAAATGAGTATGAACTTCAGGATGAATAGGTATAGGTCAATTTTTATAACAAGGCAGATTTCTAGTGCTTGAAATGTTGATTTGCATATCAAAGGTTACAGAAAAGAAAAGCAGTTGCTCTAGCTGGAACTAGTGAAAAACTACCTTGTGATCTTAATTCCATGAAAATACAGTCCGTGCGTCATAATATTCATGCAGGTAAATTTGCTTTTATTCTGTTGAGCAGCACTGCAAACATTTAATCCCTAATGGGAAAAAATACCCAATTTCTTTGGAGATAGGGAATTTTAGGGAACATCTCAGCAATGTCAAGACTAATTTTCACTGCCAGACAGAAAAGCACCGCTACACAGGCTGGCCAGCATCACATTTGACCCACAGTCTAACGTTTAATTTCATCACAAGCAGAAGAGAATGAATTGACTAAGAACCCATATGAGTGGGGAAATGTGCTTACCACAACTCCTTGCCTGGCTTAGGAAACTGTGGGTACTCAAACCCTCTCAGGACTGGGTCTACTGTATTTTCAAGAACAATAGTAATGGAAATCCATGGCTAAGTTCAGCTAGCTTTTGGGTAATTTGTACTCTAGATGACAAAACTCTTCATGCTAAGAGTAACAATACTGAAATGGATAAAAAGATTTCTGGTTTTGGTGGAATGGAACATCTGCAGTTTAAAGAATTATTTTCTTTTTACAGGGGCCTGATTCATTCTAGTATTTGAAAATCAGAAGGGTTTCAGTTTGGACTTTGGGGTTTTTTTACTAGTTTTACAATAATATCAATGATGACATAATACTGCAGATTTAGAGAATAACAGAAATTGATTAGGTTCCTTGTTCTTTGTCTCTGTGAGTAACCAAATCTACAGGAGAATCAGACTAAGGTACTTCATTTCAACAACAACAACAAAAAAAAACCCACCAAAAACCCACCAAAAGAAGCCAAAGATGATGAGCATCATCATTGCCAATGAAAAGTCTTTTAATTCTAACAAAGACCACAAAATCCTGTGATCTCCACTAATCTTTACCCAGTCAAAATTACTATTAAAGCCAAAAGGAATTTTGCCTAATAAAAGAGAGAAAGCTTTTTCCCCAAAACCACGGTATTTTACAAAAATATTTCAAAACCTGCACTTGTAGTAAGGTCATCCAAAGGCACTTCTGGAATGGTTATACTAGTTTTACATAATAGTAATGCAGCCAATATTTGTACAAATGTAGACATGAATCAGGTTAAAATTACCCTCAAGTTGACTTTAAAATTCTGGAATCAATATTTAAGTTAGTAATTAATTAAGCTAAATTACTTTAATTAATTAATTAAACTAAATGGATTTAGCTTAAACTTTAGAAGAACCAAAAGAAGAGGATCTTTGGCAGAAGGGACTTGTCTGCTCTTCAGATTTTCTATTGTCTTTTTCTGTGTTTTAAAATTAATATACAGCTTGTCATGCCTGAACCTCTGCAGTCTGCCTATATTGCACCTAGGATATACCTAATAGTTACAGAAAAGGCTCAAAGACAAGTTTTTTGTCTTTTTTATTTTTTCACCTCAGTGACTCCTTACATGACCACCAGTAAATTCCTTAATCTCAGCCTATGTATTTGTTTAAAAAGAAAACCTTACACCACCAACAATAATCCAAGCTGACAAAAGGTGCTGCAAAATTTAATTAACATTTAAACATGCTCAGTGACCCTTAGGTGACAGAGAGTCTAAGTACAGTGTGTGACTGTTACAGCATGGAGTGGTGCACAACTGCAAAAATAAAACTCCTCACATAGTACACCTGATAAATTAGTCTGAAAAAAATGGAGACGTGTAGCTGAGATGCCACTCAATTTCTGTAGCTGAGCTCTGAAGGCCTTTGTATGTGTGTGTACACGTTTGAACACCAAGCTGTATGCTGCTGTTACTCTTACTATTCCCATGTATTTTTCTTTTACTGAGCAGGTTCCAGCAATCAGATGGATTAATGACATGTTGCTTCATAACAACAAGTCAAGTGTTTCTCCTCATGAAAAGATAAAATAAAATAAAACACTTCACTAACAAGATTGATTAAAAAGGAAAGCAGCCTGATTCAAACCGCCATCCAGCCTAGCGCACCTGCGGCACCGCCTGCCTACTAGCTCCAGCTGTGGGTGAGGAGGGGTAAAGAGCTGGATGCAATCCAGCGGTGCCTGCCTGCACACAATGTGTTAGTTACCCTTTGGAGAATATGCTAGGATACAGAGCAAATCCCCACAAAAGTCTTATTGCGATTCCACGCTAACTTTTGTTTCCTAAATAACAAAAGAAGGTCTTGCTGTCAAGAAAACGTGAAATTAGCTAATGCATTTTTCAGGCCTTCCCATGTTGCTATTTCTCACCTCCTCTCTTATCGCCCAACATATGCTGCTAGAAACAGTAAAAGCACAAACTGCATAAACACCAAGCTAAAGATCTGAGCCTGATAAGTGATAAGAATCCTCAAGTCAAATTGGTGAACCCTGGGGATGCTCATCCCTTAGTTCAAACCTTCAGCAAGAACTAGACTCAACCTCTAAAACACCATCAGTTGCAAGCTTCTTTTAGCCAATCGGCCATAACACGGTGACTATTTTAGCATCTGTACAGCACAATCATTTCATCTTTTACACCTGTGAAACCCACCCATACCTTTACCATGGTTATCACCAGTGACATAAAACTCACTGGAAAGCGCTTCAGAAAACTGGTAGACACAAACAAGGTGGCACAAGTGGTTTTTTTCCTAAGACAACACATACAAATCCACTACAGGGCTTACAATTTATGTTTGCCTTCTGTTTATCTTATAATATGGCTGTTTGCACTGTTTCTGTCATGGGTTGTGGTACAGGCAAACGAACGTCATGTTCCTACTGAAGCTGCAGAAGCTTTGAATCCTCTGAGCCTGGATTTATGTACCGTGCCTCCTCTTTGTATTCTCTTATCCTACTGATTTTAGTTCTGAGCTGATGCATCTCTAGCTGTCAATGTCACACTTTGTAGTGCCAATGTTGTGAATAAAGAAGTACTCAATGGCAGGTGGGGTAACCAACATGCATCCAGTGCCACAAATACCAGTTATTTTTCCATACCCTGTTTCTCACAAGAGATTGCTCTGATGGTTCTCAGCAAGCATCAGGGCTGGGATTGAAGACTACGATGATTTTTTAAATCTTGGAAATGACAAATCAAGAAGTCCTAAAATAAAAAGGTTGCAAGAGATGGAAAGAGATCTTTTTAAGCCTGTCAGACTGCTAGAGCTAACTAACACTAACTCATCTACCTTCAGGAGGAAAAAGGTACTTTTTTTTTTTTTTTTTTTTAGTGTGAGACTTTTGAAGTTATGCTACAAGGCGCAGTTATTGCCGTTTCATATGTTAACGAGAGATTCTGGGCTTCTTAATCACAAATTCATTAATCTAAGAAATCCTCTTAAATCATGTGCTGAGTAAGAGAAAACATTTTATGAATGCCCTATGCAATAACATATAGAGATCTTTCTGCAGGGCAAGATGAAGAAATGACATCTTCTTTTCCTACTGAACTTGAAAGGAAAGTGCAGGATACCCTGCCAGACACAGACAAGCATGGTGCTAGCAGCACTCAAGCTGAATGCTGCGCTGAGCAGCCATGTATTCAGACATTTTGTGAAGAGAAAAGGAATTTGGCATGTATGAAGGGAGAAGCTGTTCCAGCCATGAGGGGCAGCGTGAAAGGCTGCGTGAGGAGACAAAGAAAGCAGTCAGACAGGACATGAAGGCAAACTGGTGTGAAAGGAGGGGTGCAGAGGAACTGGGGAAGAGACGGTGGAGCAAGCTCTGGCTGCAGTCTGCACTATGTGATCAGTCCACAGGAATGTGTTACTGAACAAATATGAAGAATGACAGGGAAAAGCATCCACCGCACAAGCCATCCGCACACAGTTACAACCTGGGACCCAGTTTCATTTAAATTATTATTTTTCCTTCAGCCCACAAATATGTGTGCTACTGATGAAGATTTCTTTTCTCTATTAAGTCATATCAGGCCTCAGCCTAAATAATACCAGTACTGAACCCGTGACCTTTAAAGCCATGCTGTCAGGCAGGGGGGCTGCAGTAATGTGAAGCAGAGCTAACATCGAACCAGCAGGGTACAATGGCCCCATTATTGAGTTTGCTTGCACTTGTCCAACACTGGGTAAAATCCCCTGAACAATGTCAAGACCTTTTAAATGTCAAGTCTTCCTGGATCTGGGCACTTGTGCCTGAAAGCTCCAAAAAGAGCAGCAGGGTCTGGACTGCGAAGAGCGATTGCAGGCTGCTTTCAGAGGAAGGTAAGCAGGGGCAAATGAAGAGAAGAAAAACGTGCCTGGGAAAAGAGAATTTTGCAGCAATCTATGAGATTTTGCCTGGTAATTAACTTAGGAATCATGCAGTTGTTGCAAACAGTTGACCTGAGGCTGCCCTCTGGGTTGAGAGCTAAATTTTGTATTTACTAGATACCTCGTGAGAGGTAGAGCAGATTGAAAGTAGTGGTGTTGAGTATTTATCAACAAATCACTTTTAAAGTGGAGGGCAAATAGCCAATGAAATCTGGCTTGTGAATTTAATATGGTTTTGTCAGCATATGGTACCACTCAGGGGACATAAAGAAGGCATTTTTTTTTACATATGTATGTGTGACAGGCAAGGAAGATGTAATGAGAAGACTGAAGCAAAAATAGATGTTTCTTGTAAATACATTTGAGCAGAGGAAATGAAACAACACTGAAACTGTTCAAATGTCCATTAGCAATAATACTACTTGTGAATTTTGAACTGCACCTTGAAGGGTGAATGCTCCGAACTCCCTGTAGCAGAGATGGAAATACACAAACAAACAAGCAAATGAAATAAACAGAACTTTTTTGTTGTTGTTGTTGAGATCACTTGTGCAAAATAATATTAGTTGCAAGTCAAGACTGTGGAAAAAAAATCATCCCCAATAAAATTATTTAATATGGATGGACTCATCCCATGTCCATTCTGTTCCATCTTTTTTTGTCTTCAATCAGAGTCTGCTATTTTAACAACTTAACTGAGAGTCACAGAAAACTCATGAACTGCAAACAGAGAAGAAAGACGAAAAAGATGTCACATGTCAACTTGGAAATGTTCCTAGGTTTCCCATTCAATCCTTGTAAATATTTCAGTGGACTCTGGCTCAAGTCTGTGAACATGGGGAAGGTATTAGGAACAACAGAAATTTTCTGCAAATGTGTTCTTTTACACTAATTCCCAAGGAGAATGTAATACTTCCAAGAGTGATAGAAGATTCTTGTGCTAGGTACTTTATTTTTGGTTACTGCAGTAACTGCCTTAGGGACAAGTCTTTAATCCTTCATTTACCATCCACCACATGCTGTGGACGCTTACACTCATTTGACAGACTATAGGACTGTTTTAACTGTGGTACAGAGCCCATCTGAGCTAGATATTTCAGAAGTAGTGCAATGATCAGGAATTATTCCACTACTTCTGGTATATCTTGTATTGCTACATGAACAGTGCAAAAATGTCACGTATAAATCCATGACACATATAGGTAAAATGACACAACTATCTCCTGCAGCCACATTTTTCTTTGCTCCTTGAATGTCTCATGAATTCATCTGGAATCAGAGTGGATTCAGAATTTTTTGTTGTTGTTAAATAACTAACAGAACTCATACCACACTTGAGAGAAAAATTACAAAAATATGAACATTACACCTTTCCCTCACAGTCTGATACTTTTCAATCCTGAATTAAAGATGGAAAGCTAAGGAGAAGGAAAGCTAGGACCAATGACTCCTCCCCACACAGAGCAAGGTCTATTATCTGATTTGATATATATTTGCCTCCCAAAAGCAGCCATGGTGTGTGACCAGAAATTCAGGCCACAGAAAATTACAGCACCAAAAAACAAGCCTCATCAATTGTTGTTTAGAAAATACTCCCATGATAAGCATGGTTTCAAGAACTCAGAACACTGTCAGGGAGGGAGGGAGGGAAGGAAAAGCTATCCTTAGGCAGAATATCTTTAAACAGTCCCGCACACAACAGAGACCTTAAGAATTCTCTTTAGCTCTTTTAGAGGTTCTAAGTAATTCTTTCAAGTTTGTTTGTACTGCTTTATTTATATTTTATTATTTTGTTCTCTTTAATAAAATTTAGAAGTAAATTCAGACTCTGATGTGAGTACGTGGTGGCCTTTAGCTTATGGTCCCTTCTCTTTGTTCTTACATTTGGTCTCTTCATTTATCAAATATTTGAGTAGGATCACTATCCATTATTTTACAGCTTTGTGGCTGACATTCACTTAAAAAAACTACAGGGTGGAAGACAGAAAGGTAATTTTTTTTTTTTTTTTCAGAGTTCCCAGAAAATAGGAATTAATCTAGTTTGAAGATCTCATTATTTAAGTCAAGATCTACTTTTAGTTCTAGGCACATACATGCAAAATGTTCTCACCAACATGTCTGGTGATTATTGTAGGTTGTTCACTAAGAGTCTCCTAAAAAAGTATTCATTATTCACCAGTATTCACCGAGATTCATCACCTGTCTGACGCATTGCCTGTGCACAGTTCATTGTGCAGCGCTAAGATTTGAATTTTGAGTTGCTTTTACTAAACGCAAGTCATAGTGGTCATTTCAGATTCTTGGCTGACCAAGCATAGCCTGTGAAAGAATGAGTTTGAGCAAACCCTAAGAACTGAGTGTGAAAAAAAAGGACCTTCCAGTGATCACACTGCAATACAGATTTGATATTCACTATTGCGAAGAATATTACTATTTTGGAAGACAGAACACATACCACACACAAAAAGAAGCACCAATACAGTAAAAAAGAATTTGCTTAAAAATCACAGTAAACACTAACAGACTGTCAGTTTTGTGTGTAATGACCCAGCTGTCATTATTGCCATGGCTGCAAATTCCACTTGCCTGCCGGGCTGCAGAATGATGTTGTATGGGTTGGGTATCAAGACCCTGCTATTGCTGCTAATCAGCATGGCTGGGAGCATGCTGCACACAGCAGAGTGTGTCCCCCGACCCAGCTGGACTCTACCTGGCCCCAGAGCAGAGCTGCAAACACCGCACAAGGAGAGGCACCTCTCTTCAGGAAGGCACGTACATTGTGAGAGTTTGGGGTCTGCTCATATCCCGCCATAGAGACCTTCCGTTCACTGGGAATCCACATCCGAAAATTCTGCGCTGTGGGAGCAGCTCGAGCAGCTGCACGAGGGGGAAGCAGAGGACATGGGGCCCAACACCACCCGCTGCACCACAGGCTTGCAGGTCTCATTCCTCCAAGAATATCAGTGGCCTGCCTGTTTCTTTTTAAGAGGTGTGCAACTGCAACTCTAGTGCACCATGTGCTGTAGTGTGACATTCTACTGTGCCTAAGAATTTCAGGGCAAACTACAGTAACTTCTTCACCTCATCTCCTCTTCCTTTTTTCTCCTTCAAGCTGGCATTTTCCTTGTAATGCAACTGAAACTTGTAGTTGGATTTTGGCAGAAGTTGTTTTGCCAAAGCAGCAGCCTTAAATTTCAAACAAAGCTTAAAATAGCTGCAATCTTTGTGGAAGGTCAGAAAGAAAACACTTGTAAACTTAAAGAGAAGGGGGAGCAGCAGGAGAGCCTGAGAGAGTGAAGAAAAATGCCTAGTTTGATAACCATGGTGAAAAGAGTCCACGAATAAGTGCAACCACAGGCAACTGTACTCCCATGCCAGTCACACACAACTCTAAATAAAATAAGGTCCACAAAAATGATGGTCTTCTAAAGAATTAGCTTCTGCTATACTTATAATGCTTGACCAGAGCCATGCTTGGTATAAGTGAGATAGGACACCACTGCTTGTGACCTTTCATGGCCTGAAAAAATGTTCTTAGAAAGCAACTTAAAAGTCGTGCATGTTGAATACCTGCTGACAAAAAAAATTAAATTCCCACTGGCAAGTGTATGCACCCTAAGTACTTGCTTGTCCATCCAATTAGTGGGAGGAGAAAGAAAAAAAAAATGGTGAAAGTGCATTGAGTTCTCTGAACAATCACAACTTGACAACACAGTTCAATGCTACAATATTTGTAATCAGTCTGTACAGTGAAAACAAAAAGTATTTTTTATTGAACATGTTTGAATAATGGATAAATTCAAGGAAATTGTAATCTGTTTTGCTGAGAAGAAAAGCAGGCTAAATTAATTGAATAAATTATTCATTGCAAATTATGAGCTCAAGTCTGCTACTCTGTTTTCGTATATATACATTCATTTTCTGGCATCTCTGCTGAGCTTGCTAACGAGGATACCAATTAGTAACAATGGTACTGGTGGTTTTATTTTAGTTTTACTTGTCTCTGCATTTCCCAGTTTTGTCTGGTATCAAAAGCTGATGTACTAAAAGGACACAGATTATTCTATTTCAAACAAAATCAGAAAATACTGGAAGTCTGAAAAATAATAGAAAATAGACAACTTGTCTGAGCTTTACAGCTTGATCCTTCAGTCAGAAGTTTGAATCCATTTCAGCAAGTGCCCAGGCTTTGGTATAGGTATTTGGAATAAGCCTTCCAATGTTCACAGTTTTTGCTTATCTCTGGTATGAAATAGATATCTGTCCCCTGTAACAAAAAGACCTCCAATTTAAGGTATGTAAAATAAACCTTATTCTATAGCAAATACTTATGCTTGTATAGTAATTTGGAAATAATACCTGCTGCACATTTGCCTTGTGTAAATCAAAGTAAAGTCAGTCAAAATTAAAAAAAAAAAACAAAACAAAAAACACAAGTCAATTAGAACTCATCTGAGGCTCCACAAGAGACTCAGTGGTGTGGGCACTTCATGGACAGACAGTACAACGTAAAGGGTTCAGCAAAGCCCTTAGTTATTTAATTAAAGTCTTTCAAAAGTTTGAGGCAACATTGAAGTAAAGAACTCTAGGGTTGACTAATGTGATCTGATTTTACATGTCTACAACATAGGTATCTGTCAGAGACTGCCCTCCATGGCTCCTTTCATACCATTGCTTTTATTGCAGTTCCTCCTACTTTGCGTGTCTGCTTAGGCTGAGGCTAACTACCAGGCCAGCCGCTATCTTTTGATGGACTACAAAATAAAGTGTGACTAGCTCAGGTGAAGTCAACCACAATATCAGTGTCTGTCTGAACAGAGCCCCTTGTGCCTCAGGACCAAATCAGAGGTGGATGAGAAACTGTATGTGGTCATGCCTGTGAACAGATGCTGACCACTTACGTGTGTTGTCCGTTCATGGAAAATGAATTCAGTATTCAGGAAAACAGTGATCAAATTCACAAAGAATAAACAAGATATTTAAAGCCTCAGTACCCGCTGCCTTTCTCTAAACCCAAAGTTTATTAAAACCAATCAAACTAGTATGTGAAAATGCTAAAGCCCAGAAAAAGGTGACATGCCATTTTCCAGCCTTTGTACAGGTTTCACTTATTTCACCACCCTTGCCCAGTGGAAACAATTGAGACAACTGAAGCAATACTAACTATGTCTTCACTAATAAGTAAAATCAACCAAGGTCTACTGTCTTGTCCAAAGTGAGCAACATGGCTTATATTTGCATAACTATGCTGGTTTTGACTTGTCAGCCCAGTCTGGCCTCATCCATGTCAGTTTAAAGAGGTGCCTGACCTACAGTGAGTACTGTTTGGAAAAATACTAATTATCATGGTCCAAAACTGCCAGGGAGCATGCTAACAATTTAGCAGTGTGGGTCACTGGGAAGCACTGGTTCAAGACTATCCCTTTATCTCCCTAGCTTTGTAGTCTGATCTCACTAGGGCCAGGTTGGATTATCTGGCTTTATTATACCTATTCAATGTGGTAAAAATTAAATGACAGACACCACATGAAGGGTAAAACTGTAAACCTTCAGGCTTTATGCAGTTGCATCTTCACCTAAAATTCATGGACTTGCTCTGTTACACACTCATATCCTACATTGGTCAAGTTTGCAGGGCCCCAATCCTTTCATTGGTTGCTCTGTTTATATACTGTCTGGGAAAGGTCAACTTTGTAGTCTTCCTGTTCCAAAATATGAACACTATCCTTTTCTTTCGAAAACAAATATACATCTTACGTGATGTGATGTGATATGAAAGAGCAAGTGGAAAAACTCTGGACTGATAGTTTCTCTTCCAAACCCTTCTTCTTGACTTTTACCTTGAATTTACTTGAAAAACATTCATTGACATGTAAACTTGCAGTTACATTTTCCATGGCATTTTAATTTGGATTTTAAACAAGTTGGCTTTATTTGCTAACTCATGACTGTTCTCTGTATGGTCTTCTGATTTCTCTTCATACCAGCATATCTCACCCTCAGTGTGTACCTGATCTCACACGGGACATTCACAGACAGGCAGCCAGATGCGGCAAAGAGACTGATAGGTTTTCTCACGCTAAAACTACAGACAGATCTCTTGCTATGTGATAAAAGGTTTTGGGATAAGCAAATTCAACACAAACTCGCAGGATATAGCATTACAGATATTATTTAGTCATGTAATTGCTCAGTCTAAAAATTACAGAGAATCCACGTAATGCATTGAGCATGACTATATGGCTGCCTTTGCTATCTTTCACAAACTCTCACTTCCTTGCTATATATCCCTTTGCAGTCAGCTGGAACAATATCTCTGGAAAACTCAGAATTTCTAAAAGACGATTAAACTTTTTGTTAAGGATTAATGTAGCAACGAAGCAGCACTACAAAGCCAAAAAAAACCCTTCCTCATAAATGAAACTGTTGATTGTAAAAACAACAGCCTATGACAGGGGTTGGTTATCATTTGGGTCCTAGTCCTTTGAGTTTCATCAAGATTGGATACAATGGTCTGGAAATCTGTCACTGTTTCTTAGAGAGAGAGGAACTCAAAGATGTGGTAACGGTGCGTATTCTGTTCAGGTAATAGTCAGCATGGAGGTTCACTTGAGTCTGAAGGTTCACCTGGTGTAACTGGTTCTGAGAGAAAAATCATAACGTCACACTGTATAATAAGGCTGTGAACCTGGATGTGGGCAATGCTGGCACTGCCATCGTCTCCTGAAGGTCACTGATGTGACCACCTGGGCTCTAGGGATTACCTATCTATCTACGCTGTCTATCAAAATACTCCTGGGATTAATTGCTCTACTTTTCTGCATAGCCATGGGGAATCACACTGACAGAGAATTGTTTCAAGGGGAACAGCAGGGAAAATTATCCTGAAGTTCTTTTCTGTCAACTGCTCTGCACAGATGAACACGCTCATTGGAAGTGTTGACCAGGGAAACAGGGGAGTGTGTGCAACAGGCAATCCCAAAGACCTACAGAGATTGAAAGAAAATCCTTTATTTTCTGTATTGCATAACCTGTGATCTGCTGGATCATTATTCAGCATGGTTTCCATTGCTATGTAAAAATTACGGAGACCCAGTATTTCTTGGTAAAGGATGAATGCCAGGTTGTCTTTGTGTCCTGCTTACAGAGTCTCTTAGTTCCCCCAGTGACAGCAGGGTTGACACTGGCACAGTTTACATCACACAGACAAGCTGCTAGGAGCCAAAAGAAAACTGATTCTTTCCTACATTAGTGTTGATTTTCAGGATAATTAATCCCTGCGGTTTAAATGGCATGGGACCAGATACTGTTCTTTCTTTTTAAACTTATCAGCTACCCTTACTGAAAAAGCATGGTCTTATTTTAGCTGCCTTTTACTTTGCAGTCCAATAAAATGTGAAGATGGTATTGTGCATAGACTGTGGTTCATCGTTCATCCCTATAAATCTTGTTCTAAAGAACAGTAAACATCACACATTCTACTGTATGAACAGTAAGTAATAAATAACGCAACCAGAGAATTATCATTCTGCAGATTACCTGGTGCAAAACAAACAATTTCAAACTCAATCCACTTTTAATTATTCTTTCAGGTGTTTAAAACTTACTCATCTGTTCACCCAGCTACCTCATATATGCTAAACTCACTGGCAAGTAACTACCATGAACTAATGAAGTAATTTTTTATATATTTCACTAATCATAACTGCAAGAGAGGGAGACAGCAGCTAATTAAATGATGATCAGATCTATGAAAGACTTTAAGGACAAAGAGGGACAACACTTACAAATCAATGAGTAAGTGTAACTCTGCATTTACAAAATTTTCCCTTTTTCATAACCACAACATAGCCTAGCTCTTTTTTCTCCACTGAAATAGGAAAGTGCCAGGCCTCTAATACTGAAAGATTTAGTGAGAAAATGCTTTTCTGAAACCTAAAACATTAACTCCCAAGTATGATAAGTGCCAAACTGCTTTTTGTTGAATTCAAGCAGAAAGATGATTTTTCAAAATGTAATTTCTTATCAAGGTGCCTTACTAACTTCCGCTAAGGGTTTAACTAGCTGAGGCTTTAACTTGAACTAGCTTTCAGTGAAAGATGCTCAAAGTCCAGGCAATAAGGAAGCAATCAGTTACAGCAGGGAAGAATTGCGCGTGTGGACTACGTAGTTGTTGGATCAGTTCAATGTCAAACTGTTTGGCGCAGGTGACCTGGAGAAAGTAAGTAATTCAGTCCAATCTGAGTGGTTAAAGGCAGTCTCCTAAATCCACCTACCCATTAAGAACCTGAAATAAATGTGCTCTGTTAGACCAAGGAAGGACAAATTGAACTGTTGTGTCTACAGGAGGCACTCGGCACCTTTGGCAAAGCAAAGCATTTTAAATTCTGGTGCCTAAGTACATATTTGTGATCCTAAAATGGGTTTCTGACTAGAGTGTATGGAAACATATACAATTTTCTAACACTGTCCATCCAGAGCCAGCAGTCCCCAACCTGTGAAGGTCTCCATAAATCGCACCTTTCTGTTACTGCTGAGTTGCAACTGGTCAGCCTTGTTTGGAAGGTGCATGCAGAGGTATTACCATTTGCTAACCTGTTGAATATAAGGGCTCTATCTTGAAAAGAATTTACAGGTTTTTGTGCCCATCCACCAGATCACAGGAGAACAAGAAGCAGACTTCGTAAAGCATGTCTAGACTCTGCTGGAAACTGCGTAGTACACTAAATCCTTCCACCTTCTCCCCAGGGATCTGATTCAGCAAGGTGGCTACCCAGGTAGCTTCTGTGGCTTTGGTACAACCATTTGTGTTCTGAATTCTGCATGTATTGAAAACCTGAATCACAGCAGCAGCTGCTACCAGTGTCCACACCCACTGTGTGGAGGCCTACTAAAAGAACTCAGCACATAAGGTTACTGCAGCCCAGTTCAGCACAAAGACTGAAGTTTCACTGCAGAGTTTCACAGAGGAGGGACTCCCTCTGTGGGGAAATGGCATATCCAGCCACGTTACCACTGCTGTATACCTATGTCTGAAAATGACCCTAGCCAAGCAATGCCTACACAAATGGGTTTTTTTCACTGTTTCAGTCAACGGCAGAAAGAAAAGAATATTTGTTTCAGCAGAATTAAAACGAAGAAAAAAATTACTCTGACAATATAAACATGACGTGTAATTTTGTTTAGGTTATTTAGTCCCTGCTAACCTCTCTTAAAAATGCATTGATTTCTAAGCAAAATTATCTACGTTTCCTTTCTTTCCTTGGCTAGTAATAATTCCTGATTTTAGTATGAGTGTCTCTACTGCTTTGGTCAGAACAAAAAAAATATGCCATAAAATAACATCAATACCCCCACTGATATAGTTGTGACTGCCTCCTTCGAAGTTACAGGCAAATGGCATCTGTGCACAGAAAGTACAAATTTTTAAAAATATCAGAACGTTTATAGACTACCATGTTGAACATGGCGGGGGGGGGGAGGTTCAAGAAGGATACAGTGCCAAACACACTGCTCACAGCATCATGACCACTGCATTCTCTAATGTCATATGTACAGTGACCTTAGGGCTATTTTTTTGAGATATAACACTACAGCTTTGATCCAACTGCTGCTGCATTGCAAACTGCAAAAAACCCTTTTCCCTCTTTTTGGGAAAAATGTAATCAGATGCACAGGGAACCTAGACCCAACTGGGTGAGAAACAGTACATAAGGCCAAAACTTCAACAGTCACCCTCATTGATCTCATTTTTGTCTATCCCAAAGTCATTGTACAAATGCTGAAGAAAAAAAAAAAAAAAGCAAATAACCTATCTAGAAATAAGGGTGACACAACAGGCCAAGGAAGACTGGCATTCTGTTTTTCAATGCTAAAGCTCACCAGTGCCTCTCTTGAGAAGATACATCCGTTCCCAAACATTGTGTTGAAAAGCATGACCACTACAATTAATATATTCAGGTTAATGAAAGACAAAAGAAAAGATGAAGATCTTCTACAGCCAGTAAAAAAGGACACATTACTGATTATCAGAATGTGGCAGTTTGTGGTTGCTATGCTTTTAATTGTTTACATGCACTAGGACATGAAGTAGATTTTGTGGATATTGTTATTCAGAAATTATGTTGTTTTTTTTTTTTTTTCTCTTGGGTAAAACACATGTTAGAAAACTTCCTGAGGCCTTGTAAAGGGGGAACTTTTTTCCATCCAACAATATATCTTCACTACCTGAGTAAAGTTCTAGTTTCTGCTATTTGTAAGCCTGGGTGTTCCTAGCATGGCTTTAGTACAAGTTGCCTTGACAAATTCAGAGTGGGAATTGGTCTGAGAAGGTGTTAGCAGAACCATCCAAGTGTGGCAAATATATTAAATAAAAGCTTTATTGAAATAAATATACAAGATGAAAAGCCACAATGGTACCTACCTCACTGATAGGTTAATAGCTCAGTGTTTAAAGGCAGAAAAACAAGTGGATAAGAAGAGTTCATGGGTTGCAAGATATCACATCTGAACATTTCTGTATACTCCTGTGGCTCCTGATTCCAGGCTGTAGAAAGTGGTGCACTGCCTTTTGGAGAAACTAATTTCTTTCCACTTACAACACAGGGAGCTTAGGAGCTCAAGCCTCTTATCTTGGGCACATAATATTTTGAGTCCTATCTATAGCCTTCCAGGTTTACAGGTCTCAGCACTAGCCCCAACCCATGCCCTGAATTTACCCTGCTTAAGTTTGGCCCCCACCATTCCAGATGCTTCCTACACTACTGCTTGAAAGTGGTTCTGTGGATTTGTCTCCACAGTGTGGGCACTGGAGAGAAAACCTCTCACTTGTTTTGTGTGCAGCTTTTGTGCCAATTTCTATCTTGGCCTAAGATAAAGGCAGGGGGGTTGAGACTGGGAGACAGATATACAGGACAGGAGGTTGGCCTGAACACCAGAAAGGAACAATTCTGGCAATAACCCTCCATGAGTATTTTGGATATGTAAACTTTGCTGATGCTCTCAGTCAATTTGCACAAGAACTACCCTAAGTACAAATCATGCTATAAAAGGGATAAGTGAGGACACTAATATTTTGGCTCATTTTCTTCTGGTTTCTCTCTTTAGGGAAGAAAAATAGTTAATACCATTCACAGCACTCAGAAGACTCTGTAGGAGACTCAGGTTCAAATCCTCAATCTAGTGAGTTGTTGTGTACAAGCATGACTAAAAAAAAAGTCTAAATACCTAAAAGCAGTCAATACATGAGGGAAGCAGTAAGGATGGAGGAATCGCGCAAACAAGAACTTGATTCTGAGTTCCTTACACTGCAGATCCCAGCTCCAATTGGAATTATTTTCTTTTAAGGTATCTAAAAGTTTTATGGGAAAGTAATTTCTTTTCCAGACTATCTAAAAGCTGACACAGCTCTCAGGCTTAGAACACCTATTTGTTAGGGGGACATAAGAAACTGGACAACTCCTACCAGCAATGCCCTTCACAGCTGTGCAGGTCAATATGGCACTATACCACAGTCTCCAATGGACAGAGCTGTAAAGCCATTTATTGTTCAGCTGAGAATCTCAGAGTCTAATGCTCCCAAAATGGCAAGCAGCAAAATTTACAGGTCTGCATGAAACGTCTCAGACATATCCAAATATGGCCCCAATTTGGTGAGAAAGACAGCATAACTTTGTGCAAATATTGGCATTAGTAGTAGCAATGGCATAAAAAAAATATCAAAAACCCAAGCAAACTAAGAAAGCAGAACTTATATTAACAGAGATGGCATTGATTCTGTAAAATTAATCTACTATTTGAACAGAGGAAAACTGAATACTAAGACAGACAGACTGTAAGGGGAATAAAAAGAGTGGCTGAGCTGGGAATTTCACCACTGAACTTCTTTCTCAATAATAACAGCAGGAAAAAAAAATCAAAAAATCCCAACCCAACAAACAAAAATCCAACAGGTTTCTAGAGCACCAACCACATTGTTAATTAGCAGTATAATTTGTGCTGCCTTTAATGATGGTTTATTCTGCTCTGGCTGTCAGGAGAAAAAAAAATACAGAAGGGCATTTGGAAACCTTATGAAAAATAACCATAGTTTTAGGGCATTTGGGCTTGAAAAAATGTACAGCTGTTGATGGATTAAAACACACACACACACAACTCCCATAAACATTTGAAGAATAATAGATGGAAGGAAAATAGGTAATAAGAGAGTGAAAGATTTTGTTTATAGACTTGACTGGTTGACTAGGGTATAATTATGGGACCTGCTTCCAATCCATCCTATGTAAAATAATTGGTGTGTACAGGAGACGGATTTGCTCATAATAAATGGATCTCCTCACAATGGAGCAGAATGATATCAGTGTGAATACACTAGAATGACAGCATAATTTAACAGGAGTGATGCTGGAGGGTGGACGTTATTAGCTTCAGCATTTCTGAAGGCATATTATACTTGGAGGCACATCTTACTTTCACACAGAAGGTGCACAAGGTAAAAGCAGTGGCAGTCTTTTAGATCAGAAGTTTTAAAGGAGTTAATTAGATTGCACTAATCTTTCAACTGTACTGCTGCCAAGCTGTGCTAAGTTCTGCAGAAAGAAATGTGGCCAGTCTTGGTTCAGACAAAATTGTTCATGTCTGTTTGGAGAATGTCCTTAGATAGGGAGAACTGTCCTTACTATCCTCCCAGAGCTGAGCCAACCAAAGCAGGTGAGAATAATAGAGAGTGCAAATGCCCACCGTGTTGTTTGGTGTTATTCTGCCTGCACCACCACCCCACCCCCCCAAAAAAAAAACCCAACACCCAAACCCAACCCTCAACCCAAAACTCCCCAAACTCAAGGTTTTTCTATCTAGTTCCACTGCTATCAGACTCAGGGAACTACTCTGCTCCTCTCCAGCGTACTTCAAGTTCCCGTGGCTGCTGAAGAATGAGGAGCTAGGTCTGGCTACAGAAGAGGCACCGAAGTTGATTACTGTCCTTGAGTAAAAGGGTCTTCATCCATAGTCCTAGGGGAGTTTTAAAATCCCTTCTGTAGTTCTGAAGGGTTAAGATATGTTAAACACATGCACTGCTATCACCACTGACCTTGCATTTTTGAATCATCCTTGATTAATTTGGTATTCAGACCAGAATTAGAGCAGTTCAGATGTGCTTCGAGTTAGCAGTAACCAAGCATTTACCATTATGTTAAAAATGTTCTGACAGATAGGCTTTGTGAAAAGTTATCCCCACTGACCCTACCAAAAACTCTACCAATCACTCTTGGGGACTGATAATCTGGAAATGGTCCTTCAAGTTGAGGAGGGTCATATACTGGCGGACCAGCATTCCAGTACTGCTGTCACTACCGGGTATTTTTTTTTCCTGTAAATAGGCAAGGCTATTGAAAATAGAAATCCAATGTAAAGAACAGACCCCTAGACTAGGATTTAGGTGTCCTGGGTTGTACATATTACTGGGTAGCTTTCTTTTTTTGCTTATTGTTGTGTGACAGAGTCCATCTTGCCTATCTTTCTTGGGTGTTGCAGATAAAAGAAATAGATACTAACAATATTATATTTGCTGATACATTAGTAGACACCAGTACTAAAAGAAATCTAAAAGTTAACTGTTCTGCAGTGTGCAATAAATAGTACTACTATTACTACTAGTGCCAATTAGTTGCTGAGCAGAGAGTTGCAAAGAATTACTTCAGGGTAATATACTGTCATCTATACCTATATTCAGTGGAAGGAAATAAAAGGGTATCTCTGTGGAAGTGCCATTTAAAAATATATACAGTACAGAAGAAAATGTGGTGAATGATTTATGTAACACACTAAAGACATAAAAATACTTAGGCATAACTTATTTATTTTTGTTAAATATCTGTTTATTTCATTTTGGAGATCTTCGTCCCCTCCTTCCAATCCTAGGTTGACAAATCCTCCACAGGTTGGCATAGATCAGAGCTATAACTTACATTTTAGTTATCTGCACTCAAAGATACTTGCTCCAATTTGAATTTATTAAGAATAATTAAAAGTGCATGTCATAAGGGAAAGGACATAAAACACACCACAGCTAAGTCACAAGCCTTGCCAAAAGTTAAATAAAAACATTCCCTTCCACCAGCGTTCCAAGGAAAAGGAGCCAAATTTCTGAAGCAACTCCACTGAAGTCAATAGGGTGGCACAGGGAATACATTTGGCCAATCCTACCTGGCATACGGCCTTCTAGGAAGCATTGTGATTTATTAGCAGGTTGGCCACATTACTATCTTCAGTCTTTCAAGTGCATTGTATCTGTTCTGCAGGATACATTTCTCCACTGTACTATCCCACTCACACTAGTAGAAAACCAGCAAAGAATGACTGACCACAAAGCATTACAGCAGGTAGTGCAAGTAAGATTTTAGTCAGGCGATTTTCTCCTTTCCCTGCATCCCACTGGTTTTATTACCTTCTCTGGAAAAAGCCAAAATTTACATTGACATTGCTGATGGCTTCAGGTAAACTCAGCTCTGGTCGATAAGCAGGAACAAGTACCTGAGTTCTCAAATAACAGCCCAATCCTTGCTGCACAGGTGCCAGAACTGCTTATGTTACTGCTCCTGAATCACAGTAGCTTACAGTGTGCCATATTAAGACAACACAAAAATCAGTGGTTGTTGACTGCACTGACAACTGACAATGATAGCCGAAGTAGCATACAACTGCCAGTGTAACAAAGGAGATTTCCAAGCCAGCACTTCTTTTTCAGAATTGCTTTTGCTGCATTGTTAACCTAATCACCTCGTCCCTGAAGGGGAACACCCACATCATTTCCTTCTTTTTAATTTGTCTTAACATGGATACTGCACTGTGATCTGCTGGAGGGGGTCCATGCCACCAGAAGGCTTTCCGGAATGGCCACAAACAAGGATGCTCCACCTCATCCCCGTTCACACACAGCAACTGTGGGCAGCCAAGCTGTGAAAGCTTTTGTAGCCATGAGCAGAAGGGAAGCCTAGTCTCAAGGACAGTCTCAGTCCTACTCATAATATACTGGCTATCCATCAAAAATCACTCTGAAGCTTACTCTCTTTTTAGACACTTTGTAGGAACATAAAATTTAGGAACAGCCAGTGAACCCAGGACTGCAGCATCTAGAGTCACACAGCTTTCTTATCTCCATCTTAAACTGCAGGACCAGTGCCATGCAACGTCCTTCTCCCAGAAACTGGTGCAGCCAGAGATCAAAGCAATAAAGTCAACTTGCAGTTCAGAAAAGCCACTTCTTTGTAATAACAGCCTTTAAAAATTGCCTGAGGAACATAGTTCTAAAGAAATAATTTAGAAACAATTTGATGCTGAAATTAAACCTAAACAGTAATTAAAAAACAAAAACACCCCATACACATTGAGGCTAAGGAGACAAATAGCATAACACAGAGGAGAAAAAAGCTGAGCTCTTTAGGAAAAAAAAAAAAACAAACAGGGTTTTTGTTTTTTTTTTTTTTTGTTTTTTTTTTTTTTTTTTTTTTCTCTACAGGTGACTAGGAAACTGTTTTGCAACTCAGATCAACAAAACAGTTCAGAAATAGGTTTGCAGGTGGGGTATGGTGGATTTTACCCTGCAGATTCTTATGCACGTTACAGCCTACTTCTTAACTTTTTAACAAGAAACAAAAATCATTAAACAGTGTTCTCCTTTCCATTGCACACTAGACTTCCAAAGCGGACAAACCCCCATAATATATGAGTAAACTCTTAGTTACTTTAAAATCGTGCTTAGCTGTCTTTGAGTCACATGAATGTGGGTGTGAGAGAAAAGGACATATGTTCTGAAAAGCCACAACAAGAATTAAACTTGAAATCAAAAGCCTACATATTAGCCTTTGCTGAGAAACAGAATATCAAATTCAATCGAAAGAAAATTAGGTAGGCAGCTAAAAATCAAGGCTGTAATAAGTTAAAACTGTAAAAATCAAATATTAAACTATTTTTCTGTGGATTATCCTCTTTCTC
The DNA here is from genome assembly GCF_003259725.1 of Athene cunicularia. NCBI lineage: Eukaryota > Metazoa > Chordata > Aves > Strigiformes > Strigidae > Athene > Athene cunicularia. The sequence goes on from NW_020799091.1 coordinate 118,102,348, forward strand.
TTGTCAATATCCTCCATAGTTGATCTTGGAGTAGTCTGCAACATTGCCAAACAACTTTGCGAATGGTGTTTACAGTGGAGATGCCCACAGATTCCTCCTGAAAAGCTGTGTATATGGATGTTGTCATTGATACCCATTCTCATTTCTTTCTTCCCCCACAATCTCTAGCCCTAGGAAATAAAATGGAAAGAATTTTGGAAAAATGAGAAACCTAGATCAACACATAATACAACAGGAAATGCAAAAAGAGATAGCAGCTGATTCCACTGCTTCATAATCTATATAGTCATTTAGATCTATGCAACATGATCTGAAAATCCAGCTGTGCTCTTTCAATTACACTGTCATCAATAATAAAAATTCTGCATTCAGAATTTATCTCACAGTTTTGTTGCCGATACATGAAACAGCAGTGTACATCTTGTTTTGCCTTTCTATCAAGCATACATAATATGCAAAATCTGAAGTACAGGCTCAAAGGAGGAAGATTTGTCAAATAAAAAGAGCCTTTTTAAACAACTTTCTTTAAAACCGAAACTTGTTTGTTTTTTGTCCTCCTTGTGTTTTGATTGTTTAGATAAGCTAAAACGACAAAGGGCTATAACAATCATTCTAAGCATTACTGATAAAGTCCATGAGTATGCTGTACATACAAAAACAACTGTGACAGTGGGAGGTATGGTTACTGTTCATGAAATTTTTTGATTAACTGTGAGGCAGATCTCCCAAATACATATTATCAGAGTTCTGCAGAATAAATGCACAAACAGCATAGCTCAAACAAAGGGCTAACAAGAATGCACCAGCAGGTGGGAATATGGGAAGAGACAACTGCTTGTAAATATGCCAAGGTACAGAGACCGACTTGGGAAAGAAATGAACCTGCAGCATGACTCAGATAAAATTGGCTGAATATTACAGCAGCAGCCTAGGAAAGAAACATCTACTAGAAGCTACAGAGAGCTGTGTTATTTGCACAGCCAATTAAATAGGTTGAGCAAATACCAGTTGTGTCAAGTGCCATGGAGCTAAGACCGAAGAGACGATGGCAGAATCAACTTCTGATGATAAAGGAGAGAAGGGTGGGGGCTGGGACAGGAAACCACAAGTGGATGTGAATCAATTACAGTCAACAACCTTTGGTGTAGGTAGCGACCACCTAGAATCACAGGTTTTGACTGCAACATGAGTATTGTAGGACAGCACAAATCCAGCATTAACCAGGGAAGACCGATTATATTCACCCCTAGTGCCTTTGTTCAGGCCACTCAGGGGATGTCCTACTCTAGCAAATTACATGCTGAGGAAGAAAGGGGGGCCTCACTGTGGTATGGGACACACATGGTCCACAAGACTCCTGTGCAGCCTTGCACTTTCTCTCCGGCTTTGGTGGGAGGAAGTAATATCCTCCAGATATAAATGCATCTGTCTGTCCACAGTTGAAGGAACTGCCTCATACTAACCTTACTTGGTTATGAAAGTTCTCATAATACTGCCTGATCATGGTTGGTCATTAACTAGCATGTCAGACAGATCCCAGGTCAGCGAAGTACTTTTTGCCCCTCTAGGTTTCTCCTGCAGTTGCAGGTATATGCTGCAACCCTTTACTTTCACCTGCATGCCACCTGCATGCAGCTGATACGCTCTATGCTAATATTCTTTCATTGGTGGGTAGAATGACCTCTAAAAGCCAGTTATTATTAATCAAAGCTTCTATTAGGCATCCCTCACCAAAGATAGTGACAGTAAATCACTTAATGATCATAACGGGCTTAAGAGATTTGCAGGGAGAAACTCAAAAGACATGTGAAGTATTGAACTGAAAAGGAAAAGCTGAAATAACCATAACGATATTTGTTTTGAAGGGAGACACCATTTCAAGCACAGTGATTGAACAGTGGATTTCAAGATAACTAATCTCCTGCATCTTAGTCAGCCTGATTGAATCATCCTGTAGTATTCCACTCACCTTATAATATTCAATGTTATAACAGCATCCGGAAATTTTCAATCAAGAAAGTTGTTTGGAAGCCCACATACTAGCTGAAATGCTAAATATAAATATATTATAAACTAATGAATGGAAAGATACTTTAAAATACATTTAATAGCTCTTTTTTGAGCACTATAAATATCCTGTGGTTCTCAGTTGGGGGTTTGAAAAACAGCTGATCCATGATTTACAGAATTGTACCTTCCGTTTCTCACAAGCAAACCATCACTTACAAGAGGCACAAATTCATTTGCCGTTTCCTTTCAAAATAAACCCACCTGACAGTAGAAGTTAACAGGGTGGGAACCTTGTAAACAGATACTTTAAAGGAATTTACTGAAATTCCTGATTGCACACGTTTCAAGCTTAAGTACAAAACTATCTCTGTTTAAGATAACACTGGATCTTAAATATACAGAATATACAGAAAAGGGAGAGGATGCCTTTAAAAATATCAGGGCTTTATCAGTCTTTGTCTTCTATGAAAATTCAGGAAGTTCTCAGGGCCCGCATGAAAGGGATATGCTAAAACTCCGCTTCTTCTCTTGTGCTATTTCTGAGATACTTCAGAAAGGAAGTTTCCTCAGTATAGCTTAATAACTAGAGAATAACAAAGTAGTACGGAAAGTTCCAGATGATTCTGGCATTATAGATCATGCAGGCAAAGCAGAACACTCCCTGGGTAGATTATTCTTTTAGATTTAGAAATCCAATTTGCAGGCAAGTTTTAAAAATGTAAGTAGTAAGTAAAATAAGCATCTCAGACATCTTAAAAGAACACAAGCCCTGGTGCTGTTCTCTGTGAAACTATTATTTGAAGGGAAAAAAAAGGCCCAAGATATTCCTTCTCAGTGACTGCGTGCATTTATCTTGCTCAGTTTTCAGAACTGTTTCTTCAGACTCTTAGACCTATAGCTTCCCATCCCTGTTGGGCCTCTTATAAACACTTCAGGTAACTTTTATGAAAATACTGTGGCTGAATCCTCAGCGCTACAGGCTGAGGAGAGGGTAGACAAACAGCAGCAGCAGAAGTTTCCAACTTCTCCTCATCCTCCTTAAGCCCGGGGGATACTTGATAGCGCAGACCGGCCAGCATTGCACTAGCAGTTATACGTTCTGGTGGTGGAAAAAGATTTTTCTCTCCACACCGTTTTCATTACTTACATCTTTAAATCTCTCTGTTCAGTTTTTAAATCTCTCTGGTTGGGCCTGCAGCGTGTTTCTGCAAGGCACAGACCAGGCCTCAGGCTGCATCATGAAGTCTGGTACAAAGCCGATCAGAGTGGACACGGAAACTTAGGTTGGCTGTGTTCTCACCTCACTTGTGCCACTGGGTTATTTTGTCACCTAGGGCAAGTCAGCTCAGCTCTCTGCACGTGTGAAATGATGTGGATGATAATAAATATCCATCTCACAGGGGTGCCGCAAAAGCTGATTAATTAATGAGCACTTGTAAAGCATTTGGGGAAGCTTGGATATAACCTGCTCTGTAAAAGTAAAATGGGGGGTGGTATTTTGCTTTCCAGACTGTTAAAAGTTTCCGTTTCATTTCCCTTCACTATTACATGGAGCCATATCCAAAACAAGAGCACTGGGGCAGGGAAGAGTCAGTTTATCAGCCCCTTCTATAGAATTCATATTGAGACATGACTTCTCTTTGCTCAGGCAGTAGAAGTACATTGTACAAGTTCATCATGAGCTCATGCTTTTGTTGTTCTTTGCCTGTTTTTTAATATACTGAGGTTTTATGAAGGTAGAAAAAGAAATGACTTATCAACTATTTATAAATCTTACAGTCAAGAAAATGCTTTAAGAGACCTAGCAATCTACACTGGTACAGCTAAAAAATTTAAGGTGTACCTACAAAGATGGTATTAATAGAAAAGAAAGGCTCAAACACATTGAATCTCCATCCCTCTCACAGAGTGGCCTCCTGCAAAGTCATTACAACTCCCCCCTGCACAGGTAAAAAAGGAGACCTTTGAGTGAGATACATTGACCATGAACTCTTCACAGACAATCAGTAGAAGTTATTTAGCACAGATGTTGCTGTAATTGTGAGATACTGGGAAAATCAATGTTTAATGGCAGACTCCCAACTCCACCCTGGCAGTGCTCTTGAGTTAACATCACCAGGCTAGAATTTAAAACATGTAGAACAAAATTGGCTGAGATAAGTTCTATAAAGTTGTTATCATCACTCACAATATCCCATGTTTTTTTGATCCCCGAGTCACCCACAGATAAATAGATTGTGATTTATACCCATGTACTTCTAACCTTTGCTATCCACTGCCAGTTTAGGGACAATGCTGTTGTGAAGTGCTGTGCATACATACATTATTCTTTGAGTAGGAACCATCTTTCTTTTGTGTTCAAACAGTATGCATCGCTGTGTACCCTGTTTCAAACATGAGGAATTATCCTAAATGTTGAGCATCTCAGACAGACATTATTAATGAAACACATGATCATAATGCTTCAGCAAAAGGTGACTGTGGAAGCAAACACAGAGAAATAAGTGGTGTAAAATTTAGTAAAACACTGACAGTGTAGCATTCTACTCATACCAGTTCTGCATAAAGGATGAAGATGTTGATGACACAGGTGGCATCATTCATTCTTTGTTTCATTTAATGACAACATCCAACAACATGCAATCCAACAGAATTTGCTTCACCTCTCTCTCTCGTATGTGGTCTTGTTCTCTTTCTCTCCTAAACAATATATGTGTAGAAGAGATATATACAGGAAATAGAATTTTGTAAGCTTAGTGACATTCCTACATGACATACAGGAGGCTTACCAACAATTCACAGATGTACACACCACACAAAGGGGTAAAAAGTAATTTGTAGGGATGACTGACTGATCTGTATCCATCTGTACATTCAACCCAGGATAAGCATTCCATCTGCTGCAGATGCTAGCTACAGGGGTTTTGCAATATTGCCTTTTGAGGCAGGGAGGCATCTACAGTGTACCTAAAGGGCTAAGAGAGAGTTACAAGGGTAGTTGAGTTGCACAGAAGGGCTTTAAGTGGGTCAGCCATCCAGCTGCAGAACTGCGTGACTTATTCCATCTGAATTAACAACACTTAAAACCTGCATAATCAGTGAGAGTGCTGAGAGGAAACGTCCTCTGCAAAGGTTTACTTTGGTGTTCACATTCAGAAGCAATTCTGTTTATAACAGAGGGACGAGGATCCTGAACTCTTTGTTGTTTCATCCCCTTGCATTCCTTGCATGGGATTGTTTACGTGTGTGACCTGTCAGTCTGACCTTAATTCTAGTGAATCCCTCTCCTTTTTACTCCCCATGCCAATGAATTAAAGAGCACGCTGGCTAAAATGCTGATGCTATTGATCAGGGTTTCTATCTGCTGCCTCGAAGGCTTGTGGCTTGCCTATAGCAACAAAGGTGGTCTCTGCTGTTACATATACCAGTACATACTCAGAGCAAAAAGCAGAAAAGACAGACCTGAAATAGTGCCTCAACTAACAAAACAGCAGCTGCAGTACTGAACCACACGGGACCCCAGTCTATGGAGTACAGCACAACATTTTTACAACCTAGAACTTGAGTACCTTCCAACGCACTACGACACAAAGTGACTAAAGTCTGTCGCGTGGTTTGCATTTTCTCTCTCACACCCACACCCACGCACACATGTACAAACTGTGTGACTTAGGAAAAAAACAAACCTGTCAATGCAATATGTCTAAAAGCTGAGGGAGTAAAAAAAGAACTTGGGCACATCTTCATCGATGACCGGATTTTATGGATTAATAAAAAACCCAGCGTGACTGTGTAGTCACATAACATGTTTTGCACACTTCTTTTTGGCATGTAAGACATTTCTAAAGGTAAGGCAAAACTCCAAGCTGTTTTGCCATGGGAGGAGTTACATTCTTCAGTAGATAACAGTCACTGGTATAAAAAGCAATAAAAAGACTTGTAAGGAAAAGATGCCTGTAATACAATGCTTTGCATGTGGAACCTATTCTCACAATTAACATCAAATTCCAAAAAATACCTCACTGACTTTTGAGGAGTATTCAAGAAGTAAGATGTATTTCAGAGGGCACAGTTTTATTACAATCTAGCTGTGACAGAAATACTTGGTTAGAACAAGTCAGGAGAGCAATAGAAAATTTGAGTTGCTGACCTCTTCCCTTATGGCAGTAGTCATAGGGAGAGCTATAACTTTCTTGGTTCCATTTTAGGAATAACTGATTAAGCAGTTACATTATATCTCTGATGTGATTTCAAAAGTCCATTCAACCTTGCCAGAATTTGTCCTCTAACAAATAAACTGCTCACAATCATCAAAAGTTCTGAAAGAAAAGATACGATTTTGCCCATTATTTTTTCTTTGTTATAACTAGACCTCAGTGAGACTGGTTCACAGAAAGTTCTTCCAATGTTTTAGGGTGCCCACATTCAGTAGGATTCAAAAGAAAGAGATAAAATTATTTCCAAATCAGTGAAAAGAAGAAACGCTCTGGGTCTTTTAGCTGTTGTCACACACTGAGCAGTACATTACCAGCTGCCAGGATCAAAGCTTAGCGGGAGTTCCTAAAGGGGCAAGTGACTACATAGTGTGACTGCTGATTACACCTTCCCCAGACAGCCTCGAAATGTGAACACTATTAAAACAGGATTATTTTAAGGCTGTGTTCTCAGTGTCTCCATCAGGCTGAGATCATGCAGTAAAAGCTGTATGTAACAGCACAAGTAAGCCACAGGCTGAGGTATGCCTGGTGTAGCCTCCATCCCTACCCTTTGTTCAGAAAAATTCCATCCAGAACATTTAGTTTGGAAATACAGATGTGTATTACAGGATACATGCCAGTATTTTGTACTATTTACTTTATTTCTGCAGTTGTCTTGTCTAAACTGGACTCATGCTGCTCAGCAAGCGCATCCATCAGAGTGGCCAGACCAGACATCTGTGAGGATGGGTGCCACTCTCACCAGCCGTCCTGCTGATCTCAGGGGCCTGGTGGGGCCTGTGGTGTAGCGTAAACAGCAATGCCGCAGCACAAGCAAGTGAAGAGACCTGATATGCCTCTGTCCTGCCTGAAAAACACCGAACATGTTTTGTCTGCCTAAAATAGTTAGGCTTCCACTTCTGTCACCAATGAATGCCTCAGTAAAACTCTCCTTGCTTTCAGGATAAGGCTGAATCCCAGACAATGGGGGAATTTTTAAAAGTTTATAGTTTCTCAGAGAAAGGCCTCAAGTTAAATATTACTTTTTTTTTTTTTAATTATTATTATTATTTTTATTCACTTTGTTTGTTCTTCTCAGATCTACAAATATGAGATACAACCCTTGAAAGGAAAAAAAAACCCAACAACAAAACATAGATTGGAATTTCCCTACTTCTAGTTTACTCAGGTATATTGCAAGGAACAACAAACTTTTACAAAAAGTTTTGCTTCCCTTCCATCCCAAATGAAAGTAGAAGAGAAAGAGAGAAAAAGTCCTTATTTTTTCCCCAAAATTCAAGAAGAGTTCTTTGTTTGAGAGGGAGAAAAAAAAAATTACATGTGAAATCCCATCAAATAAGATGAAACCATTATCTTACTCAGGATGGTGGGTAGGACTGTGGTGGTGCTTCTGTCCCCTACTATTAAACAGTACTTTGGGAATCTGCGTCTACCTACTGCTTCTGAGGAAGAAGCTCCATCTCCCACAGGACTCCAAAATTCCTTTAATGATCTGCCATTTGAGTCCAAGTTCTGGAAATGTTCAGATGTGCTTATCTTTCAGTACCTGATAGGAATACATTCGAGATTCACAGAATCACATGATCCCTAATTGAAAAAAAAACCCTCATACATTTTCTTTTTCTGCAGAGGCATACTGTATGTTTAATACTTCTCTTCAAGTCTTGTTTTAAATATTTCAAGTGATAAAATTTCCACCATATCCCTTGGAGCATTATTAGACTTATAAATCTCAACGTCAGGAAGTTTTTCCAAGACATACCACCTAAACTTCCACTTGAGTTCACTCCATCCCTCCTGTTATTATGCCAAGTAATTCTCTCCTTTATGGGTACACTCTTCCAATGTTTGTAGACTTCCCCATCTGCAAGTCTGCCTACTGCTTGAGCAAACTGCAGCTACTTACCTTAATTTTACATTATAAAGCAATCCTTCCAAGTCCCCTCAACCTTCTCACTGCTTTCTTTTTTAATAGTTTTCTGGTACTAGTGTGCAGTGAGGTTATATGTCCTTCAGTTTGTAGTCTTTTCGAACAGAATACCAGTCTCTACAATTGCAGCATACAATTTCAGAATTTAACTCTTCTCCAAAAATAAACAAAGCAAATCAACATATTTTTTCCCTTCTGTGTAGGTTTCAGAATTATAATTAGATTGATTAGCACTTGCAAGTTAGTGAGAAGCCAGATCAACCACTTCCCTTTTTATATTATTATTATTATTATTATTCTTATTATTAATTATTATTATTATTATTATTTCTGCATTGTCTGTTTGCCAGAACAAATTATTTCAGTAGCTTTTGTACTGTGGAATACAGAACTCGTCACCACTAGTGTGACTGAGCTCAGACTGAGAGGTTCAAAATATCATTTGCACCATTGTGGACTTCTCTGATGTTCCCTATGCTGAGGCGCAAAGCAACCATTACAATTTCATGCCTGCTCTGTGCACACTTCCAACGGGAGCAAACTGTGCTCTTGACCCATAACTGAAGTAATCTCAAAACCACATCCCAAGCACACACAGAGATATGTTCACTTTGGTGTTTGATCCTAAAACAGAACAATTCCAGTTTGAACAGAATGATTGCTTTGCCCAAAACCCATGAACTTTCTATTTTACATTTCTGAAACAATGCTAGAAGTGCCTTCCCATCAGTAATTTAATGCACAGCAGCACAGTTCAGCATGCCATGTGAGAGTGCAAATAGTGCAAAGCTTTAGCAAGCTCAAATACATACAAAAGCCAGAATGAAATTAACTGCTTGAAGACACTCCAGTAAAAAGGTGACTTTGCACCTGAGCTACAATACATCTAATTGAGTAAACCATAGTGTCTTTGATAATTTTCAACTACTATAACAATTCTATGAATAAAATGGAAGCACCTGATTTAGTACAACTACATCAGTTAAAAAAGGGGGGTGGGGGGTAGAACTTTCTAGAATCTTGAAAATTCGAGGGAAGAATGGAAAATTTGGTCATCTATTCATTTTATTCAAGGATTGGTCTAGAAGCAAGTTGTAGGTTTCTATATGAACATTCCTACAAAAGAATTCCTATTTTTTTGGTGTGATTTTCTTATTATGGAGTTTTCCATTGGAAAATCCCCACTATCAGACCACCTCTTCCCAATCCAGTCTTAACATCAAAAAAATAATTAGATAATGAGGCACTTTCCTCTTTGCCAAAGGCAGTCATGATATTTAGGCAATACTGCTGATCAAAGTTAGTCTGGAAAGTAAAGGATAGACTGAATAACTCTGTATGATGCTGTAAAGAGGAACAGGAGAAAAAGGTCCTTATAAGAAAAACGGAAATCAAAAGCAGCTGGCCGGAATTTTAGCAGTACATCACATTCTTTTCATTGGTTGGGTACAATTAAGCTGTCCTTGAAACCCCATGTCATACATCACTAGTAATTAGTTACTTATCAAATCTTCCTTTTATTTGAAATTAACCTGCAAACACCTAAATTCACACTCAGCCACAGATTCAGATAAGCTTTGAAACACAAACATAGTCTTCAGCAAAACCCAGAAGTACATCTGAACACCCTCCCCCCCTACATCTGCTGTGTCCAGCTTTCTGGTACTGAAGTAAAATTTGCCTTGACACAGTTAGAATTTCAGAAGGTATAAGCCTAAATTAGTTCAAACTCTAACAATATATATTTTAATCCTCTTCCAGGCACATACTTGGATACTTTTTCATATCAAATCTAGGCATCTCCCTGAAATGTTTATTTAATGACCTTAGCATTAGCATCAGGAGATTAATCAGTCAACTGTAAACAACTCCTGACTGTCCCCGAGAGTTTAAATTTTGTCAGAGAAACTAACTATAACGAACAATAGGGAATTGTTTAGGTTTTATTCTGAGGGCCCCTAGAAGAAAAAAAATAGTGAGATTTTTTTGGGGGGATGGAGGGTGGAAGAAAGCTAATCCCAAATGTAACCAACAGCATTCAGTTTGTGACTTCAGCATCTCATTTAGCTTCTACCTCTGATAGATTGCTATGTCACTCATTATTTCCTGTCTTCTCATCCAGATACCAAGATGGCTAATTCACTTGAGAAGCACCTTTATTTATGACTCTTTCCCACTGTGCTTTAATTTCAGAGGGTGGGACCGGTAATGTTTTTTTTAATAGATTTCTTTTAATGCACTACAGGATGTTGTTGTAAGGTCACTGACCACACTGACAGGAGAGAAAGGACTGTGAATCTGTATTATTTTCAGATCACTGAGTGACCAGGAGAGAATAGGCTGCAACTGGGAAATGCCAGCTTTCATTATTTTGCATAGGCCTGAGTGACCTTTCATTTCCACCATCCTTCCCTACCTCTGCTGTAAGAGCCTCCTCTATTTTCAGTTTCACTCTGTAATACCCATTTTTAGCTGTAAACTCCTCATTCCAATGAGGAACACTGTCAGGACTCTGAAGCAGTTTGTTCAGGGCTGGTTTTGTCCCAGGCCTCTCCCCAGTTTGGTTCCTTCTTTATAACTGTCACGCATAATTTATACAGCAGGGCTGTGACAGACTGCAGTTTCAGCCTGTGGCAAACGTCCCTATGGCTCAAGCTAACCCTGGGTGAACAATTACTGCTTATGCAGTTGCCTCAAAGTGCTGTGTTCACTAACACATAGAAGTGCAATCTATTTTTCAAATAATATGATTTCTCCAGGACACTCGGCTACTGTGAAGTTTGTTTTTTAATAAAATGATTGTGCCTATGACTGCGCTGCCTAAAATAGAGAATGACTTAGCAGCAGCAACACCACAACACACAGTGATGTGGGCTAGGCAACAGCAATATGTAAGAGAAGATGCTCTGCCTCTAGGCTTACTCCTACTTTTTATCCATCACTACAGTTCTGCTGAGCATCTGCCTTTTCTGTGGTACTGCCAGTCTCCAGTCTGCACAGTGCAGCTGTTGTAAACCATGTAACTACAATATCATTTGATAAATAACTGAGACAGAAAAATTAGGGAAGTTTAGACAATGGAAGAATAGAATAGAGGAAAAGGGGATGTGAAGCAGAGCAGAAGAGGACGATCGCAGGAGAGGCAATTGGGGAACTGAAAGGGAGGAAAAATGAATGTTACTTTAAAATGTTCTTGCAAAAATATTTCAATCTTTAATCTTCATTTATTCAAATTACTCTTCCTTCATCTTCCCTATCGGTGACTCTGCCTCCCAAACCAGAGTTACATCAGAAGACAATGCAATAAGATTTCTAATTCTTAAGTCAAAGAATTCTGGATCTTTATAAAGGAAGAACATATTCAGAATCACAGTAGTTAACTTACATTTGGGACGGAGTGGGAAGAATATGAAAGCACATATAAATAATATACACAAACATTTGAACACAGATCTTTTGTATCCTCCCTATGAAACACTGGACACTGTCAGAGAAAAAAAAATAATGGATAAGGTGGATCACAGGCCTTAGTCTGTTTGGGTTTTATTTTGGTTTTTATAACAACAACAACAACAAAAAGCAACTCCAAAGATGCAAATTCAGAACTGTTGGCTGGAAAAAAAAAATCAAGATCAAGACTCTCAAACTGTTCTCAAGCAAAAGACTGTTCTCAGCCCTCAGCACTTCTTGAGTTTACCATCTACCTTATCATTGGTCCTTTCAAAGACAACAGTGATGTGCTCTGTGCGGCATTTAGCAAGTTCCTGATAATCTGGAAACCCGTTCTTTCTGAAACATGGAAACTTTTCCTACTAACTTGTGCCTTTCGAGAGGAAGAAGGACATTTTGTCTATATAGGTGAGAAACTTCGAAAATCCAGATTTTTCTGGTGTGTTGTGTGAGATGTTTAGGACTGCTGAGAAAGATCAGATGCCAAGTATAAATAGTCTGCCAAGCACAGGGTTTACAGCAGGAGATTACAGGCCCAAGGCTTTTGGGTGAGAGGTAAGACAGGGTAATTATCTAGGAGGTGAGTCAATAGACAATATAAGGACTCATATCACGAAGTTTTATTGTTGCAAATCATTGATTGCTTACACATGATGCCATTTATTTTAATTCCACACGTTCATCACCACATCTGTCATTGGTGAATTGGTTCATGTTTTTAAGATGCTCACATATTACATTATAGCCACTCCATTTCCCACTAACAGCAATACTACATAATTCATCACTGTCACTTCAGGCAGTGTTCTGTAGCTGTCCTGACCTGTAAAAAGAGTGGCAATAAAGATGTAGAGCGGTGTGGCTCTTTGAAATCTAGTGTGTCAAGCCCCGTGGCAACATGCTTTCAGTGCTGAATTTCTTTAGGAAACTCCAGCTCAAGATGATCCTTCAGTGAAAGGCAGAGGAAAAAGAGACATTTCTGTCCCTGTTGCCAATGATTAAAATCACCAGTCTGCTAGGGACTGTTACACAGATGGATAGGTAATTCCTAGGCAGAGGGCTCAACAGTTTTGAAGAATTTTAGAAATTCTACACAGCTCAGAGACACGTGACCTTCTTCATCCACCAGACAGTGTCTGTCTTAATGGAGGCACATATTTGCCTATGCAAGCTGAAATTAGACAAGACTGAACATCAGACATTCATCTGTATGCTCTGGGTCTGACAGCCTTCAAGGCAATCACATTTTCAAGAGCAGCTATTGGGATCCAAACCATCGTAATGTCAACCCAGTCACTGCAGCAGATCAGAGTGTTATGCAGCAACTTCTTATTTCTACATCTATATAAAGTCAGTCAGACTTTGCACAGATCAGTGTAAACCCATGAGAAGAAAGTGAGAGTAAAGAAACTGTAGGCAAGAAAATACTGTTATGTTTTAAACAGCAATACCCAGAATAAAGTAAATTCTCAAGTATGTGAAAGAGACGGCTAGAGTATTATACTTGGGCCTATTTCCTTATTACTTTGCTCTTTTACGAGACTGCTCATTTCTTCCAGAAATAAGAGTGTAACTAGTTCTAAGCTCAACGCAGCCACAAAGAGAGCTCACCAGAATACATTAAAGATGCTTTTTAGTCTCTTGCATGACAGTTGCTATCAATATTGAAGCAATGAGGAACCAGTGATGTGGAAAAAGCACGGACATACAGAGCCTAACATAAACTCACCCACATTTTAGGCAAACCACATTAACCAAAACAATGTCCATTGAGGCTTTTAGGTATAAACGCAAGACAGAAGGCGATCTTTTTTCTCTTTGACCTCACCTATTAAAAAGAAAAAAATTTTAAAAAAAGAGTAAGATCTAAACTTCTGATGAATCTAGCTATCTGGTCCCAGCAAGCCAATAATATGATTCACGGAGAAAAAGGAAGAACAAAGCAAAGCATCATCTATAGTCAAGTCTCCTGCTAAAGTATAATCCTTCTGTTCTGAATTTTAGACTGAAAAACATACAAATTCAGCCCAGGAAATGAAAAGATTGGTCAAGAAAGGCTGGGGTTAGGGGACCTACCCAGACAGGATTTGCTCTCAAGCCCGACAATCAAAAAGGAGCATCAGTGCCTTCTATAATGAGACATCCGCCCAGGAACAGCAGCAGTTCAAGAATGTTTCCCTGTTAGAGGTAAATCATGTCTACTGCTTGGAGTTCAACATTGCAGCTGGATAGAGTCTGGTAATTTTCAAACAAGCTTGAATGACTTAATGACAAGTAACAATAACAGGTTTGATTACCCTTGCCTTAACTTCAACATTCATCAGTATTTGGTCAGTAAGAGAATCAGGGCTGCAGAAAGAAAACTAAGGTTTCCATGGGAAGAGAAATATTATGATCCCCCACTCCTGTCAATTAGATACTCCAAAAATCACATTAACTGCCTGGTCCTAAACCTTAAAAACCATCCCATTCCCTTGGGTGATATTCAACATGTCAATTCCTCATGCTGGAAAGAGTAAGCAGCTAATTTAGTTCCCATCACAACTATTCCAACAACTGCATGCCTGACAAAGACATCATCCAGACCAAGTGAATGGGGCAATAATTGTCCAGTCCTGACTTTCCATCTGTATTTCCATTTAAATCCAAGACCTAATCTTTTCATGCCTTCTACCAAAACCTTTGTCCATGCATTCCTTTCTACCCAGAATGCATAGGAATAATAATTAACAGTGAAAAATAAGGGGAAGAATAATATAGCTAATCACATTTCAATATTGAGAAAAAAAGAAACAAACCAACATCCAGATTCCACACACCCACACCAAAACCCCTCCCACACCCTCCTGCTAAAATTACTTGAATCATTACCTTTGATTACAAACACTAAAACCCAAACTATTCTGGAATTAAAGCTTGCAATTTCTGAACTATTTAGAAACATGACTTCAGAATATGTTAACAGGTGCTTACATTACCTACCATCATTAAACAGTTTAACCTTTTATAGTAATTCAGCACAATAAAAAAACCCCACAAACCACAAAAACCTAAAATGAAGGATTATTTGAGAGACTAAGCAAGTTGCTCTACAATGTTATAATCTCTCCCCAAACCACCTGGCAGAGAGTTGTATGTCTACCAATGAAGGCATTGAACCTTCAAGCTGGAATTGATACACCTTCTCAAAGCCCTACAAACCTATCCATGCTCAAGCCTTGACCCTTTTCTAGTTATAAAAGTCTTACCTGGGGAGAGGCTGTGGAGAAGGATGGGTGGGAGACTTGATTTTGCACAGTCTGCAAGGACAGTGATAGTAAGTATACCTCTAAAATGGAATAAAGATCTTCTGGGGTCGATGAGGCCAAGAGCTGAGTCCTCTGTATATGGCTCTGAGTCTTTTTGTGGCTCTTTCTGTGTCCTGAATCAGCACCCTTTTTGATGAGGTAGAGCGATATTTCCTTGAAGAGATTCTGCCCATCATTTCTGTATGGAAGGTGAAGGAAGAAAACCATTCCATGGCTCCTTTTTCTGTCTCCAAAGTAGACATAACTGGAAACAAGGAAAGGGGAAAAAGAAGCACTATAAAAAGCAATATAGGCAGTGAGGAACCTTTCACAGCACTTCTTTTCTGACTTCTCCTCCTTCAGATCCCTTCTTTTATGAGTGCAACCACTGCTGGTTATGTAGGCCTGGGTTTAGCTTACAGGAAAAGTCAAGCCCAGAACCCTAACCGAATTCCCCAGTACAATATACAAGTCTGAGAGTGCTGAAAAAAGCCCCCTCCAAAAGGGACACAGGAGTCTGATCAAATAAAAACTGAGTATAAACATGGTCCCAAAGTGGAACCTTAAAAAAACCCTTTAAAAATTCTGCAGTAAAAAGATGCAATAAAGAAGATAAAAGTTTTCTTTTGCTCCCCCTTTTTACCCACAAGAGTTTGTTTTCCTTTGCATAAAAATAACTTCATTGGAGTAAAGTGAATTGTGGGCAAAGTTCTCTAATAGCAAAAGTAGTTTGATTCAATTTTATTTCTGATGCTCAAATTCTATTCCTTCTCTGGCCCTCACATCCAGTTGCCATGGCAACAAAAGTGCTGAAAAATCCTCTGCCCATTTGATAATCATTTAATCATTTAACAACAAAAGAGTTTGGGAATGGGAGAGTGGAAAACACCAAAAGGAAAATAAACTGTGGTATCAAAAAACCCAACAAATCACCCAACAAAAAAAAGTAAAAAAGAAAAAAATTAAAAGGAAGAAGGACCAGAAGTAATGTCCTAAATGGCCTACAGTACCTCTGTGCCCACACTGAGTGTAGATTTAAGCCTCTCATTATGCTCATTCAGACATCATGGGGTGTATAATTTATTTATTTATTTTCCCCCAGGGGAGCCTGCATACCATCTGAAACGTCCTTCAAGTAACTGAAAAAAAATCTAGATGATCAAAATCCAGATCTGAGTTAAAAGTCCAGAAAATGAGCAAAGATCTAAAGATGTTCCTAAGCAATAAAAGCCACATTCTGGAGTTTGTCTTCTTCCTTCTTGTCAGAAAAGGAGGGCTGCGCCTAAAGGGTATTTCAATAGGAAATCTCTGAAATGCTGAACATAATCCACTGGGAGGATGCTCTGGCAGAGGTCCCTGTCACTTTAAGAAGCAGGGTTTATTCTCCCTTCATGAAGACAGCAGTGTTACTGAGCAGCTGGTAGCCCGGATCAGGATGGATTCCCTCTCTCAGAGAAGTAACACCATTACAGCCAATTTTTCATCAGGGTAGAAACTCTCCTGCCAGGTAGTTTAAAAAAAAAAAAAAAAAAGTTTCCTGCAGCATGTCCTTGCCCCTGACACTCACATAAGATGAAGCCCAGTTCATCTCTGAATACAGTGGCAGTTACCTCTCTGTCCCCATTAAATCTGTGGCTGGGATGGAGCTACAGGATGGGTGAGACAGGGAAGTGGGGACATCAAACGAGGATGTACGCAACTAGACAGATACAATGCCCTGGCAATGCTGTAGCGGCCAAGCAACTACAGGAGAAAGCCACAATTAGTACAAGCCCTCAGTATTCCAACACAAAACATGCTACTCATGCTTTTATCAATACCCTAGCTGTGGGAAAAATTATTACTTTTTTTTTTTTTTTTTTTTTTTTTTTGAGCCTCATAATGCCTCTATCCCCCCAAGAAAGGTACTAAAAAACCCCCCCAAAAGCAAACAAACATGAAGGAGAGTCCATTTATCAGAACACCCAGGTCAGCTTTCTACCTATCAATGGGCATGGAAGCTATCAAGGTAGTAAATTATTTAACTTACACTTTCCCCTCATGTTGAGATGGAAAACTGCATCTATCTTGACAACATTTCATTAAACAATGGTTTATCTGTTCAAGTTAACTCAGTGGGAATGGTAATTAATTTTAGATCTTGATGTTAGAAGTCAACCGCTCCTGTGTCAATGGTAGCCCATTTGATATGGAAAACTGCAAATGACCAAACGTTCTTGATGTACCCTTGGCAAAATGTTGCATCCCAAAGGAGTTGGTGAGGAGAGGGAAGAAATTTGTGTTACAATCTTGGCTACTCATGCCTGCCAGAGAAGAGCAGCTTTTCTGTTTAATGGATATTATTGCAAATACCTTATGAAAAATATCATCCGAGTATGCCTCTAACAGGGAAAGGTACAGAATTTTTACATGGCATTGAACTGATAAGCCCTAATATTTTTTAAATAATCGTTATTTCTCAGTTAGGAATAATGTATTGTCAGGCTTTTAAAATTATTTGTAATGATTTCTCCGAGATGCCACATCACAGAGGCATCTCAGCATTCAGTGCAATTATCTAAATACGTCTATTAGGTAGGAGAAGCTACATTATTGCCACTGCAAAGAAAGGGAACTGCACACTACAAATCTCTCCTTCAAAACCAACATATACAAAGGTCACCAGTACTGCTAGGAATAGAGGCTTGAGTCTTGCTTACATTTTGCAGTGCTTTCACCACAAATCTTCCCTTTTTAGTATAATGGAGGGATGGTGAGCATTCATCACCCTCAGAACTTAATCCTCAAAGGATATTCTTCATTTATGTTTTCTCTTTAATTCAGGGAAGTTTGAATGTGGATCTATATCCATTGACAATATTGACAATCAATTGCCGCACAAACTAAATACCAAATAGGAAAACTCCAGAACTAGGGATCTTTGGATTTAACACCCAGCCTCAAGTAAACAACCAGATAAGACTTTTATTTTTGTAGCTGCCTCTAGATTTGTCTTGCTTCACAGTCACTGTAATTTTAATTTTTTTTATTTTTTTTTTTTTGCAACACAAGGATGTGTCAAAACTAAATTCTTGTCACAGATGTTGAGGTGAGCACAAGGGCAGCTACAGATCCATGGGAATTTTTGACCTGATCTGCAGTCCTTACTCACTCATATTTATGTAACACTGATATGCATAGGGGCTTCTAAAACTGCTTTTTTTAGTACCTATCCCCGACCTGAAGCACAGAGCTACAGCACCAGCTTAGACAGCCGAGCCATATTGTACCTGTAATACAACCAACCATTCAAGTGGCTTTCCCTTGTAAGCCCCCATGTGTTTCACACTTCCAAATCTTGCTGAAGAATTTCAACCAGAAACTCTCAATTATTCCAAAACCCCAGGATAATGCCATGAGAACGTTAACATTCAGTTTTATGACGGTCTGGACCAAGATCTATTTGATAATTTCCCAAGGTAGGCAAGCTACAGTGCAACTTGAGGTTTGCAAATTCTTACTAAAGTCTGCTGAGTGTTTCCCTTAGTGACAGCTAGCCAAACAACTGTTCAGATAAACCAGACAAGGTAGGAGGGATCAGGCTGAACTCTTAACATTTTCATGTCACCATTGCAGTGTGGCAATTTAGGCTGGGGCCACCAGTGCCAGCAAGAGAACACACGCATGAAATGAGGTGTAACTTGTACAAAGGCCTCATAACCAAATCATAACATGATAGTCTGCAGATGCCTGTGCTGCAGAGCAGTGCAGAAATACACCATTCAGCCTCAGCTAACTCGTTTAACTTTTTGGCAGGGTAAATCATACCATGCTGAACTCCATGATATGGGGTCTAAAGCATTACTTTTAACCTCAGCTAGATTCTTTAGTGATTTCACATCTTGCTGCATTGCATTACATTGTGATATACAGACATTCCTTGACTTATTTTTCACACATGCAGGTGTCTATTTAGTCATTAAAATCTCTGCTCTAAATTTTTTTCTTTTACTTTTTGCCTTTCACTCTTCACTTTTAATTTTCTAAAAGATATTCCCACTACCCTTTGCCAGTTTTTTCCAGTCATTCTCTACTGACTCATTTATGTGAGAGGGGAGAGGCAGATTCCAAAAAGAAAAATATACTCCCCTTGTAAAAAAAAAAAAAAAAAAAAAAAAAGTATTGTAGGCAAGTGCCATCTTCAAAGTACTGAACAGGAAATTCTACAAATTAAGCGTAGCACTCCCTTCTCCATACACATGAATCATAACTTGTCTTTTGTTCTCCAAAGAGGATTCACCATTACATCCCATAGGGAGAGGGGTCTGCCATCATTTCTTGTGCAGGTGGACTTTGCAAGATGTTAAAAAGGCTAAAATAATTTTGGTGTTATATCAAACTAGCTTGTGTTTCTGTGCAAAGTTCATCAGTTGCAATATCACACTGACATGATTGTCTCCTGTTCTCTGAGACATCCTGATTTAAGTCCCCACAAATCTGGCAATTTAAAAGTTAGCACTCTGAAGCATCTTTATTATTGAAGAGGAACTGGATGTATTGTAACTTGGATGCTTACCCCTCCAGCAGGAAAAAATAAAATAATTAAGAGCAAACATGTCTGATATTTACTAGTGCTGTATTTAAATAACCCACTATTGCTCTTTTATAGTAAGACAGCTATCTACTAAAATATAAGTGGTCATTTCAAAATAATATTATTCTTACCTATAATTAAAAATTACTCTTCAACGTTTGCACACCACCTTTATTTCAGAAGGATCCCTACATGGTATGAAAACTATTTTTCAGCAGAACACTTACATTTGACCTTACGCACTCAAAAATGGAGCCACTTCTATGAGAGATCCACTCCATAATGGGTCAGGCTTTGGAACAGGCAGCTGGAAGGAAAGTATGAGGAGCATATTCATTTGAAACTACAAGAACAATTTTCCTGGGGCAAAATTCATTCTCTAAGCCAGAGTCTCTCCAAGACATTGGACCTAAAACCCCAAAGCAAATGAAAAACTATAATGTTTGACTTTGTTAATAGTCAGGTAGTTAATCATTTTCCTTTTATATAGCATTACACTAATTACACATCAATTTGGTTCACATAGGTGGAGAATGGAGCTCTAGTATTTATATTCACATCATTTTTCAGAGGAAATTTTATTTAAAACATATTGAAACAAAATTCACCATATTTGATCTCTTACTATATAAAGAAATTCAACACCTGCATATGTTAATATGTCAGAGTCTTTTAGAAAGAAAAGATAAAGCTGAAAAATGCACTTTGTTTTCATTCCTTTTCAGTTAGACAGTGTTTCAGCAGAGAAAAGTTTTCCAGTTTTATGGATCATGGTTGTGACAGATGAAATGTCTGTGCAGCACAGAATTTATTTTTCTAGCAGAAATAACATTCTACCAGTTGTGCCAGGAGATGGTAAGTTTTATGTGCTTATTTCAATTGAAAACATCTGCAAGAGATAATATAAGCCGCTGGGTCACATGTTAAATAACACCATTATATGTGACTGCATATAACGGCTGTTTTGCATCTTCTTTATAATGGTTTGTAACTAAACGGAATTGTCTTGGATCATTAACTGAAGTTGCTGTAGCATTAACCCTTAATGCATTTATACTTTGTAGGTTTTCAATTAATTTAGGTCTGATTCAGTTATGTGCTTGAATATGAGCCATTTCCAGAATTACAACTCAGGTACCTACATTGTAACTCAAGTACAAAAAGCATTCTCAAAGCACCTGCTTGCCTCCTAAAAATCTCAGATGCCCACAGATTTTTTTACAGGAGAATTTCCAAACCATCTAGTTTTCTGTTTCTGAAGACATCAGTGCTAAAGGGTTCCTTGCCAAAAACTGTGTGTATCTTCTTTGAACTGATAATGTCTGGAGTGTTGTCTAACCAGGTTTTGCAAAGCTGAGTTGCCAAAGCAGCCTAGATGCTGGATGAAGCCTGCAAGAGTGGCAAAACTGATACAATACAGGCCTACTCCTACTCAGCATCACCGCTTGCATCTTTCCAGTTAGGCACATGCTTGAGCACCTCATTGGAACCTGGGTAACAGTAGTTATCCAGCTGGGTTTTTCAACAGCTGTCTTAAAATCTGACATGCCTGAAAATCCCAGTGTCTGGTCTTAATCAGAAGCTAGCCCACAGTAGAATTCTAATGAAAAATTAGCATGTGCCCCATCACGTTAAGACTCCCTGAATTTGAGTAAGCAATGGAGAAAGCAAGTGTGGAACGGGAGAGAATGCTTCATGTCCTATTTGTCCTAAGACTCTAAAAGTTCACAGTTATATTCTAGTTACACCAATTAATGGCTTGTTGAAAACTGAATGTTTTGGCTTCCCGATTCTCTCTCACTTACGAAGTAAATCTGGAAGTGTTTTTCTAGAAAAGAGTTACATCAATATAAGACTGGTGTGTTTGGCCCTCTTCGAAAACATTTATAACATGGAATCCGACACATTCCATCGCATGATAACAGGTTAATGGGTTGAGAAAAAAAATGAAAACATCTTAGAAAGTAATGTGCCTTCTATAAACACTTGGCTACAACTTGTGGGAACAGGTTTCAAAAACATGGATGCAATCTTACTCAACACACATTGTTAATGAGGAATCTTCTCATCACAATACACATACAGCTGATTTTCTTCTGCTAAATGATGGTGTCAATGATCTAGGCCACAGTGATTTACTTTCTTGGAAGTCTATGTTGAAGCTGATAAAGGCTAATGATTGGAAGTTATTTTAGATAGCCCTGCCCAACTTCTCTGCCAGGCTGCTAGGAGTAGAGATAATAGATTGTCTTATGTTTCATCAGTCTAGATTAGTTCTATTCTAACAATTATAGAAATGAGGGGTGCAGAACAATGAAATGAGGCATATTATTGTACCAGATGGTCCATTTTAGAACAATTCATATGCAGGTCTAGAATAAGCTGTGGCTCCCATACCCAGTAAATACATTTGCAGACTGTTCCAATAGTTTCAGTCCAGTTTCCTTACTTTGATCAGGACTGCAGAATTGACACATTTTTGTGTTGGTTGCTTTCAGGATTTAATCTCATTTATTTAACAGCATTATAACTTCCACTGGCAAGAGTTTATTCATTTATTTTGACATTCAGATGGGCTACCACTGTAATTGTTTCACTATCTCAATATCCATCATAATGGGATCTCAGCAGGATTTTCTCTTAGTAATTTCACTTTATAATTAGGGGTATCATATCCAGCCTTCTAATCAAACTGGCAGAAGTATAGTGGTTGCATGTAAATCTTTTTATGTGCATTCCCAAGCTAGCAACCTGTGAAGCTCAGATCCAACAAGTGCTCAAATATATTTGTACTCAGTGAACTGCTGCGAGTAGCTTCTTGGTATCTATTTAACATGGCACCAAAAGGAAGTCTTCCCCGTTTCTAAGTAACAAAAAGATTTTGTTTAGGACTCACAACATCGTTCTCCATTTCCTTCTCTCCTCCCAAGGCACTTTGTGTTAAATAATACTGCTTTTACATGATACTACGTAACCCAATGAACCTGTCATCACCTAATACAATGGGATGGGAAATACTGGAAAACATTTTCATAAATTTATTTTTGTTCAGGTTGGGTACTTGCTGCTATTGAGCTGGATCCTAATTCCAAGTCAAGCTTGAGAAGCACATAGAAATAATTCCAGCTTCATCAGGATAGCCCTCCCCAAAAAAGATAGCCCACTATCAGATCCCCATACTACTTCTGAGACATCTGTTGCTGGGATTTTTTGCTTAATGCATTCTTTATGGTGAAAGAATGTGTACGCATTACGTTTTCTTTCTTCCACTCCCTTCCTTCTTATCAGTTGGTTCAATAAGAAATATGAGAGTCCTGTAAACAGGGCAGTAAAACAATGTTCTGTATTAATGCTACTTAGGAATGAGATTTCCTGTAACATTTGCACACTCCCTGAAATGAACCAAATATGCAGAGAATTGCAGGCCAAGCCCAGAGACAGCTAAATGATGCTGGTTTAACAAGTACTATTGCACAGAGGGAGAGGTCTTTCTGATATTGGCAGGGAAAGGTTCTGTGTGTATTTAACGCAGCTGCCCTCTAAATTTTGAAATGCCATGGAATAACTATGGATGAGGAAAAGGTTGATATTTGTCTCTGGGAGGGACCAACAAGCTGTCATAACAAAGCATGAAGTCAGCGAAGATGTCTAAACTATCACAGGCTGCACCATGACAAAGAAAGGACAACACAATTTATTTGGAATCAAGTGCTGTTTTGCTAACAAAATTTTGGCACTGAGTATGGACCTTTTACCACATTACACTGATTTAAGGGGAATAAATTGTGCCACCTAATTAAAAAGACTACAGACAATACAAAAGGACAGAGACAGGTTAAAGCTGACATTGGAGAGCTGTAATTTGCAACAAAAATCTGGAAATCAAAAGCCTGCTGGCAAGGCATCCACTGAACTGAATGAGGTGACAAATACATGTGCTGTCAGGAGGGCGCCTGCACATCAGCTAGTGTTATATTCTACTATTTTACTCAAACAAGTTTCCGGGGTTAGAAACAAAGTCAGAGAGTTCAACAACGAAACTTTTTTGTTGGCTCATCAAAACTGAAACTCTTTATGGGCAAAGGATTCAGTTTCTACAAGGATCTCCACTTACAAAAGTTGGGGGTTTTTTTTATTATTATTTTTACTGTTGAGCTCTTCTAGTTCAAAAGGACTGCTTTGAAACACTGAAACACTGAGAAGTTTGGTCTGAAAAGGACACTGCACTCCGAGTTGCTAGGAAATTAACTACAAAATTCTGCTGACCCAATCCCTTCCCCTCCAGCCTCGGTTATTGTTTTAGAAACATTTTTGAGACCTTCAGTGTTATGTCCCTGTTCAGAACAGGAGCTAATCTGAAACCTTTTGAGATAGGAAGCCCAACTTTTATTTTGTTTTACTAAGGATCTTCCACTGTTGCCAGAGAGTCTGTTGTTATACATGGTTGTTTTCCTTCGCTGTCTGCAAGTGAGAAGTTTGCTCACACTGAACATCGACAGGAGGCAGCTTTGTCAGAACCAGTTTTGAAACACAACCATCTGAAGAGAGCTGCTGTTATCATTTCAGAGCAGTGTAGAAATTAGTTTTCCTGTGCAGATTTAGGTGTAGAAAACCAAGCATAAGCAGATCAAGGGTACAGCCAGGGCCTTTCAAAACTTCTCATGAGAAAACGAAGCAAAGGGAGAAAAATATTTTTGTTCAGGATTGGCAAGTAGGTCAGCAGTTAGGGCAGCAAGAGTGGACGAGGAGAGAAGTCAGGCTCAGATAGGGAACAGATTCTGCTCCTCTTTGCTGTGTCGAATCTCTTTTCCAATATTTACATTCAAGCCAATGAGATCTGTGGAAGGCTTTTCTAGAGTAACCATGCAACCAGTGAACACAGAGCCGGGAAGGACCTAAAAAGGTGATCTGCTAAACTCTACCTGCACGATCCTGCTGGCAGTTGATCCCGACCTGCAGCAGCTAAACAATCCATTTCCTTCCGTATACCTCAACTAATGTTTTTCTTCACTTTTCTCTAAACTCTCTTCTCCTGATCTAAATTTCTGCTGAACTGAATTACCCAGAATTAGACTGAAAATTTTAGCCATTGCCTTACTACTTCTGAAGAGAATGGGAGGATTACCTTACCAATATGACTGTTGCTTACATCCCCAATAGAGTGTTCATTTTCTTTTTCCACAAAAACATGATGTTGTTGTCATATTTACTATGCTATTAACTACAGCCCTATATTTCTTTTCCCTTGGAACAGAACAGTGGTAGTGGGTGCAACTATGAGACAGTATTTGACCCCCCAAAACTTTTACTGACAGTACCAGCGAGAAATAAAGTTGAAAGAAAGGATTAACTTTCAGGTGTGTTCTACAGCAGCAATGTGCTCTTCCCTGAATCAAGTGAGCTACAAAGTCACTGAATTGTGTTAAAATGGAAACCCCCAAGACACCGTTTTTTGTAAATCACTTTTCAGAGAATAATAGTGAAGCAAAAGAATTTATAGGTCTAGTAATTTTGGCCTTGATGGTGTAATTGCCATTACTGTTCTGATTCTTAGAGGGTCTGATTTTACAGAGGTGCTGAGCAGCTGCAGCTCCACCATTGATTTCTGGTGGAACTGTAAATGATCAGGACTTTTGAAAAATCTATACCCACTCCCATCTAATCCTTACCAAAAAAATACTATACCATTTTTCATATTACCTGAAAGTTATTTATTTTCCTCAATAGGTATTTCCAATGAAATTCTTCAATAAATAATAAATCACACAAAGAACATCCTTCAAAACATCAGATATCTACCAAATGCTTTGCATGTCTAGGAAGTGCCTAGATTTTTTCATGTTTTGGAGAGTTGTTTTTTAGTGTCAACCAGTGAAAGATTTGTTCTTGGAACAAGTTCTTTCCGTATACATATCTTAGCAGAGCTTGGCAGATAATAGCATGCAGTCTGAACCTGCTACAGCACTCAGAGTTTATAAAAAACACTGGGTCACAGCTCAGCAGGCCATGCAATACACTGAAGGAGACACCATATGCAACAGGTCTGGACACTAGAACTTAAGTGGGCTTTTTTTTTTTTTAATAGCTTCAGCATCTGAAATGAGCTAACAGGAAATAAACCCAACCTTTTCTCTGCTGGTCAGATTAATTTAAAAGTCATATTATTTGTTGTATTTTAGAAATAAAAGTTTGGGTCTAAACAGCTGCTGATTTTGTTTTGCGCTTGGAGGGGTGGGATGAGGACAGGGAACTGGAGTTCTGATGTAGGTGAATTAAACATGACTAACTTCTTCATTGGCAAAACCGTCATGGTGCTATTAACTGTAAGGGAAGAAGGTAAAGCAGAAATGAAAGCAATAGGCCATCATTTGAATAATGCACATTTTGAATGAATAATTAGGCATAAAACAACAGGAGAAAGCAAATGTAAACACCAAAGGGGACCTCAGTAGAGTACTAAATCAACACTATCATACAAAAGCGGTTTCATGAATACAGTTATAAACATATATTTACATATTTTACATGCTCCCACTAAATAAAATCTACCATGTATGGATAGCCAATTTATAACAATTTATTTGATCAATGAGCTGAGATTTTGTTTGTGAGAGTTGCCAGATCCTCACAGAATATGTTCTGAGGGCAGATGCATGTTCTGTTAACCATTCTGCAAATAAGTATATTGGACTGAAGCATTTTACCAGGTTCAATTTTTTTTCTTTGTTTTTTCCATAATTAAAATATGCTGGTCTTCCAGACATGTTGCTTAAATATGTCATATGTCTAATAGTTCAACATAAATAATTAATAATCTCAAGGCAAACAGTGCTCAGAACCCCCTTAAGCTTTAAGTTATTAACTGAAAATATTCAGAGACTACTGACAAATAAAAATGGCATTCAGAGAAATCAGGGCTAATTCATGAATGATACACAAACAGAAAAAACAGCTGAATTCCTAATTAATATTCTTTACTTCAGTAATTCAACTACAAAAAATAACCCTATTTGAATGAAAAGTAGTGACTTGATTTGCTTACCAAGTAACCACAGGACACTATATAATAGTCCACACTATCTCAGGAAAAATAAGATTCACTATATGACCAGACATACCGTGAATAGTAATCCGTCTAGTGAGTGAGTTGATGGATATGCAGTTCCACCATACTAAATTGTTCCACATTTGCATTCTTTGCACTGTTTGCTGATGAAACCTCAATACCATGCTTTTTTAAAAGAGATGTGGAAAGGAATTATAGTAAGACCGACAAGATTTCTGGGAATATAAAAGAACTCCTTTTGAACAACAACTTGTTCAAAATGTTCCAAAAAGTTTCATATCACTGATTTTTCCTAAAATTGAAAATTGGGATTTTTACATTAATTTTACATTTAAAGATAATTTTAAGTCCAAAAAATCTTCAGAGCATTTTCCTTCATTAAACATTCCAAAATTCTGGCACTTTAATCAGGTTAAAAGAAAAAAACCTGGGAGAATAGAATTTCATTCGGATTAGAACTGTTCTTAGCAAATCCACTTTTAAGTACAAGACAGTTGATAAAAATGTCATAATTTGTCTTGTAGATGAAAACAGAATTTCTGAATTCTTTTTAATTTTTAATTGAAGTGAAATGGTCAACTGAAAGGAAATAGCCAAATGATACTTACGCTAAATATTTCATGACAAGAAACAAAAAAACATTAAACTGATGCCATTCTATTGAATATTTGAGCAAAAAAACAAGGGTTAGCATTTTAAATTATCTGATTTCAGCTGGGATAGAGTTAATTTTCTTCCTAGTAGCCAGTCCACTGTTGTGTTTTGGATTTAGGATGAGAATAATGTTGATAACACACTGATGTTTTCAGATGTTGCTAAGTAGTGTTTATACTACGTCAAGAATTTTTCAACTTCTCATGCCCTGTCAGCAAGGAGGCTGGAGGAGCACAAGAAGCTGTGAGAGGAGACAACCAGGACAGCTGACCCAAACTGGCCAAAGGGATGTTCCACACCACATGACGTTATGCCCAGTACATAAACTGGGGGGAGCTGGCGGACATGACTGCTCGGGGACCGGCTGAGCATCAGTCAGTGGGTGGTGAGAATTACATTGTGTATTGCTTGTCTTTTCCTGGGTTTTATTTCTTTCTCTTTTTGTTATCTTCTTTTTCATTACAATTATTATTGTTACTATTATTATAATTTATTTTTTATTTAAGTTAGTAAACTGTTCTTCTCTCAACCCATGAGTTTTACTTGGTTTTGATTCTCGTCCCCATGCCACAGGGAGGGGGGGAGAAGTACACAAGCCGCTGTGTGGTGCTTAGTTGTGGATGGTGTTAAACCATGACACCATGTTTTCTTGATAAAAAAACCCTAATTCTTATTTCACTGGATTTTTTTCCTTATTTTCAGTGGAAAAAAGGAGAGATAAATAAAAGAAGAAGGATTTTTTTCCTCCAGGAAACATATATTTAAGATGAAAATTATGTTCAAAACTCACAATTCCACTTTCTTAACTAATTCCAATAAGACTCTTCCTTATGCCATCTCCTCCACCATGGTGAAATGCTAAGGCTTGGACAACCGGCCCAAGCCAGAATTGACCAATAGATGAATCCTGTATATTATAACTGACAACCATTGTGCTAGTAGGCATTGTACTAAGTTATAACAACGCACTTATGCTGATGTAAAAAGTGCTAAAGCTTTGAAGTACTGCAGCCTGAACAACAGGACCCGAGCTGAAGCTGCTAACTTAGTGTGTAATCATTAACAAAGTATGTAAACTCGCTAGTGAAAGAGGCAGCTTAGACAAAATATAATCAGTAGTGAGGAGAGAATGTATCCAACTTCCCTTGCTTAGCCTTGTTCAAGTCTGAGAACCCAAGTATCTCGCCATGTTAGAAACCCCCTTGGTTTCCCCCCTCCCCAAGCCCTGGCCAGGTTTTGGTGGAATCAACAGGAGAATGAAACCAGAAATTTTCTGCTCAAAACAAAGGTGCCAGCTATTCCAGCTGGTCGATCTCTGGTATATAAGTCTGGGCCTGTCTGCAGAGACTTGGACGCCTCACCTACAGGTGGACGCACCGCGTAGGATTTCCCACTTGATGGGACAGGGTCTCCAAACCCTCGCTGTAACTGGGGCTGCCCAGCCACTACGGAGCTGGATTATGATAACGTATGCAAGTGGTGATGTATTTTTCTTAATCACTATTCTCTCTCTTGTGTAGTAATGATTTGATGCATTACCCTGTATTCTCCTGTTTGTTGCTTTAAGTGCACTATTCTGCTTTTTCTTACTGCATGTTTTCTGTATTACACTGTTACACTGGTTATCACCAGTAAAATACACCCACTCTTTTCACTCTGGTGTCCAAGTATAACTGGTATTCTTAATCAGCAAAACACAGTCACCACTCTCTGATGTAAGATTATACCACAGTTATCCTACAACATTTTTCTTCCTCCTTGCATCTTTCCAGTATCCTCCAGCTGAATCTCTACAGTCTGAATTTTTAGTATCAGTCTCTACATCCAGAAGCACCTCCAGAAAGCCCAACAACACTTGATGTTCTATGTTCCCTAAAACTGAATAAACTCTACCTTATTCCCTGAGAGACTGCCAAACCTGCCTGGGTCTACAACATTTTAATTGGCAATCAAAAGAAGACATTTTAAAGGACAGCTGAGAATTTTTAATTTCAAGGAGAAATGGTTATTGCTGAAGGCTGGGTGTTCCCTTCCAGGGGAAATACCGGAGAGCAGACAAGACAATGAACTTCAGAATTTTGATTTTTATGTGAATGGCTTACAGCAGCTCAACCTTCAAAGTTTGACTTATTTCTTCTTCTTTTACCTGTCTTAATATAGAATCAGCATCTCTTCCATCCGTTAAAGTTTTTTTATAAAAAAGAAAAACTATAAATGTAGTAGACCTGGTATTCCCATGTGCTTGAGTTCTCTACGACAAATTTTCAAAAATTCAACCTGAAAACAGGAAGTGAGAAAAATTCATAGTCAAACCTTCTGCAATGCTTGGTTTCATCCTGAAGCAGAATCGAAGCATTGAACAAATTCCAAGGAACAAAATGCATTCAGAAACACCAAAAGGTCCCAATATGAAATATTCAGATAAAATATCTTAATTTCTTAGAAATAAGTGGTTTGCTTACTCACTTGTACTTCAGCATTAAACTTCATCTTCTCTTAATCCAGATTTGCCTCCTGCTTCTTCAGCAGGCAGACAGGTAGACATCAGGACCAAAATAAATTAATCAACAGCATACATTAGATCAGGTGAGTCTTATGATTCCAGAGAATGCATTAGAGAATACAAGTCTGACCAAAAACTCAGCTTATAGAAGAAAAACAGCTCTATAAAGGTAAAATTTATCTATGGCAAAAATGCTATTTTATATTATATTTCTTTAATATTGATCTGAAGCAAAATAATTTAGATCAGTCAAAACAAAATCAATACCCTTATTCAGGTCAACTAACATGAAATAAAAAAGCAATTTTAATTATCCATCAGAAAAATATGACACTTAAAAAATGCTATCATGCTTTTCCCCCTTGGAAATTACACTTCACAGTGGAATATCATTTCAGTGAAAAATTCCCAACTACCCCTAGCCAAAATCCATGTTTAGGTACTTAAATACTTTTCCTGATTTTACAGAGGCAGAATGCTCTGTGCTTCCACCAGAATGGATTTGTACATAATATAGCCAGAAGGGACACTCCTACTCATTAGTCTGATGTCCTCTATGGCACAGTCAATAGAGATTCCCTGAATTATGTTCGAACTAGGTAAAAAAAATTAAATAAATGCAGGGATAAAAAATCCACCATGCTTCTTGGCAAGTGTAAGTTCTTCCAAAGGTTAAATAACGTCACTGCTAAATATTTTTACCTGATTTCTAGTCTAAATTTATTAATTTATTCTGTTTCCATTTCCAGACATCAGCTCTTTGTATATATTCATCTGCTAGACTGATGAGTTTTTTATTATGACATTGCCATTCCCCATGTAGTTACTTACAAACTGTGATTAAGTCCCCGCTTAGCCTTGTCTTTGTTAGGATAAACAGATTTTGCCCGCTGGAGTCTTTGATCATAACACATGTTTTTGAGTGCTTTAGTGATTCTTGTGGCTATTCTTTGATGAGAGCATGCTGCTGTTAACAGACTGAATGCACTGGGTCCATAATGTGGTCACGATTTTGAACACAAGGCCTGCTACAGTGCCCCTGGAGCTTAATGGAAAGCTTCCACTGAGGAGTTTTGTTCTATAGGGCAGAGTACATGTTCTTTTGTGAGAGTAGCGTACTGGCTAGGATACTGCCTGCTCACCTGTCTGCCTTCACTTGGTTTCTCTCCAGCTCCTGTCTAAGAGATTCTCTGCATCCATTTAGACAGCTTGTATCCCACCGAGACTTTGGCCTTAACAGCATGCCCATTAAGTCAAAATAAAAGCAATACAAAATGTATAAACTGAGCTGTCTCCAACGTGCAGTTTGTGAATGCTCTTTTTATTGCCATGATTTAAGTGGAAGGATTTAGAAATCAGGACTGAGAATCTCTCTTCCCCTATATTCCTTTATGGAGGAATCAATGGGTGTTCATTATCTAAATGCTTTTGACAATCAATGGCTAAACATTACTTTGCTGGTGGAACAAAAGTGTTCAACAGTTATTTAAGTCTTCAACATGGTTATGTAGTTTCTGAGACAGATAACAAAAGATTCACTTACAGAAAATAAGTCTTATGTCTTTGGCACAAACATTTCATCTCACACTGAGTTTTGCAGTTTCAATGACTGGTTCCTTGAAATACAGACAAAGTTCATTCACAGAATTTTCCTTCAAGATGCTGACAGCTGTATTGCTGTTTTCTTTCTGGGTTTCATAGTGCCTTCTCTAAAAAAGACTTCAAAGAAATGGAGTTAATAGGCTGCTTGTCACTGACAAGGGTTCATTTGCTACCAGTCAGGAGAGATATCCTCACTGGCCAAAAGGTAACAGCCTGAGACAGTCTCTCAGTCAAACATTCTCACATGCGGGAATGACTCACTGGATAGAGAGGAACATGTCATACACTTTTGAGTTGGTGAGACAGCCAGCTTCCTGAACAAATACACTTATGTATAGTTTCTGGTCAAAATATGACATTTTGAACCAAAAACTGGATAAATATCAACTTCATCAGCTTCAATAAGGCCAAATGCCGGGGGCTGCCCTTGGGCCACAACAACCCCCAGCAGTGCTACAGGCTTGGGGAGGAGTGGCTGGAGAGCTGCCAGTCAGAGAGGGACCTGGGGGTATTGATAGACAGCCGGCTGAAC
>NW_020799091.1:118134221-118224859 GCF_003259725.1 Athene cunicularia
GACAGCCGGCTGAACAGGAGCCAGCAGTGTGCCCAGGGGGCCAAGAAGGCCAATGGCATCCTGGCTTGTGTCAGCAATAGCGTGGCCAGCAGGGACAGGGAAGGGATCTGACCCCTGGACTCGGCACTGGTGAGGCTGCACCTCGATTCCTGTGTTCAGTTTTGGGCCCCTCACTACAAAAAGGACATTGAATGACTCGAGCGTGTCCAGAGAAGGGCAACGGAGCTGGTGCAGGGTCTGGAGCACAGGTCGTACGGGGAGCGGCTGAGGGAACTGGGATTGTTTAGTCTGGAGAGGAGGAGGCTGAGGGGAGGAGACATGAAAGGAAGCTGCAGAGAGCTGGGTTTGAGCCTCTTTAGCCTAGTACAAAGTGACAGGATAAGAGGGAATGGCCTCAAGTTGCTCCAGGGAAAGTTCAGACTAGACATTAGGAAGCATTTCTTTACAGAGCGGGTTGTTGGGCGTTGGAATGGGCTGCCCCGGGAGGCGGTGGAGTCCCCATCCCTGGAGGTGTTCAAGAGTAGGGTCGATTTGGAGCTTAAGGATATGCTGTAGGTGGGAACTGTGCTCAGCGAACGCTTGGAATAGATGATCTCCAGGGTCCTTTCCAACCTAGAGGATTCTGTGATACAGACAGAAAATGCAGTGATTGTTCTTTTAAATTTTGCAAATTTGCCTTTGGAAAATAATTGCTGCAGGTTTCATGCCAAGCATCAAACGGGGCATATGTGTGCTGATCTGCCTAGACTCACAAGCCACCTGAGCAAACCAATTTATTTGGGCCCCACTCCCTGTAGGAAACTTTGCACAATTCCATGTCTTTTCTACAAGTCAGTTTTTCCATCAGCATTTTTATCTGCTGGCTGCTGAAACATGCATTTTTAAGTAAGAGGAGTATTTAGTTAAATCCCTTCCTGTTTTCTGATAGCTCTGCAGTAGCTTAGCTGTTCATCATGAAGCAATATGAGGTCATTTCACCTGTATTTGTAGTCCAGTATGTTAACATGATCTGTTCATCTCTTAAGTGGTATGTGTAACTGCCAGTCAAACAGTTGATCTAGCCTAATGATCTCACAAGCTTTAAGAGATTTTATTAAGTTAACCTTGAGGATTTTCATTTTACATTCATTTCTCACTGTATCAAACTAAAAATTGCTTTATCGTAAAGCAATACATTCTCATCACTTCATTGTTAGATATTTTTATTGATCGTGCTTTTATTTCAAATAAACAGCACCATCCAATCTCTTTGAAGTACTCTTTGTGGCTAGGTTGCCTTGGCAATAGAGCTATGTGGAAAAAGGAAATCCTCTCTCTCAGAGAATTTTCATATTTTGAAATCTGATTGCCTTCAGAAGCAAACCCCATCTGCAAAAAGAAATGGGGCCCTGACTCTATCAATAGTGAAATAACGTATTGGTTGTTCGACAGCCCTGAGATTGGCAATGTAACGGCAATTTACTTAGCAAACTGTTGAGGAGGACGGAGAAACTGACAAGAAACTACTCTTTGCTGCAACGGAACCTTATTTATGATAGATTTTAACTTCAGAGAGTGAGAAAATTCCGACCCAAGTTGTTTAGTAATAATTTTGCCAGCTAGCTCCATTTGGCAGCTCATCAAGTTGAAAGGGCACTGTAATGAATACTTTGATGGTTTTAATTTTCTCTGTAGCATTTTAGATTTTAGTCAGGATCTTTACTTCCCATGCTATACAAGAAATGGCACGAGTATAAAATGATATCTGGAAGAACCAATGATATCTGGAAGAAGCTTCAGGTCTGGGAGGACAGGTGTTGGAGAAGGATCTATAGTCACTTCAGTTTAAAATACCTTTAAATATGCTTACACATGACAATCCAGCTCTCAAAGAAGCTACATAAAAGCTCCCATTTCACCCTCTAGCATGGGTGGCCAAAAAAAGAATTCACATTTTTTGGTCAAATGCTGAAATTCAGCATGAGGCGCAAACATTGATTTACACCTATAAACCTGATGCAAATCACTTAAACCTGGGTAATACAAATCCAGATTGAAATCACCTGACAGATTTTATTCAGCCACTTGAATCTTTTTCAGTATAAGATGTTCTACTGGTTTATTACAGAGAATTTGAAGGATCTAAGATAGGACTTCAATGCATCCAAACAGCTTACAGTTATGTCTAAGGCTTCGATAACAACTTCATGATGCTCTATTTGTTTTCAGAATTATCCAAAATGCTGCTCCAGAGATGCAAGACTTGGCAGAATAATATGGAATTGACAATGAATATTTGTTTGTGAATGCAGCTACATAATGCCGCAGATGATAAAGTTACTTCAGCAATCACCAGCACCAGTGAGACTTAACTTCTGATGTGGACTGATGGCATGTATGAAGATGACAATTTGTATTTATTTAGAAAGTCAGTAAGGAGGATAAATACATTTGAAACAAGAATTTATCTCTCAGTTAACATTCAAAGGAAGAAAAATTAGTCTACTGAAGGAGAACAGAACAAAAGTGAATGAAGAAGTATCTTGTAGTCTGTGAATCTGGGTACCTAATCCAGCAGGAAAATTTGGCATCTCAGTTGAGCCAGGGTGTATATAGAACAGTGAAACACTGAGGGCTATGTACAGGAAAAATTATAAGAAAATGCCTCCTTGTTAATGTTGCAGAACAGATGCATGCTGAGCATGTGTGCTATTCCAAACAGGAAGGAGTAACACCAGGAAGTAAATCAGTTAATACACGTTTTAAATTTAATTTTCTTGGTAGTCAAGACAGTCAAACACAGATAGCATGAAGATGAATGCCAGCTAGGAATGAGAGCTGCAGACCTGTGCTACTGCTCAGATGAGTATCACTGCTCAAAGAAACTCTTGAGGAAAACAGGATGTCTAAAATAAAGATATTCTCTTTCTGCTTTAAAAGTGCACTGCGTTTAGATTGATGGGGTTACTGTGGTTGGGTAAATTGAGTTTCTCACAGTCTAGTGAATTGGTGTGAAGGTAAAAATCAGCATTCTGATGATTTCTGTTTCTGGTTTTGAAGAAGGCACTTCCTGTGGTCAAGAACTGTGCAAACCACATCATCACGTTAGTGCGTAAGTAAATGTTTAAGTAACATGGCAACACAAAATCTTCAGCTCACTTGTCCAAAGTCACGCAGAAATTTTGAGATAGAGCTGAGAAATAAGACCAAGTTTCTTAATGCGAGTTTACTCACCAATATATCTTTCCCTCTGAAAATGCTATACCCTGTATTAGTTATCCAGCTAAATACTTTCTTTTCCACCCAGAAGTGACTCTGCGTGCATTTTGGTGCCAAATCTATTGTTACTAACGTCAGTTGTGTTATTAAGACAATGAATTGCCTTTGCTAGTTTGTGAAAATGAGGTGAAACTAGCACATTCCCATTCGATGATGCATCTAATGGGACCATGTTCACTAAGGCTTGTTAAATCCTATAGCTTGAATAGCATATCTGCTGAAAAAGTAAACATATTCATGAAATAAATAATTATGTAATTAAACCAGAGTTATACATAATAGGATAATGTCTGATTAAAGTCTCAGACATTTTAGCATTATTATGTGAGTAAAGGGCTTGATGTTATTGCTACCTGCTCAGTCAGCACATCTTCCTAATTTATTCATTGCACTTTGCAACTATCCAAACAGCTCACAACAGAGATTATTCTAGAAAACTCATAGAAGCTGCTTATACAGTGCCTGAGCATAATGTGTAGGCAAGGTAGAAACCTACTGTAGCTGGACTGTATGAACAATTCACAGCCTGTAATGAATTCATCAGTGAATCATTATTCCCATTTTATAGACAGGAAACTAAAGCCACGGAGAACATAAAGCCTTACAGCAACTAGTTTCAAGGTATCAGTCTT
Source organism: Athene cunicularia (assembly GCF_003259725.1). NCBI lineage: Eukaryota > Metazoa > Chordata > Aves > Strigiformes > Strigidae > Athene > Athene cunicularia. The sequence continues at coordinate 118,138,112 of NW_020799091.1, forward strand.
AGCTGGTTAATTTAGACTCCTTACTTTCCCTCTTTACAGTCAATGTAGAAAACTGAAGACCTCTCCTGAGTGCTAAGCATTGCAAAAGTACATAGAGAGTCTGCAGCAGAGGAAGACATTGAATCCAAATCCTTAAGAACTAATTTAACATTGTACTTATGCCAGGTGTAAGCTCTCATCCAGGATGAACATCTACTTAGGGACACAGCTAGCGTCTGGTTGTATGTATGTGTTGGAAGACTGAAGATAGAAATTAAAATAGGTAGGCAAAGAACCGTTGCATTTGTACCATAACCTAAAGCACATATACTGCTCAAGAGCTTCCTTTCCCAGCTTTTTCCTTCTCCCTCTCCTCACAAATCCTCTTCTGTAGGAGTATAAACTAAAACTGGGACCAGATCCAAGATATTCTCATTCTCAGGGAAATTTCATAATCACTGGGCTGGAGAGCTCTCACATTAGCCCAGCAAACTCAAGAGTCATATCAAGCAATATGAAACAGCTCCAGAAAGAAAGTTTGAGGGCTCCTTTACTTCACAACGTTTGTAAGTTGAGTTAGGGTGGTCGCCTACTAGGAATGAAGTATGTTCTTGAACACTGGGTCAGGAAATGAAGGAACAATACAGGCATAGATCCACAGAGCTATTGGATGACTGAAGCCATTGCAGAGGAGGAACACAATACTTCCCCATCTTTGGAAGAAAAGTCTAAATCTTCCTCAGATTTACCTTATGCAGTCATATGGTCTCCTTGCTTGTCCACTTACTTCATCATAACTGCTTGAATGTGGCCAACTTCTGCCAAATTTGACAGGGCAGTAGTGGTCTCAAAGGTATTGAGTTCCTATAGGTTTCATGTAGACAAGGGACAACAGTCTGAGTTTGCTCTTGTTGGATACCGTAGCACCCACACAAAGAGAGAGAGGCTACCAAAGACCCCACTGTAAGAAAAGTGGCAAAGGAGCTTGCTTATTATTCAATCAGAGTTCCTGGTCAAGAAACCCCAGGCTAGGGGAAAGCAAACTACCAGGCTGTGCCTTCTGAAACTATTTGTTTCACAAAAAGGCTTTCTTGCTCAGCTGTCACCTTGGTCGTCTCAGAGCTGGGAGCTCCAGGTCGAGGCAGGCGCCTGCCCATGGGCAGAGAAAGACCCTTCAGTCTCAGAGAAGAGTGGGGTTAGACACACGGCTTTTCAGGATCAGAATTCTGCTGCTTTTGCTTTAGAGGCAGGTGGCAAGAAAGGAGAGGTAGAAGGAAAGAGGGAAGCAGGTAAGCAAATCAGCTCCAGAAAAGAAGTGATGTAACCCCCACTGGACAGACTATCATAATATGTCATTAAAAACCACTGGGATGTTTAAGGGAATTAATTAATTTACAGTTTCTATAAATATATTATTGAGTGGCAGGTGTTCTGGCATCCATATGCAAAGCTGACTGCCCAAATACAATTGTGAAACCACCCGCCAGGAAAAAAATCATGTTTATCTGCTGAGAAAATAGATATGTTGAGCCAATCTGTTCCTCTCAGAGTAGCATGCATGGCAAACCTCTTAACTCTGTCATGTCCGTGTAATCACGAAGTGAAATGTGGAAATAAGGAGAGCTAGTATCCCTGCACAGAGGCTGAGAACACCTTTTTTTTTTTTTCTCTGACATTCTTGGTATTGACTGTTTCTTTCTCAGAAAGGGTGATAAATAATTTACTTGCTTATCATAAGACACTGAAGTGCAGATTCCACCCTCTACAGTTACTTCAGTTTTTCACTGATGTTAGTGAGAAGTGATTCAGCTCCCCACTCAAATGTTTGCAAGTCCTTCTCCTGAGTGAAATCCACAGTTCTTTATACTTGTATATTCTTTTCACTCAGATTCAGTATTCTAAATTTAAACTAATGTAGAGTTCAAAATACTAGCCTTTAGCATTTAAGCCTGCAAATATCAACAATTAATATGCAATGCAAAAGCCTGCATTCCCTTGTACTGTGAGACGTTATGTTTACTTGATTACAGAATCACAGAATAGTTGAGGTTGGATGAGGTCTTTGGAGATCATTCTGTCCAGCTCCCCCTGCTCAAGCAGGGTCAGCCAGAGATGGTTGCACAGGGCTGAGTTTTGAACATCTCCAAGGAGGAAGCCTCCACAACCTCTCTGGGCACCAGTTCCACTGTTTAGTGGAAATATTTTGATTAGGTTATTGGTTTTTTTTCTGCTTGGAGTAAAAAAAGAATTGTTCTTTTGCTCTAATACTATTAATTATCAGCAACGAGAACTATAGACTAGTTGCTATAACTGTATCTAAAGTATGCTCAACTGGATAGCTGAAATCACAGAGTGACTGCACTGTTTTCCACCTTACAAATAATTTGTCCATAATCCATTAGCAGATTTTGGAAAGTACAAGGATACCTGTGAGTACACATTGCACAAGCTGTAATAAGAACTTTCCAACCATCTGACTAACAGGTAAACTATAGGAAGTACCAACTGTTTCCAGAGTGGTGACCTTCACCAAAGTCAGTAGCTTCTGGTTTTTATTACTTGTCCTAATCAGTCATGCAACATTGTCTGCTGCCAATTTGACTTTATACTCTAAGTATATATGTGAATACATAGAGAGGGCAATACAAGGGAGCTAGATTAGCATAGAATTGTAACAATACATGTAGTAAACAAAACCCATCATTTTTATTTAAAGGGAAAGTAATCTACCATGCAAAATAAAAATGCATATGACTACAACAGGGATGTCACCCTGTCTGGCTTCAGGAAGTGTGCCTGCTTTCTCACACGGTTTGGTTTTCTCAAAAGCTTCCCTCGGGATAGGGTTGCAGAGGTGAGATGAACCACCAGCTGAGTCACAGAAATCCAACCCTGTGGCCACAAATTTTGATTAATGGAAATCCAGCTTTGCCAAAAAGATCTCTCTGTGCCACTTGTGTGAGACCCTTTTCCTTATTTGCAGAGCAAAGAAACCCAGCTCTAACCCACATTACCCAAGCAATCAGATGTCTTAACATGCTGCTCTCTCTGTAACATGCTACTTGCTTTTCCATCCATACAGGGCTACCTTGTTCTCAACACGGTGCTCCGAGCCCACCTCCCAGTGGCAACACTCTACTAGGAGGCACTGTGCATTACAGGGCTTTTTTGGTGACATGAGAGACCCACCTCTGTGGTGACAGCTGATGGCACCTTTTGTGGGGTAGAAGTAAATCCCAGGTAATTAAGACTAAGCTAAGCTGATGTAATATCAATTTATCACTCTATAGAAATCAGAATGTTTATTTGTTAAAGATTATCTGTCTTGATGATGAGATCATAGAAGAACAGTGGTTGGAAATTTGTTACTAACTCTTATCTGCCCGTACCTGTCATTTTGTAGCTAGGAGGCAGTCTTGTTAAGTTTCATCACTTCCCTTGCCATTCATAGAGTACTGCAGTGCCTACAGAATTTATTTAGAATTAAAATAATAAAGACATATCTATGACTCTAGGCTTCTATAGCACCTTCATTAATCTATATAGTACAACCAAATCCAGCAGCATTAATCTAATCATTTTAGTGGGAACACAACGATTTACAGAAATTAACTTCCTTTCCCATGATCACTGTGACAAGTTCGCTCTCAGCTTTTTCCAAATACTCTTTAAAGAGCTAGTTTTTATAGCAGTCTGAAAAGTCACCACAAAAAGGCAATTTTTGACCCCAGGACAGGCTCAATTTTAGTTTGCTCAGAGCCATCAGAGCTGCTCCCCTTTTTCATTATGAGAAAGCTCTAGTTTAAGGATTACAGCTGCTACATCATGGCCCAGAGGAGAAGTCTTCCCATCTATCAAGTCCCATGTCAGAGCTGGCAACTTCAATTTCAGCTCAAAGTGCCCACAGTTTCTAGAGTATTGGGATCACATTTGCCCACACAAATTTCCCATGATAAATAACTGCATTCCTCACTAGCTGTGATTTCCAAATGCTTTAAAGCTACAGCCCTTTTGTAAAGGATAGTGCAAACATTTAATCTGAAAATGACGGAAGCAGGGAAAATTGCACTAAAAGCCAAATCCAAAAGGAAAGTTTGTGATCTAGCCAGATGACAATAGGAAGGTGGTAAGCATAGCATGAGAGTACAAATGGCAGCATGCACTACTTGCACTGCAGAAGAACTACTGTAAACCATTTCCATTGCATGAAATCAAAACCCACCACTCTTTAAAATAAACATCAGATTAAAAGGTTTGAGAACAACCTTTTTCTCCTTTTTGTTCAAGAAAGATTAACAAGATTTCAAGACCACATATTATGAAAAATCCTAAACAGCATAAGCACTCTCATTTCCATCAGAATCTAGGTAATTTTCATCCTCATGACTTCCACTACTGCCCTAGAGAAACTGCATTCAGCAGTCCCAAGACAGCTTTTAAGATCCATTGCCCAGGAATTTAAACTTGCAAAATATATGTTTTTACTGCACTCAAAAAGCCCAGACTCTCCTGAATATTTGCATGTAAAGATCGCACCCAACTATGCTCAGATGAGACAAGAATGGCATTTGAAGACCCTTTATCTTGCCAGAACAGAAGTCAGACTGACAGTTGGTTTCTCTAGTAATATTAATTTATATTTATTAGCATGGAGTTCAAAAACATAAATATTTTATAGCACAGAGGAAGAAATATCCTCTCTCATTATAGCCTGACCACACTGGTGCTATCACAGTTATTGCTCCAGAAAAACAACAGAAAACCTCAGTACTACAACTGGGTTGTTCTGAGGGTGTAGATTATTTCCTGTTGCCAATAACATGATGGAGCCTTAGAGGGTAGACTTAGAGAACTTGCTTATAGATATTTTTTACATATCTTTTCACTTCCCTCTCACATTCCTTTTTAGGTAGGCAACAGACAGATGTTAAAAGAATTCAAGTAGTTTCTTTCTGTCCTCAAGGTTTATATTTTTTTTTTTTTTTTTTACCCATTCCCCTTCTTTCTTAATTTACAGTTGCCTATCTCTAGCCTCTACTGTGCACCAGTAAGCATCTGTGGCAGGTGACTTCTCAAACAGAAGTCCTTCTGTCCATAGATAAAGCCTTTACCAGAGTCACAGGCATACCAAATAAGGAGGAAATGTTCTTTGAATAACTGCAGGTCTCATGGCAAACGGTGTATGATAGCTGCTGAAGGACAAAGCAATCTGATTGTGGGACTGATAAAAGCCAGTGTGTCCATTCTTACCAGTTTTTGCCTACTTATTCTTCCAGTATTTTTCACTTAAAGTCATCCATCACATCAGTAAAGTAATGAAGCTTTACTCCTTTTCTGTACAGTGGTCTTAGACTCTCTTAGACAAATATATGTGTGGAAAAAGACATAATATTTACATTTATAGGAGGACCAAATTTATTCTCTTCATGTAGTAATTAGTGGTGCAAATGGTCAGTAAGCAATGTTTCCATACCACAACAAAATAAATTCTTTGGTTAATTAGGAGATGAAAACACATAAAGAATATGTGAACTCTGCCTACTGTTCTAATACAGGCCTGCAGCTCATTTATATTGTTAATTGAACAATTAGTAATGCTGAATTGTAAACCCATAGGGGAAAGAAGAGTGGAGAACATGTTGCTGCCACACTGTATTACTCTGATGTCACCAAATAGCCGTGACCACAGGACACCCAGTTGCTCTCCAGAGTTTTTCAACATCACAGGTGGATTTCAACCTCTAGGGAGGGAAACTTAAGTACCTAATGTTTGCATTTTGGTGAGACTGGTCATAGTGTACTTTTCCAGCAATCTCCCAGCCCACGAAGCCTGATAGATAGGCAAAGGGAGGAAGGAAAGATGTAACAGTCAAGAGGAATAATGCACCATATCCAGACCAGCCAGGCATCAAAGCCATCTTATGCATGCCTCTTCAGCTGGCAGAAAGTATCAATTTCCCTGAGGCCACTCCAGTTGTTGTGCATTGACTATGTTGTCTATGTTGTCTATGACTAGTGTACAAATTTTAGGCAACGGTTGCTGAAATGCAGAACTTCTGAACTTGTTGATTATTAAAGAAGGAAAAAGAATAAAAATACATAAAGAGGAAGGAGCAGATTTAGAACAACAGCTGACAGCACACAAGAGCGACTCTGCAGGGGAGAAGTTTCTACTGGGTTTCTATCAGCCTAGAATAATGGATGGTCTGGACCAGGTTGAAGAGACTCATCTATAAATAGGACCAGTCTTTCTTCTACAGACATAGGTATAGCCAAGGAAGCTAAGGTGGATGATGCATTTGGCAACAACAGAAATAGAATGTTTTTTGTCTAAAATAATACAACGGAGAAATTGCTCAGAACAATAACTCATGGAAAAGTGTTCTTGCTGAAATGTTACTCACATCAGCCCCTACATGGGCTTTTTAATCTATCACTAAGAGCTAATGTTGGCCACATAAATTAAAGTCATCCAGGAGCTAATTGAACTGACCTTCAGGTTCTCTAGAAAATTATCTGAGGTTTTTACTCCATACACTGGAAATGACAATACGACCTGAAAAAAATAAATTATTTTGATGACCTGTCAGTAAAACATCATCACACTGATGGAGAATCATGAATGGAGATGTAATCGTTTCCTTCTCAATGTGAAGGTAAAAAAAAGGAGAAGGAAGAGGGTGAAGGAGCTACATGGTTTCTCTTATCTTGTGACATGGTACTCTAGGACTTGCTGTTAACTGGGGATGTTTCGGGGCCTTTAGTGACTTGGTAAAGCTGGCACTGAGTATCTCCACCTGAACAAAAAGGGAGTTATTTAAGAGGACAGGATCTGGTAAGCTTAGACAAATCTGCAATTCCTCTTTCACTGCACAACTGCATCCATGTTGAGAAATCAATGTAGCCTGAGCATCGTTTTCCTGAGAGGTATAATAATATATTATTCTCAGTGCTGTATACATCTCGTACTATGCAGGAGTGACATCACCCATTACTTTGGAATGGAAGCTGCTTAACAGAAGACAGCTACAGATGAGGTCAGGAAATTAAAATTATACTGGGTCAAATTTGGTCTCGTTACACCTGTGAAACAACACAGTAGTTATTCTGGATTTAGACAATTTTAAACAAGAAAGTCTTCAAAGCCACTGCATGCTAAATTGAAAAAGGACCTGTAAACAAGTGGAACACAATTATCCATGTTACAAATTGCTCTGTCTGCCTCTTCCTTAAAGCACTGATAATGCTTGTATAGATCTGCTTCTGGGAAACCTCACATCAAATTTCTCAACTACCTTACACAGGCAACTGAAGGTTAACTGAGACTTGCACAGAAATAATTGCTATGGTTTAACATAAAAAATACTGAGTGGTTTTTCAGCAGAAGGGTCTGTGAAATCCCAAGTTGCTAACCATTTGGTGCACCATTATTTAATTCAGGGAAACAAACCACAAACAGTGTATGAACAGCACTATTTATCCACAGAGAATATATGTCATAGTCACAGGATATTGTGCATTCTAAAAGGTTCACATGATTTCAAAACAGCAATTAGACAAATTCATAGAATGCAAATCCAACAAGTACTATTCAATACAGAAATAAATATCTTTGCACAAGAACACCTGGTTTAGAGATAGCCGGTAACTGGGAGTGTATACCAGGGAGCTACTACATCATTTTTGTCCCAGTCTTCCATTTTTTCCTAGGTATCCAGTTAATCACTGCCAGTGACAGTATTCTGGGCTGGTCTGAGCTTTAGTCTGACTGAGGCTTAGTCTGACTCATACAGCTATTCTTCTGTTCTTTGAGAATTCTGCATTTACTGTTATTAGGCATAGCGCATTTACTGTGTACAAGTGATATAAGATATGCAAAATCATGTAAAATCAGGCACCATTACTGAAAATACCCTAATCACTAAATCAATATTCACCTTTCCAGTGGTTAAATGTGCCACTGTATTTTAAGGAAAAGAATTTTGCAAGTCTAGTGCAGCAAGTGTTGATTGCTGTATTTTTAATGATGCACACCATAGTACTACAGTTATTACTACTTTCCTGCAGCCTGAAACCATACTTTAGAAAAACTTCCATATTTTTATTTCCTTTCCTCTCTCCTCTTGTGTATTAAAAAGCTCTAAAGCAATGTAAGAATTAAAGCCATTGACTTAACACAGACAAAGAGAGCGATGTTTCATACTGCACTGAAGCTTCAGATTTTTTCCCTCCCAACCTCTGACAATAAGGGGTCCAAAGCAATCATGACTATCTTTACTGTCAGTAAAGACTGAAAACTGTAAATGCCATCTATGTAATTGGTTGCATTTTCAATACATCATACAAAGATTAACTGAATATGAATTCTTGTGTAGATTTTTTTAGTTTATTGTTCATTACTGTTGCATCTAGGTAGCATACTGAACAGTTTACAGACACAATGGACAGCTGAGTAGTTCCATGATTCTTTTGTGGAAGAAGACCTAAACCCTAATCTTATAGATAAGCAAGGATGCATGGCTTTACTCACGCATGCAGCTGTGAAGTATTTGTGAAAATTATCTGCATTAGTGTTAGTCAATCTGGAGTTAACTGTTTAGACAATCAGTGCTTAAGTTACAGTTACACAAAGCTAGCACCCAGTGTGTTACATTTCCCATTCTGAGTAAAGACTATAATAGGAAAAAGAAAAAAATTACATCAACTAAAAAGTTTGAGTTCTTGGAACACAGAAGAAAACTTACTCAAAGTACATCAGTGGTTTAGGTAGTCCTTCAAAAAAAAAAAAAAAATCAATCTTTATGACTTCTGAAAATTGATATGTATCAGTTATGAGTCTTATGTGGTTTCTTCAATTGGTCTCTGTAACATTTGCCAAGGTGGGTTTTTTTGTTTGTTTGTTGTTGGTTTTGTTTGTTTGTTTGTTTTGATTTGGGTTTTTTATAACTAAAGCTGTGTATTTTATGTTAGAATTAGAAACTTTTCCTCTGTGGCCTTTACAACTTAATTATACCTCATAATTGTTCCTCATTTTAGAGCTATCACAAATTTAACCTCAAATCTCTCTTTATTACTAGCTAGCTCTTTACTATCTAGCATAATAATGAAAATGCTAGACAAAGAAACAGCAGAGGCAACTCCGAAGTTTCCAGCTCAAAAGCACTAAAGTAGCCCTTTTCTTCTTAAAATACATTGCTAGGTAGAACAGTGTGCATAGGTTTTATTTGAAGATTAGGATTTCAGCATTGCAACATCTTTTGAGTGAGAGTTGGTCATCTAATTAATCAGACACCCTTAGCTGCACCTAATCCTAGTATTACCTCCATTTATGTAAACCTGGAATAAATCCAGTAAAGTGGTTATATGGAATAAAGCCAGTGTAAGATAGGAACAATTCCTTCTGGGCCCTCCCCACCTGTGCCATACTTTTTAAGGTTGACTTCACCCCTTCCCCACTGTGTGGTAGCCCATCATGCAAGTAACAGGTGTGCTGATGCTTCTTGCTGGTGTTTACCTGATGCATCTTTGCCATGAGAACCATGGCTATTTCTGAGAGTCTGTAAACTAAAGGAAGGGGGTGTGGCATCTGAGGTCTAAATTTCAATAATGTAAATGAGTGGCAGATGAGAAGTTTAGCGGCCAAGTAAATTATATATGGTTGAACTACATCCATTATACCTGCAAGAGAAACAATCCCATTGACAGAACTTTCCCTCAAGTGACTGAAGCTGCTGGGGAGACACCAGGATGCTAGTGTCAGCATGAGCCTTTATTTTGGATGACAAAGGAAAAGCAGTATGTCACTGGAAAGTGTTGAGAATGGATACAGAGGAATGAACTTCTTCCATGGAGCCAGAAATGCCCTTTGTTGCATACCAGTTGTAAGTCTTCTGTCTGCTGCATTTATCACCTAGTACTAGGGTTGTCTCCTGGCAAGCAGAAGACAAAAAATTAAAGCACTGTAGCCTTGGTAGACCTGGCAAGTTTTCTGACTACCACTCAGTTACACAAAAGGCAGGTATACACGGTGGACTGCTGTTATTTGATGCTTTTTGTTCTTACTTACTTGTTTTAGGAAAGGGTGCATTTCCTACACTTTCATTTCCATGAGTAATTGTGTGGTGTGTCTCCCAAGAAACCAGGCACCATTAGGGTGCCTCCCTGCATTCCCGCTTACCCAAAGGGGCTTTCACCCCTCTGCTGAGTCTTTCCCACTATCACCAAGCAGCTGCTAAGCAGAACCTGCCAATCATTCATCTGACAAATCTAGCTGCAGTGGACAGGGAGCTGAGGCACGAGACTTTGACCTTGTGATCCACTTACCTTAAGCACCTAGACCAGATATACCTGCTCCAGTTCTACAGTGCCTTGAACACTAGAGACCCCAGTTTTGATTGGGGCTGCAGGAGCTGATATAATAAAAGTACTAAAGCTCTTCTTTTACCTTACAGTAAACTCTGTAGCATTGCCTTGTCCCTCTCAAAAAGCAATTATTGCAGTTTTGTATTGTAAAATCTCAACAAGATTATAACTCTTACAGAAATACTTTACTTCAGCAAGCCCATGAGGGACAATACACCTGAAGTCTCCTTTCTTATTCCAAGTATAAAGGGATGGCCGACAAGAAGTTGCCTACAAAAAAGGTCTCCAGCATGGTCTCCAAAACAGTTGGACTAGATGATCTTCAAGGTCCTTTCCAACCTAGATGATTCTGTGATTCTGTCATTTGATAACTTTCTGAATGTGATCCAAATAGCTGGAACAATTAGAAAAAAAAAAAAAATGCTTCCAGGTACTCAAGCCCTTTAGGTCTTAAACAGAAATTACGGGAGATAATGAAATTTGCCTTCCTTCTGTCCCAGGCAGGTTTTTGTTTGCTTTTTTTTTTTTTTTTTTTTTTTTTTTTTTTTTTTTTTTTTTTTTTTTTTTTTTTAATCCTAATACTATATTGGTGTACTTCTCCGTAAAAACTTTTTCTCTACTGAAGACGGAGTGTGTACATCTTACATAATGAAGGTAAGAAGTGACCAACTGGACAGCTGGAATGGATTTTAATACTACTGACACACAATTTCATTTTATTTATTGCATGATTAAACATATTGAGGTGCCTAAAACAACGAAGACACATTGTAAGATAAATATATAAATAAATAAGTCACATTATTAAGTCTAACCCAAGTGAGGTTTAAAATCAGGTCATCCAAGGCGATGCAACAAGAAACTCCTTTCCAAGCTATCTACCTCTTTTGCAAATACTTATAACTAAGGAGTGGTCAGTGATTGATGAGCATTCTCTACAAAGCCATTCTTTATAGCAGGGTTATTCATGCATTTTTTACAGACGACACTAACAAAATTGTGGAAAATCTGTTGGCTTAACATTTGTATCCTTTACACAGGATTTACCTAAGATTCGTTCAGTTCAGGAAGTCAGGGGGATGTCCTATTTTGAGAGAATTTTCTTGCTACTCTGTTTTTTCTAACGTGCATCTGAGTGCTCCTCCGGAAAATTTGAGAAAGAAATATTTTTCTTACTGACATATACTTCTGTGAACAATCAACAAGCATTTTGTTCTGAGCCTTGGTGATGAATGGTCCCAAGGCACCCTTCATAACATCAGGGGTTTCCTCTAAATGTCCTTGGGCAAATGGTAGATCAAATGTCTTTTCACTGAGGGTGGTGACATTCAGAGTTGTTTGGTTGCTAACTGCTGCCTGAAAACTACCTGCTTTTCACTTGTGGCAGGCATATAGAGATTCTGAGAAACATTGTCCTTTGGGATAGGAAAGCACTGCAGAAACATCAGATCAGCTTTTTACAGAAAAACAGCTGATGGAACCCTGAATCACAATCATCTTGTAGAGAGAAATACATGTCAGCTTCATATTCTCCTGCTAGCCCAATGTCAGACAAGTCAGGTCTAGCTTGAAACAAACACAGAGTGTCTGCTGAGATGCTCTGAAGACCTGCATGGTAATAGGGATGTCTATCAGGGTGCTCACACAAATGAGCTCTCCCTCCCCCAGCAACTTGTCATTAATCCTCCTTCTTTGCTGTCACTGGAAGAGTTACTGCAGCAAAGCTATGCTCTGAGCCTCTGTTGGTAGCATGTCTGAGGTAGAGAGAAAAAAACCCTAACACCGGAATATTCCAGGCTACCAGCACCAGGCAACTGGAATTCAAGGGCGACTCCTCTAAGGACTTCCACAACTAGATTTCAGTTCTCTCCCTACACCTCTGGTTTCTAAAACACCCTACTTCTCATCTCTCACACAATTTTATTTCCAGGGAAGCAAGAATCTACTATTAGCTGCCTTGAACAAATGAGAATTGAGGAAATAGGCAATTTACTCAAAATCAAGCATCAGCCTTGAGATGGAGGAAGGAATTGAACCCATAGTTCCAGAATCGCTAATTTTCACTCCAGCCCCTAGATCATCATTGCTCAACTCACCATTAGGGATTCAGGGTTGATGTTTTGAGTACTTATTTCTTGATTAGGGTGGAACCATGTGGCAGCATAACCTCCTCTTCTTCTGTAGCCTCCCGCAGTTTATCAGTACTGACAGGGATCAATATCAAGCCAGAAAGTTTTGAAAATAGGGGTCCCTGTCTGGACTTTGTGTTCCTCTCAGCATAAGCCCATATATACCAGCTACACTGCTGTACAGAGTACAATACATCACACCTCCAGCCAGCGGTGTTTTGTTTTCCTGGCCTCTGTGCTGAGGAGGAGTGCATGATGGGAAAATCAGTTTGGTCTCAAGAGCTAGTTTATTCTACCTTTCTGAAACCTCCTTATTTTCTTTCTATGCTTATTTAGGTAATCACACTTCACTCTAAGGCATATATTTGGAGTGTGCAATTCAAACTGTTTATGTCATATTGTGATGCAATATAATACAGGGTAAATGCACGCTTCCTCCAGGATGCTGCATTTTGAGGCATGCTACTGCCAACAGATAAGTTTCTGAAACACAACTAATGACAAAATCATAAAGTCCGGAAGTACTGATTCGAACTGAACTTAGAAAAGGTTTAAAAAAATAGGTTTAAAGAAAAAAATAGGTTAAAAAAAAAAAAAGTAAAACCAAGTGAAGGACAGGGCAGAAGGTATAAAGACTGTTGACATTTTTAAATGAAAAGCTTTTTGATGGGCATTTCTTGAATTTCCTTTAAATTTTAATACAGTTGATTCCAAAGATAAAATACACACTCTTTTCCCTGCCTAGCCTGCTATTTCTGCATAGTATCCAATTTCAGTATCTCTAATAACGGCATAATCAGACTCATGATTACAGATGTGGGACATCTACTCCCACCACATTTCAAGCTGAAGCTTTAAGATTCACTTTTCACAGACTACTGCAACTACTTTTATTCTGTATATAGCTTTCTCCTTTGTTCAAAATTTCGAATTGTTTATAAATGTTTAACTATAAGGTGATACAAAAAAGCTGGATATTAAGCTATATAAAAATGAAAGTCACAGATAAAAAAGAGCTGCAAAAATTGCAAGATAATAACAATAATAATTAAAAAAATGAAACCCTGCATTCCCAGTTGGCTATTGGCAATTAAACCACTTTAAAATAGGTCTCACTACATGGAGATTGTTGTTGGGCCTTTTATAACCTTCCTCCCTAGGGATTAATCGGTGGACAGAATCACAGCTGAGGTAGGTGGCATGTGTTCCTCAATACCCATGTAGCCAACCATACAGTGGGTAATTGGCTTTTGTCACATTACCACATTTTACCTCCAAAACCCCATGTTGTCCTAATGGGAATAAATGAATGGCTGCTACTGAGAATAAACACTCCTGCTCACTAAGAAAATTGCTTAAAATTGGACCAGCCTGAATCAACAAATCTGGGGAGATACTGAGCTTTAGTTTCACTAATTTCTTTGTATGGTTTAATATAAGGTTGTCACCTACAGTACACTGAAAACATGGTACCTGCGGTTCTCACACAGGAAACTCTGGAATGGGTTGTATCTCAGCCAGAGATCTGTCAATCTCCCAGCTTCTCACTGAAGACTCAGAGACTGCAAATACAGAAGGAAGGTAGTCATTAAGTAGCAAAGGCAGGCAGCTGTAAGAACAGCCCCAGTATACTCACCAAGCCCTCTACTCTCACCCTTACCAAAATATACCTGCTGACATGATACTTTGTGAATGCTGCATTGATACAGCGCTTTGTGGAAATGAGCTCATCTCTTAACCCTCCGCGGATCATATATTACATAAAATAAAATGCAACAGAATAGTCAAAAGTAGTTTGGGCCCAGTCTGGTTCCTACTGCGTGCAGTTCTGAAGGAGTGATTTTCAGATTATTATTGTTGCAAGCCTTAGCTATAATGTCGGGATCATCTGGTTGACATCACACGGTGCAGCAAAATGATACATCCAGAAGTTGATCAAAGGTTGAGGGTGCCCAGATGTCTTCCACATTACCTTCCTGCTGTTGCTCAGGGACAAAGAGCTGTGTCCTGTTTCTGTTGATGGCATCTGGCTTGCTTGGCAATCTGACTCAAATGCCTTGACTTTGGGGGTCTTCAGCTCTTGAAGCAAGCAAGCATTGGATTTTAATGAGACTGAAATACACAGAATGAGGAAGTGCTAAACTGTATTTTTGCTTCTTGGAGGAGCCCGAGGGAGCAGCAACAGGAGCACGTGGAATAGATAAAAATTACAGCAACCTAACATCAAGCAATCCAACATGAAATAAATGGATTAATATCAAACAAAACCTGTTTGGCCAAAGGACCACTTTTATTTATGATGTCAACATTTCTAAACTTCATATCTATCACAAATCCAACTGGACCAAAAATGTTAGAATATCTCCTTATAACAATGTGAATGTAACTTATGTTGTAAAACATTTATCACCCAACAGCATAGTACCACCTCTTTGTGTGGAATGAACAGATATCTACATTCTGTAGTCATATGAAATTAATACACGTATGAATACATATATAATTTGATTACTTTCTTTTCTCTTCCCATATGAGCAGCCAGGATCAGCCATTTAAGAAAGATCAAATATTATGTTATTTTCATGGCAAATGACACAATCTCTCCAAAACACTCCAAGGTTTTGACCGATTCACTTAATTGCTTTGCCTTATTTTTTCCATCTCTTGAATGGGAATAGTGAAATGCTTACTGTAAGTCTCATATAGGATTATTTTAGAAATTTGGCATTATATTCAATTCCTGACATATCTATGCAACCTCTTTGAAATCAAAGGTTACTTTTCACTACTTTTTCTCATAAACACTGTAATTTTAGATAAGGATGCTCATTTTAATTTGCTGGTTGTTTACCATAGGTGGTAGACATATAAATCATATATGTATGATCCCTGTATTTTGATCACCAGTGATTCATTATCTCAGAAATTCAAAAGTGATCACATACCTAATCTTAGAGAAGGCTACTGATTCTAGTGGAATACTCCAAAATCTTTTAGATGTCTTGCATTACTCGTGTTTTGTATATGTAGTCCTTTTGGGGTAGTTTACAGAACTAAATGTATTAGGTAACAAATCAGACAACAAAATCAGTTGCTGGCAATCCTGGAGATATCAGACCGAACTGAAGGGAGTTGCTATCAGAATGAGCAGATTTTGGTTTAGCATTTCTAGAGGATTTGGAAACTGAAGAACCCTATATGAGCACTTAATATTACCCATGGAAATAAGAAAGCTTGACAGCCCTCGCTCGGCATATCGCTCAAGCATGTGCTTAGCGCTAGGCATGTTCTTTGGGTGTGTTGGTGATTATGGGTCCCAATCGGTTGTGCAAGGCTGTATATACATGGAGGGAAAATATCCTTCCTGACCCCCTGTGGGCAATCATCTCAGCTCCTGAAGCATGAAATTAGAGTGGCCTTATCTTTGCTTGCATACTGTAACTACAAATGTTATTAGCGATCATAAATTTAACAAGCCCTATTTTAAAATCCATCCACAGCATTATTGCATGACTTTTGAAGACAGTCCTTTTCGAGAACTTACAACTTTTTTTCTTCCATCTTTTAATTTCATTTGGCTGAACTGGGGGAGGAAGGTCACCGTCAAACCTGCTGAAAGGCAAATATTAACAATAGTGCTTAGCTCCATTTCAGCTACCTTAGAACAAACAGCCACCTCCTGACGTGTAGAAATAATAACATTACAATAAATACCACTCTGTCCTTTCCTGGAGTCTATGCAAAGACTTCGAACCTTAACATCTTGGGCAAAAGAAACCTCAGCTTCCAAATTATGAAATGTTTGGGCCTAATTGAAGTTGCCACCTGGCCGACTTTATGTCACTTGAACCCATAACCACAGTTTGCTAGTCTGTTTGTTTCTTCTTTTAACGGGAAAGCCCACTGCAGCTCAGCAGAAATGATTAATCACCAGTACAGAGAAATCGCCAATACAGGCAAAGATAATTGGCTGTATTTGGAAGACAGCAGAAAGAACAAAAGACCTATCAATGCCTAATATATACCAGCATAACCTTTCTGTTCAGGGAGGGATTCATTGCAAGTATTACTACTATCTGGAAGGAGAGAAAAGGTGAATGGCAGTGCTGCCTCCCACACATGGAATACCCATCTCTCATGCACAATGAACAACATGTGTTTTTCAGTCCAGATGACTTTGTACTTTAGCTTGAGGAAAAACAACAAAGACACAGTGAAAATAAACCCTCCATGACCTGGGGTGGGGCAGAGTATATTTCTCACTTGACCTTACTTGAAACCCTTCCCCCCGGCAAACGAGTTCCCACTGAGACTTAAACCCCATGAACAGCAGATAAACAGATGTTAATAGCATCTTTGCTGAAACACTGTGCTAGTCCAGAACTCCTGCTGAAAATGCTACTGGGCTTTATCCTCCCTCCTGTAGGCAGCTGTGCTAAAGGAGGCATTCTGAAAGGATTACAATTTTGCTGCAGGCTCACGGAATAGAAAAAGCAGAGTTATAGGGGAGAAAGTTCTTTACTGAACATCTCTTCAAATAAGCTTACTTAACAGTCAGATGGGAAAAGACTGGTCTCTCTTTCCCTTCTTGCTTCCAAGCCTTTTCCAAGGTGAATACCCTGAGATTTATACTGCATTTGAACCTTCCACATGGAGGCCACTGTTCACTCTCCTGGCAAGCGATTCCTTCCATTCTGCTCCTGATCTCCTTGTCTTTGATAACACTGATTTAACTAAAATCAGAAACCTACCAAAGTAGCTGACAGAGACCATATTGTACTTCACACCGAGTATTTGCAACAGCAAAAATAATCCTTGATGCAAGGTACCTGCAATCAACAAAAATAAAACTAAAACCAGAAGAAATTAAAAGGTTCCTCACATGATATCTTCACAGAAACTTCTTGGTGTAGATGCCACATTGGCCAAGGAATGAAGTAGGGCCTTACAGACACAAACACAGGATACTTAAACTAATGAGAGCTGTAACAGATTCATTTTGTCTGCAGAATAGACACAGAGGAACTTAGATCATCATGTCACCATTACCCAGCCAAAATTTACATTTGTACCTTTGTTTTGAAAAAAAATCTCTGGAAAATCAAGGGGAGCTCAACAGCATCTGTACTCAGTAGGTGGAAATATTTTTGTTTCACAGTTTGGGTTCTGGTACATGAGTTCCTAGGTCAAAGAAAAGCATCAAAAGTTGTCCTTTTTTAGCTGGATGCTATTTGTATCCATGAATACAGCGAAGACTTGAAAGCTGTGTTCTAGAAAACTAGATGCGAATACTTTTTTACCCAGCTTAGAGTGTAGTGAAGCAAAAGGACTTTATGGAGTTTTTGAGGTCCAAATGGCAGAGTTTGGTGTAAAAAAAAAAAAAAAAAAAAAAAAAAAAAAAAAAGCATAGATGAAAATAAGAAAAAGGGCAACCTGAAAGCTTTCCTAATTTCAGTGGTGTTTCTAAATCCTACGGATTGAAGAAGGAAAAGTGAGTTGAAGAAAATGAGGATGTGCACAAAAGTAACATCAAAATTAACTGTTATAGCAGAGAAAACAGATGAAGTAGAAAAGCAGATACAGAACCTCACAGCAGTACTGCTGGATCAACTTCCAGGTCAAGCAACACAGAGCAGCCATGAATACATCCATGACTGTACCTTGGACTGGGAGTAGAATATGTTCTCCTTTTCAAAAAATAATACATACACATTTTTTTCCCTTTGATAGAAAATGACCTTCTAATGTGGAGGAAATGCAGGTGCAACAATGGTTCCTAAATGTGCTAAAATGAGGTCTCCAGTTGGTAAATGGGTAACAGTTTATCTTCTCTTACTTTTTCCCCTTTGCTGGAGCATTATTCAAAAATAAATGCATTTCAAGTATATGGATGCACTTATGTGCAAAGTGCTATTGCATCTCCTTTTTTTTTTTTTTTTTTTTTTTTTTTGCTCCTAATATTACCAAGTGATTTTGAGCTGCAAGGCTTTTACATTAATGAAGCTCCCATTCAGCTGAATTCAAAATCCTCTTTACTATGAATACTGAGGGACAACAGAAGCAACATTAAAACTACCTGGATGGTTTATTTTATTCAGGCATCAGTTACATTAATATGTGCAAGAAATTATTTCACATGTTAAACACTTAAGAAAGAGGGCTGGGGTCAAGAGGAAAGAGAGATATGCTGATGGGAAAGAAAAAAAATGGGAGGATGCCCACTGCTTTGTGAGAAGCATGATGTCAAAAGAACGGAGATCAGGTTGGTGAATCTAAAACCTATACATCCTTTGTAGTGGTTTCTAAGCTTCACAAAATGTCTCTCTGCAAGCTTTCACTCCATATTAAGAGGTTTTGATGCTTTAGTAGGTTTGCATCACACTCTGAGATGACCTGTATTGTTACGATATTATTATCATTCCTATTTTAAATACTAATAATGCAGTTTGTCCTCCCAATTGAGCACAGAGGCCACAGAAGTCTCCTCCTCAAAGCTGAACAACTGCACCTAGAGATGTGGAGAAAGTATCAAAAGCATGCTGTACCCTGTGCTGTTTTGCCCCACTGGAGTTAATTTAATTGGATATTGGGACTGACAACATTAACAGACAGCCTGACAGGGGATGATAAGGGCCCATCTGTGGCTGGCAAACTGGACTGATCAGATCAGGAAGACTGCTGGCCTGATCTCTGGCAGAAGTTCAAAGCCTGAATTAGATCTTGAGGCAACACTTCTATCTTTGTATGATAAAGTGGGGATGTGAATATGCCTTTAATTTGGAGATGAGGTATCCAGGCTATGAAGCTGACATCTGGGTTTTGGTCAAATATTTATACCCTGTTTTACACAGGGATGGATGGAAAATCACCTTCAAAAACTGAATAAGCTGAAAAGTCTTTTTTTTTTTTTTTTTTTCAGCTTAAGTCAACTGTATATCACTCAACAGCATGAAAATAAAACTCTGACAAAACAAAAATGGCAAAAAAAATAGCAGATCAGAGAATTACACCCATAGTATGTGCAATTCCGACTCAACAAAAATACCATCTTTTGAGCAAGCACTTTCAAGTAGGATATGGAAAAGATAACTTGGAGTTTATGGTACAGTTAATCCAGATGCTAAATCTACATGCAGCAAAAATGGAGAGAAGATGTTTGGGTAGATTGAAAACCAAACCAAAACCACAGGAAGAAATCACATGCTATAATCTAAAAAAAAAAAAAACCCAAACAAAATCACACTTATCTTAGACTCAGCTGCATGAGATCAGAACAGAATGTTGCACAGGGCTAGATTATAATTAGCATTTACTCATCAGCACACTTTGGTGGTGCTGCCCCCTCATAGGAGGCCCAAAAGAGGCTGATGAAACTGCCAAGGGGTGAGGAATAGAAATATTCCCTATATCCCCCCCACCCATGGCTACAGAAAGGCATCTGCAGGACAAGACTGCGCTGGACATAGCTTGTGTTCTAACCTCTAAGTATCCAACAAAGAGGAGCTTCAACATGAGAGGAGGTATCACTCCATGAAGAAAAGGCAAAGTGGCTCTTCTCACCCTTTGTCCTTCATAATTTGAAGAAGACATGATTCCCTGAGCAGGACTGTCTACCTGACCCTAGTGCTCCCACCAGTAACATAAACTGGCCTGTTGCCATTGCAAGAGTTCTTGTGAGGTTGCCTTGACCGCTCTTCAAGCCTACTTTCACAAAGGAGCTGCGCCATTTGGCTTTCCAAGTGCTTGTTCTTCTCCTTCCCGTTGCAGACTAGCTGATCACCTTCCAAAGGTGGACCCAGGGAGACAGAGCATGTGGGAGGGAAGGAAAAGGGGATAAATCTCCAAGCATTCCCATGACAACACCTCCAGTTGCTTCTTTCTGAAGGCTTTCTTGTTGAGCAAGGAACACAACAAATTCCCTTGCATATGCTTGCAGGGCCACCTTGTTTCAGCTTTTATTTAATTTGTTTGCTGCTTCAAAAAAATTGACAATCTCATTGGGATTAACAGGGAGAAAACAGGAGAAAGTTAAACAGCATCCTGCTCTGAAACAGTCTGGTTAAGGCAGAGAGCATCTATGCCATTGTATTTTAAACAGGCATTTGGAAGAGAAAGAGCTTGGACAAGATGACAGTTTAGCCCTTTTGACTCCATTACATCAAAGCAAATCTATCTGGAAATCCTCAGAGGAAACAAAGTTTTGCTGAAAAATGCCAAATTCTTGACCCTGACCTATTTTGTTTGCAACAACAGGGGTGATACAAACTTCTGCCAGAGCAAAGCAGTGTTTCTAGGATCCCAGATAGATTCATCCCTGCTTCTGAGTCACTGGGAACCCTGCCTGGCAATTTCTGTCGTCAGCTGTAGAATAAGGGCATTCTCAGTTTGCCTTTTTTTTAATTGGCCTTCAACTGGCAAGAACTGTCTGAAAAGAAGAAGAAAAAAAAAACCCACCTCACTCCCCAAAGCAGCCAAACAACCCCCTCACAAATATATTGGTGAAAGCAAAGCTTTTTGTGAGGTGACCTTGATTTCTTTCTCTCTCAGTAAAGAAAATATGACTACACTGTCAATAGTGAATGTTACTGATCTGAGATCACTCGGGCCTTATCTACACAGGGGATTTACACATATTCTCCCACTGAGCAAGAAGCAGCAGAGGTAACAATAGTGGTTGCAATGAATAAGCTCTGGAGGCACGACCTATATTTTATTTGTCTTTTCAAATGACTTATCAGCTTCTCAGCTGTTAGAATACTTCTCTCAGGAAAGAGAATGGAGGACAAATCGCTGATATTGCTGCCTCCACTAAATCCAGGCCAATCTCTCACTTGGGATAAATTGGTGGAAATACACTGAAAGCAATGAATTAATGTTTATTCACAACCAACCTGAGGATCTGTATTTTCATACATGAATACGAACCCATAGAGAGAGTAGAACCAGGCAACAACTGACACTAGATTGATTTTCTCATTTTCTGAGTTTGGCAGTATGTCACACATCCCAGGAGCAGATTTGCCACTGGCCTAATACTTACCTACATATATAATGTTTCAGAGGATGCTGGTGAAGTCTTTGCCATTACTAATTTAAATATTTGCCCATTTCACAAATCTCATCTCACTTTCTCTTGCTTTATTTCCTCACCAACCTATGGCACACAAGTGGCTTACCGCAAATTAAATATACCAACCATGCAAACCAGCAGATGCAGAAAAGAGCTATGTTAAATTATTTTTCTTAAAATTGAGTTAATCCAGCCACTCATATTCATTAGCTCAAAGTCTTACAGCCCTTGCAACGGCATCTATCCTTCCTGGAAACCAGTAGTTGCTATTGTTTACCTGCAGAGTGCACCTACATGGGTGTGGGTGTGTTTCTTCTCTGACAATACTTGTGCTATTCTGATAATTTCTGCAGTCCTGACTCCTAGACACCACACTGTTACCATGTACTGCGAAAGTACCAGTGAAATTAGTGGGGACATCCTGTGGCATCTGAAAGCTTCCTTATGTGAGTTGCCCAAAGGGAAACCTTTTCTTTTCTACTTGCAAATTACATGAATGAGAAAAGAAACCAAGTTGGCCACAGCTACTTGGTGCCTGATTAACAAAGTACATGCTGCTCCAGTGTGCTTGAAGGATAATAATTCAATTTAAGGGTATACATTAGAAGCACATGCTACAGCTGATACTGTGCACTTTTAATTGGCTTAACTACCAGGTTTACAGAGAAGAGGTGGAACTCTTGCTGAGATGTTCACTCAGTACAGAATGACACACTACCACAGACTGTCAGCTATGCAGAATAAATCAGAGTTGTGTAGTGCCCTTCTTTCTCAGTGTTGATTTCTAATCCAAAACATTCCCCTTGCTTTCATATCCATCCCTCCAAGTACTAATGGAAGCAAATTTATACTAGGGGATTTCACAACCTGTCACAATAGCTTACAAACAAATAAAAAAAGCCTAAAACATTGTTCATTTCTGACACTTACCAAAACTTCTGTTCCAAAACTGCACTATTACTGCACTTTTTAGGAAAAAAATTGTCAAGTTTTACATCTGTCATAATTCAGTCATCAATAACAATACAACAGTCTTGCTTGTTATCTCATTATCCTAGTGGTATTCTAATCACTGTAACCAGAGTGTTATTATAACCTAGCTGTTCTTTTAATTGCTGTTAAAAATCATGGTGATCAGAGCTCTCTCATAATTTTTGGCAGCAGTTTCCAAGCTTTCTAACAGACTGCTTTCCACCTGGTTTCACTTCAGGATTCACAATTTCCCTCTGGCTGGCAACCCCCACTGTTGCAGCTGCATGACTATCAGGGTCACACGTGCAGTTGGGGTAGCAGACATCTTGGACAAGGAACTGTGGTGGCTTGGCCAGATCATTAAATCTTCCTTTTCCGCCTTGCATTTCTTGTGTACCAGGAAATCCAAAATAGCAGAATATGCATAAGATGGGAGTTCTACATTTTAGGCATCTTGCAAGATGCGTTTTTTTTCTTTCAGTAAGAGACCTCTAGCTATGGGGTGCAATGGTGAAGTCCCACCAGCCAAGACTTTCAGGATCAACTGAAAGCAAAACTGGAAAAATGTAGCATCTTGCATTACTCCTCAGGATTGTAGACTAGGTGATCTAATAGGCCTTATCCATCTTCCTGCATATGGGAACACTAAGTAAATCTTGGTTTCAGGCTTTCTGTGCATGAAGCTCAATATATTTGACGACTAAGAAAAAAACAACACCAAAAAGCCTTAACCTATTTCTACATTGAACTTATATGAATAGCACAGCTCATTTAATCTTTAAATTTTACATCTGGAAGCAACACATATGGAGTTTTATGGCTGAACAGAAGTTTCATAAATTCCACCATCCTGAACTCTGTGAAAGTCTGAATATTTCCTCTGAACTTACAGTGTGTCCTTATGGTATGACCTCTAAACTCCATGGTGTCTAGAGAATCTGAATTGCCATTAATAAGGCAGTATTATAAATGGCAATGTAACTTACTTTGAAATGTTCCATAGTTTTTTTCAAAAGTAAATCAGAATTTGTGTTTTTCTCTGAATATCCAGATATAATGTATATGTACCTGGCTTTGGATTACAAATCAAAGAATCCTGAAATGTACAATTATGTTCTTTAAACAAGGTTTGCTGGTGGATGTAGCAAAGAGATATTGTCTCAGATATGGATGCAAGCCAGTTCCCCAGATCTAAATATTGAAGGTTAAGGGAACACTGTAACCTCAATAGAAATACATATTTGAATATATGTAACGGACACTAGTGAAGCTTGTCCAAGTAACAGAGCACACAATCCTTTGAATCATAAGGAATCCAAAATCAAATCCGAACTTTCTAAGATGTCTTGTAAGTCGGCAATTATTTCAAAGGAAGTTGAAGGTGTTCAATAGCTCTGAAAAATTGAAGTCCAAATTGTACAGAGCATGTAGCAATACAGATGCTGATATTATTACTCTCAGCCTCAGGAGTTTTTAGAGAGACAATCCCCAGGGTAGACTTTTCCCTATTCCAGCCAATGTTTCAGGTTTCAGCCACTACAATCACATTAGTTATGTAAGCCACTTTCCCAAAATGCATTACTAGTTAATAATTTTGTACTTAATGATACACATCTACTGTTTTAAAGTGTTATTAGTGGAATTGAGGGGGCTTCAAGGAGGAAAAGTAGCTTCCAGTGTTTTACACATTAAAAATATTAAACACAATGGAGAAACATTAAAGTTTAATGCTGAACTTTCAACATCGTATTTTTCACGATTTAACGCCAGCCTTCTCAATTAATTTTCTGCCATCAGTTAAAAACTAACCTGAACACTTCTTCCAATCAAAGAATGTGTCTGCAGAGCTCTCAAATTTCTGGCAATACCTGAGGGCTGCTAGCATTGTCATAACTTACATCATCTGAATGACTACAATTATTTGTAATGCCATTTCCTTATTTAACACTCCTCTGTGAGATGACAGGAACAATTTCTAAACCTTTATTGTAGTTAGAAGGGATGATTGTCAAAGACACAGAGCTACTCAAAGTCAGAAAAGGAAAGAAGCAGAGGAAATGGCCCCCAGTAAGAGGTTCCCCCAAAATAAGCATGGAAACAGAAACTTCAGTCTTCTTATTGGAATAATCATTTTACTTTCCTGAATCTTTGGATGAGCCAAGCTCTCGCTAATGACCAAATGGAAAATAAGGGGATAGTAGCCTCATAAAGCAGGTGTGCCAGCAAAATACTTCATGATCTTCAAAGTACTTCAATGAGCTTCAACAAGGCCAAGTGCCAGGTCCTGCCCTTGGACCACAACAACCCCCTGCATGGCTACAGGCTTGGGGAGGTGTGGCTGGAGCTGTCTGGGAGAGAAGGATCTGGGGGTTCTCATTGACAAGCAGCTGAACAGGAGCCGGCAGTGTGCCCGGGTGGCCAAGAAAGCCAAGAGCATCCTGGCTTGTATCAGCAATAGTGTGACCAGCAGAAGCAGGGAGGTGACAGTCCCCCTGTGCTCTGCACTGGGGAGGCCACACCTGGAGTGTTGTGTCCAGTTTTTGGCACCTCAATATGAGAGAGATCTCGAGGGGCTGGAGTGAGGGCAGAGGGGGGCAACGGAGCTGGTGAAGGGCCTGGAGAATAAATCTTATGAGGAGCCATTGAAGGAGTGAGGAGGTGTGAGGAGGAGAAGGCTGAGGGGAGACCTCATCACTCTCTACAGCTCCCTGGAAGGACATTGCAGAGAGGTTGGTGCTGGTCTCTTCTCACAGGGGATTAGTGACAGAACAAGGGGGAACGGCTTTAAACTGCTACAGGGGAGGGTCAGACTGGACATTAGGATAAAATTTTTCACATAAAGAGTGGTCAGACAGTGGAACAGGCTGCCTAGGGAGGGGGTGGAGTCAGCACCCCTGGAGGTGTTTAAGGGTCGTTTAGATGAGATGTTGGGGGATGTGGTGTAGGGGAGAACTTTGTAGAGTAGGGCTGATGGTTGGACTCCATGATCCCAAGGGTCTTTTCCAAACTGAAATGATTCTACGATTCTACTTGTATTCGAGGAAAATAAGTATCTATCTGCCCACTGACCAAAAGAGATGGCAAAAGGTAACCAGACCCAGGGAATCTTTTTTCCTTATCTTCTATAGTAGTTGCATCATTATAATCTACCTGACTATCTGAATTTTAACTTTTCATGCCCAGGGATCAAACTACACCCTGTAAAGCTATGTATTACAAAGCAATACAGAAGGTAGTAGTTTTTACCCAAAGCAATATCTGTTACACATATGTTCACAGATCCACCTGTGAAGACTGCAGTCACAGATCCTAGTTCAATTTCAGACATCTAGGCTTCTTACCTGAAAGTATGATTATATTAGCACTTTGCTTCATCATATCCTTTCACCAGAGTCCCTCATGTTAGCTCATTCTCCTCCCCATCACTCTGAAGTTAGCTAATTATAGTATTATTTTCATTCATTGTCACCTACTATCCGGAGCACATGGTCCCTACTGATCTCACTACCTAAGTACCCCAGGCTGTGAGCACTTCAGCTGCTGGGGAGGTTTCCTCACCTCCATGAAAATACTTAAAAGAATGCTATTTTCTCCTCAACCAGTTAGGCACATATTTGCATTTTATTGCATAAGTTGTCATGCGTAAAAAAAAAGGAAAGGATGACTATCAAATTGTCTTTGCTTGAGAATTTGACAGTTGTTTATCTCCCCAGTGTTGTGCCTGTAGCTGTGCGTGCCATACCATGTATTTAATTTAGCACACACTTCCTTGCAGTTCTACTACTTCAGTATTCAGAACTACTTCAGAACGTGGGTTCCCAGTCATGCCAATACTTTCCATGTATTGCCATTTAGTGACATGTTGACTGAACTTTGCAGAAATGCAGGAGCCTGAGCTGCCATATATGAACACAGGATTAAGGTTTAAATGGAAATCATTTTGCAACCTCCATTACATGGCATGTTTGGCACAACCATTAATAATTAATGCTTGCTTAGCTACCCATGGAAATTGTTGTTCAAGCAAGTGCTTTCTGCTACCTCCAAATAAGCTTTTAAAAATCAAATCCATCTTACCTGTTATTTTTTAACTCAGAAATTAACAGACCAAGCCATCAAATGTTTATATGATGAGGATTTTATCCCTTGCAAAGAACAATAATCCAAACAGTTCAATGTATCATCATTCCATGAAAGTCAGAACTAAAGCACTGTTAAGCCAGATTAAAAAGTTGACTTGAAAAGTACCTTCCTACTCCTATGTAATATGAATGCCATAACTTAAAGCTATAGTTTTTGTTCTTGATTATTTAAAATCAGAAAACTTAGAGATTTTTTTTCTAACAAGCATGATATGCTGAATAGAATACAAAATATGTTAAGTAGTATAGCATGATAAAAAATTCTTTACTGAATGTATGACCTCTTAGCGCATGAATCTTGACCAGCTTTTCCTTTTACATATGGACACAACCCATCTTTTCTGCATGATGTGATCCAAGTAGTCATATTGAGGTGAAAAACTGGAAATATACTAACATTATTATGTAACTTGAAAGATACATTTCATTATGCAGGCACCTATTTCCTTACAGGCTTTTAAAGTTACAGCAAGCTTATCAGAGATCTTTAAACACATAAGTCCTTCATTCAGCTCTTTAAATTTCTGGCTTATTTCCTGACTCAGGAATGGGCTACAGTAATTCAGGTATAAATGAAACTGCCAACAGGCTGCTTCACTCCTTATACTCAGCCAAATACATACTCTGACTCCAGCTTTTTACTGTTATGATTTTAGTTTCATAACATCAGTAAGGCATTTCAGATGTAATAGTCTTTAGGGATTATTACTGAACTTCCTGGGTGGTTATAGCTACTCAGCCTCTGGCTATGTGACTCCACACAGACTAAGCAGTATTCTGTGGCGTTCTTAGTATGTATTCATTTACACAGATCACACCACCTATCATTGGGTAAGGCAGACAGCCCACAAAATGAGGTTTTCTCCTTGTCTCCTATCCCAAGAAGATGTTGGGGGTATACATCTCGCCTTACACCTCCATGAAATCTCTTATCATCCAGCCTCCTCTCATACCACTGGGCCATCACCGGAGGGAATCAATTCATAAACTGCTGAAATCAATTTCAAAGGAACTTTTTTTTCTTCTGCTTAAAGGTAGTCCTGAAGGGGAAGGAAGAAGGGGACTGACTACTCTTTCTCTTAGAGTTGTCTGAATGTAGGTGTTTAAAAAAATGAAACCAGATTAATTTATTGTAAAGATAGGGTTTAAGTGTCTAACACTTTAAACAGGTGGAAAGTTTGCTTAAGAAATTTTCATGTAAAGTGGCTTCACTTTGCTTTGGAGAGTGAGAACTGGATCATTCCAAACTGTAACATACTAAATCAATACTTCTGAATAGCATATGGTAAACAAAGTCCTCCTCTGAGAGGAAAGGTACTTGGAAATCTTATGCCTGTTCTAATATGCCTCTATGCAAACCTACTTCAAGGTGAAAGGCACCTTAAAAGTAGTCTGCTCCATGCTCAGAACAACATGAAGCTATTGCCTTTTTCACTATCTTTGGCAGGTTTTATAAGGCTCATTTACATTATTCCTCTTGATTGAAACATGTTTTAAAAGCCTATTGGATTTAAGTATCAATAATTGTTTACTTGAAGGATTTTTCAATTGGTTTTTCAATCTCAGTGCATTTCTAGTCACTTTGCTCACATCTGTGAAAAGTAAATGCATCTTGCCAAAAACTCAGAGTTAACCATTTTAACCAAGTCACTTGGAAAGTCATGCAGCAACAGAATAATCTTAAAGGGGAATTCGTGTATCATTGAGAATGGTCCATGTTTTTATAGAATTATTACAAACAGTGATTCATGACAGCTGTAGACAAGCTGGGTTAATTGTCTCACTTTCTCGGCTTGAGTCTGCCCATGAGAAAGAATGTCTATCTTTCATTCTCTTCTCTTCAGCTAAATAAGATGCGATATTTCTCAGGCAGAACAAGTAAGAATTAGATCTCTCTTCAACCCTGTTACCGATCAAACATTCCTCATGAAAATTCCCTGTTTATTTCAGAGTTTCTCAGTTATTCTCTGTCCACCCAAAATTGTTGCTGTAAGTTTCCAAGACTCCAAATACAATCCAAATTAACCTGCTTGTGTCAAGACACAGTTTGTATTCTCCATCTTCCCTAACAGTTTCACAGTGGGTTTTCACATAGGCTTGTCAACAGGCCAATATATATATAGATAGATAACACAGATACTACAAATTAGGCAAACTAATCATTAGCGTTGGCCTGCATATCCTAACCACACATATAACAAAATGGAGACAGAGTATCCTGATGCCAGTAGGAATTCTTTTGAAAGACATCCATTCAGCATCAGTACTGATTGCCTTTAATGTGTTTTGCAGGTAGCTCAGTCAGAAAAATTTGGAAGTTCTGAATACTTCCTTTTCACAAAAAAGCTGAAAAATCAAATAAGGAGGAGCTGTCTGGGAAAATATTGACACACTTGTGACTGAAAGTGCAGAAATTGATCAATCATAATATTGTAAAATTAACTCACTTTGTTTGGAATAGGAAAAGTGGCTTGGAAAGACACTGTTGCCATAGTCCTATTTTATAAAAGCAAATCAAAACAATCCAATGGAACTCACGCACTTGTAACTGGCAGAACAGAAAGTGGGAAAAAGTTGAAGCAAAATTTGTTCAGGGTTTTGCCCTAAATAGGCAGAATTTCACATCTGAAATATCTCACTCTACTTTGGTTTTATACATATGGTTCTATCCTATTCAATTTTACACAAATAGCCATCAGTATTCTAAGCAACAAGGAGGAATGCATGTCATCAGAGATAACTTCCCAGAAAAATCACTTTACACCTGTTTCAGAATACTAATGTCTTAATACTTACGCCCGTTTTTTAAGAAAGATGACAGCCTGGATTCCACCAAACTTTAGGGGCCCACTTGGCTGGGTTCTTCCTCTAACAATTGGAGATGGACACCCACCTTCAGAGAGTGACTTAGCTCACTGAGCTATGAATTGCACCTGGAAGAAATGTCCTCCAGTTACAAGTTTTAGACAAAATGAATGATACAATTCGAAAATGCTACTCTACTCCGACCCTCAATGTAGATACATAACAGGCAGGGCTTCTCTGTGAGTGGGTGTGCACACATGCTATGAAGCATCCTCCTGAAGGTCTTTCCTAGGGAGGCCAAGATATATCAGCCCAAGTGGAAAAAGATAGGAGAGGGGAAATTGATATACACACTATAGATTTTTCCAGTCTTGAGACAGATGCTGAAATTCTGAAATACCAATCAGAGTTGAGTTTATTCAACTTCTTCCATGCAATGGAAACTACCTCCACATCAACAAATGACTCTGAGACAGGACAAGAATTGTCTGCGCTCAGGACCAAGGCACAGGGCTGGAGCTCTACAATCAGATCTAACAGTCCCAAGTTACGTGACAAAGCCAGTGTGCTGAAGAAAGACTGCAAAGCAACCTAGACCCTGGCCCTACACTTGGACTGTTACAGGTTTTACTTTTGCCCTAATTCCTTTTTCTCACACAAACCAGATACCTCCAGATATTTTCACTCCAAATTCACACTTCATAGCAATAAACAGTAGAAATGTTGATTATCACATTTAAAACAAACTTATCTTTAAGAAAAGTATGGGGTTTTAAAGTTAAATAACTTTTAGGTGTCTTTTGGCATTATTGGTTCATATTCTATTAAAGAATACAGATTCAGCAAAGGAGAAAGAAAAGCAAGTATCACTTGCAGTAATAAAGTTGGGGGGTTGCAGTTGGGAGGACTACAGAAACTTGATTTTATTTATTTCTAGGATATAAAAATGCATTGGGCAATGGGAACAATCAGATTTTGGCATGGCAGGATTCCTCTCTGAAAACTGTTAGAAGCACACAAAATCAGTGAGTTTTCTAGTGGTCCATGCATTGTTAGATAAGCACATGGGACGACATAAGTCTCATATTCTAATTTGACATGAGCATATCTGACTGGGCAGATTATACCAAGGGAATGAATGAATAAAGACATCATTTTCCCCACCCTAAGTCTGTACTTGTGCTATAGCTTGCCTTACAGTAAATTTAAATCAAATCTACAAATATTCAGGACATATAAGAGAATAAATTAAATTGGAACCCAGAAAACAATAGTACTGGAGTAATACTACCCAGCTATCTTCATTTTCTCTACTTTTAGTTTTTATCAGAACCTCCTTTGGTGCTCTGCTGCGCTCATTTTTGTTAAGAACTTGTTTTGTAGTTAGGATTTTGGAAAATTAGAAAGATTCTTCTTGCATAAGTCTCACAGCACTGCTGGGTGAAAGCCCTGAAGAGGAACGCCTCTTTCCATGAAGGACCCAATTCCAATCAGGCAGAGCTCCAAGGCAGCGGGAGACCTAACAGAATAAGAGCACACCATAGTTATGCAAGAGGGCTTTGTTCCTGGAAAGGTAAAGCTGCAATGATGCCCAGATTGCCCTAGGACAGCAGCCAGAGACCATGCCAACGGGAACACCTGTGGGGTGATATAAGAATATTGAAAAAGGCAGTGGGAGGGGAAATAAAAGATGTGGACGTGGCTGGGGCTCACTCTCCTCCCTGGCATCTCTCTTACGCTCAGGAGACCCTTTCCACATGTACATGCTTGAAGGCAATTTGCAGCCACTAGTAAGCAGGTGGCAATGAAGAGGTGAGGGTGCTGGGAAGAGACAGTCAGATCCCAAAGCTGACAGGAGAAGCAGCTGGAGCTGCAATCACATTGTAAGACTCTTGTCACTTTGTCTCTGATCACCTGCCACCATGATCACTTGTTTGCTGCTACCTTCCCATCAGATAACCTCTTTTGCCCCAGCCAAAATCTTGTTCTCCTTTTCTTCTGTTTCAATTTCATACAAATTATCCCCTTTTGGTGAAGATCTACCTCAGCTACTCCCTAGATCATCCCTTCCTTCCCTGTGAAGTGTTTGCAGGTCTCTCTGCAAGTCAAGCACTGTCTTCTTCCCTCAGTTGCTTCTCTTTAACCTTTAGCTTCTCTGAGGCAAAGCACATTCTCCAGGTTTCTAGAGTACCAGCCATGTGAGATGAGTAATGGCCCCACGAAATCCCACTGACCTTCTAGCTTCACAGCACTTCTGTACTTGACGGTGTTACAATACTTCTTTTTTAGTATTGTTAAATATTAAAATGCTGCCACCATCACTGCCCAGTCCATGGGGCACACAATTAACAGAGTAAACATAAATAACACTAATAAGACTTTGTGAGTTGAATGTGGGAAAGAAAGCGCCACTTAGTTTTGTGGAAAACACACTTCTGGATATGTGATTAACCAAGCAAAACCCTATTTTCTTCTTCTCATACAGTCATTCACCTCCCCATGCACTAAAGAACACGTCTATGGCAATTTCACACACTGTTTTAAAATGTTATAAATAGTTCTCTTAAAACACCAATTGATGCAACCAAGTGGGATAGTCTAATATTAAAATAGATGGAGGAAGAAAAAGAGCAAAAAGCCGCATACAGGGGTATGCAATCACATACAAGCTTGTATGATATGAAATCATTCTAAAGAACTTCATGATGCTTTTAAGAGAGCTATTGACATGGGGTGGAGAAAAGGGGAGCAGAGACCGCAGAGCAAAGTTCCCAACTTTTCTACCAGAAATGCTGGAACAGTGAAGAAGGCAGTAGCATATACACATACAACTAGAAGGGGAAAAACTGCAACACCACTAGGTTTTTCAGTGAACTTTGTTTAAGGTTTTTGCAAAGCATCAGGGCAATTCATTCATTCTGCCTCCATGCAGCCTTTCAGCATGCAGAACCAGGGGCAGGTATAAGATGGACAGCAGTCCTTAACCTGCAGAGAAAACATATTGCATCCAGAGACCTTTTCTTCCAGATGCCCACCAGCCAGAAACCTTCTGGCATCCCTCAGTACCTGTTGGCAGGGTTTTTTCATATCTAAAAGTGGCCATGATCCTCCATTCACTAACAAAAGCAATATTGCACAACTTCTTAGCCTGCTGTGCTGTCCATCTAAAGCAGGCTTTTATTTTCAGTCATAAAAGTATTAACAACCTCCTCACCTCTGCTTCTAGCGTGTCGCCCAGGTACTTGTCAATTGATGTGATGTCTTTTTACTTGTCAACACTCATGTTGGTAATAGGGAACCCTAATTTGTCCCTCCATGTCTGGTACCTCTGTTGGTCCATCTGCCACCACAGTGCTCTATGGCTGCGCCCACTGCTCCACTTTGTTTCTTCCTGTATGACCTTTGCCACAAACTCGTGTTTACTCTTGGCTAGAAAGAGTGCTATCTCTGTTCAACTGCAAGCTGTTTAGTATCCAGAGGCCACTGGGAGCCTCGTGCTCTCTCTAAATGCTTTTTCATGATGAACACGAGTTTCCTCTCCTCGGACACTCTTACTCTCAGTCACAAGTTCACTCTTAGGGACATGGAGACTTGAAATCTGATCTAAACAGGGTTGGCACAAGACTAAAATGCCAGAGTCCCCAGCATTTAGTTTATATAAAAAACCCTTATCCCTTCAGGCTAGCCAAACCACTCTGCAAGTGAATGCAACTTCCTATGACAGTACTGAGAGCTTTTCTTAGTCCTTTTAGCTAGGACAGATCATGGCTCGTTTTCTTTAGCTTGTAACACTTGTGAATCAGTACATTTCATTTTCTGAAGTCATACCAGAGACTGGGGCCCAGGCGAGTTTAATCTCTTTGGAGAATATTTGGCCTTTACATAAACGTTCAGATTATAAATGAAGCCTTATGAAGCAATTCATTTTTGCATGTAAGTGATCATATTGCTTCACAGTTACACTATGCAGTGACTTTGTAATGAATATCTAATTTTTCACAGCACTGGCAAATGTTTTTGATTGCTTTTCTGTAGCTATTTCAGCTGGGTTTTGATAGTTTTCTTTATCTATCCTATTTATTAGTACTTCTGGTTTGCCTAGGGGCATCTCTTGGAAACATTAAAAAGTTAGGACAAAGGATCCAACCCCATATTAGTCTGTGAATGAAATTTTTTCCTTGAGCTGGAAATGTTTTGAATTCAGTACAATTTCTAATCATCAGCTGGAACAAGAAGCAGCAGTCAACACAATCTAATTATGTGCTGAGAATTGTTTGCAGGAAAGTTACAAATACTAATAAAGGTTAAGCTTAACCATAAAAATTATATTACATAAAAATAATGGTGTGCTACCTTTAAGGGCTAAGGTAGTATTTTTGTTTAAAATAAACATAAATGCCATCACGAACATTCTGCAAATACTAGTAACAAACACATAAACCAATCATTAAAAAAACAGACTAAACCATGCACTTTCATAGGAGAGAGCCTAGATGCTCTGAGTTATTAATTTAAATCTTGTCCAAACCATGAGCAAATGAACTGAGAAAATTATCTACAGCAATCAATTAATACTAGTATTTTTCTCTGTTTGTGGACTGTCCATATATCATTATTCACAGTATATGAATCATCATTTAATCATTCAGAAATACATGCTTTATGCATTGTACCAGCCTATGGAATGCTTGAAAATTACTTGCTGTTCATAATTTCTTGTCTGCGCCGAAAATTTCATCATAGTAAAATATTACAAAATACAACAATAGTCTTCTCACAAATTTTGTGGTCTGTTCTGTATGATTTAAAATAAAATTAGGCAACTTCTATGTGCTAGTTTTAAAAAATTGAAAAATTTCATGCTGAAAGTTGATTGCAGTTGCTGTCAGAATACTATTCAATATAAAGACAAGCATACACGTGGATAGAGATAATCATGTATTAAGTGTCTGTCTGTCAAGCTACATGGAAGGAACACCTATGCCTATTCTTGCACCGAGATAGTAAGGTAACTGCTGTTCAAAGTCATGTATCATATAACTGAAAATCAGTAAAAATCTAGATATATTTATAGGGATTTTCCTGGAGAAGTAAGCACTAAAGGTTGAAATTTGCACACTGTGGGTTTAAAAACAGCGCAGTCACGAGGAAGCCATTGTGATGCAAGAGACACAGCCTCTTGAGTTCAGAAAGTGTCAAGAAAGAGGATCACAGATCTCCAGATGAAAGAACTGCCCCTGGCTGTTACCACTGTGTTCAGAGGAGCCTGTATATTTGCAAATAATTGGACAATTCCCTGCACACCTTCTTTGCCAAAACACTACTTGAAGGGTCCAGTTCTCATCTACAGATAAGACAGTCCCTGGAGTTCTAGTCATACCATCTGTCCTGCACTGAAACCAATGTCACCTAACCCATGGAAGGAAAACCATATAAGAAGAGGAGGCTGACATGAAGCCTGTGAACCTTCTTAAAGATTCAACTCAACTGAAATGGTGAAGTGTCTACATAAGATTTATAGCTCTCTTCCTAGACATTTTTATTCATTTTGACTTTTTTTCCCAGTAAATCTAAAGTGCAAAAAAAAACCCAAACCCAAACAAACCAAAAACCAGAGAAGTAGCTGGGACAGGACTCAAACCAAATATTAATGGAAAAATACCTTCATACCAATGTGCCTACCTGTGAACATGCTGGTAAATAATTTATGTGAAGGAGTGATCATAAGAAGACAAAGAGATAGCAGAGACCTTCAAAGAGAATTTCAAGTTTCTATCTGACTGGACTGCTAGCTGCATACGTTTTTCCATTAGTTGCCTGCTCATCACAGAAGTTCTTGTCTCACTGAAATTAGTAAGAATCACTGATGTCAGCTGAGCCAGAATTTCACTCCAGCGACTTAACAGCATATGTGGATATTCTCTGTCTTGGTCCAGCTTCAGGAGGGTGAGTGAGAGAAATATTGTAAGAAACCAAAACCTACTTGAAATTCAAGGTTCTTTGGATTTCATTAAAAATTCACAAATCAGTCTCTTTTCCCAGAGAAATGGGACAGTTGTCGAGCAAAACCAGACTCCTTTGCTGAGAAAACATGGGTTAACTATCAAAAATGGAGCAATGAAACAGCAAAAGAATCAAATAAAATCAATCCTAATGTTAAAGTCCACAAAACAAAACATGTAAGCTTTGCAAAGCATTGTATTGGATGAAACCACAATTAAAATATAGCCCTCTCTAGCAATTTCCAGAAATTATTGGAAGAATTCCAGATGATACAACTGGATACAACTATCCCAGTAGCTGTGAGATATTAATTTTGACAGAGGCATTTCTCTGTGTCACAGTTGAGATACATTCAGTTTTGAAAGACTGAAATATTTTGAAAGACTGAATATTTATTATTTGGATTGTATTAATTCTATCGGCAAAAGCAGATTATCTTTTTGAAGTCAAAATGGCACTGAGCATTCAGTTCTTTTTAAACGAACCTCTAGAACTCTGTTTAAGAAGAAAAATGTAATAAGTGCTACACATAGGTCCCTGAAATATACCTCAATCCACCATTCTTCACCATGCTATCACAAAATTCTTTTGATAGGTGATTATAAGGGATAGGTAATCTTAGAGCTACTCTTAGGAGGGAAAATGTGACTTGGCTGACTGGAACATGAAA
This sequence comes from Athene cunicularia, assembly GCF_003259725.1. Taxonomy (NCBI): domain Eukaryota; kingdom Metazoa; phylum Chordata; class Aves; order Strigiformes; family Strigidae; genus Athene; species Athene cunicularia. The sequence goes on from NW_020799091.1 coordinate 118,174,244, forward strand.
GAATGCTGCAAATTAGATCTAGTCAAGTAGTACAAAAAGTCATTCATTAACATATGCACAAAAAGAAAGTACCAAGTTAGCGCTATCATTATTCAAGGAGGTCAAAATTAGTCCTTCATGTACATTCAGTTCATCAGCAATTTATTTGCAAGAACTTTTGTGAATCCTAAAAAACCCCAGAATTTTAGCACCAGTAATTATCTTGAAAAACTTTATGAAATGTGCATTTTTATTCAATACTCAGCCTTTTTTATTTTAATTCTTCCAAGGAGGAAGTATTCTGTGCTAGCAACTGAAGAATCCCATAATGCCAGTTATGGCCAATGGCTAGTCAGCAATGTAAAATAAAGTCCTATTTCTTAGCCACTATTGTCTGTCTTTGCCTCAGTGGTCATTAGACAACATCTTCAATACAAACAGGTAATATGGATATAATATATGAAGGGAGGTTTCTTTGACTAAAAATCTTAGACAGTATTTGTGTGACTAGGAGATGAACATTAGCACACTGGATTAAACTATTGATTCATCTAATTGATATCCCAGTTCCAAAAGACATCAAAATGAGTCTCAATAACCAAGAAAAGATTACTACATCTGAAGTTTTGCAGCTAACTGGACAGTTAGTGCTTTGGTGTGTAAGTGTTTTTCCACATTTAATTTTTTTTTTTCCCTGTCTAATACAAACATGGAAGTTGTCGTGATCCATGATAACTCTTTTGTCATTAAAGAAGTCTACTAAATAAAGACAAATGGATTTTGAAAATAACAAATCATATGGATAAGGCACAATCAATTTTTTTAACAACAGGTAAACACGAACAAAGTCAAAAGGTAAATTAGTGAGATAAAAGTGGCTACAATGAGAAAATGTTATTTATGTTATGTGGGTCAATGGAAATGACTGTGGCCTGCTCATCAGCAAGGAATAACTCAGAACCAGAGATTCATGACAACAAAGGTTAAGAATCATAGACTGATGGACAAAACACTAAATCAAACTGACTTTGAATTAAAAAGGGAAAGGAAGGAAAGTAGGAGAGTAGGAGACAAAAAGGGTAGTTATGTATTCATTGTATGTGGAGTGAGTCAGTATTGTTAATTTGCTTGCTAACTGGGTAAGAGGAAAAGCAGGATCTTCAGACTCAGAATACTTTTACAAAACATGATAAATTTATTTCACAAGGAGGGAGGGGAGACATCTAAAGAGGAAATGGTCAGTAAGAGTCAGTAGTATTAATATCTGCCTTGCAGTAAGCCTCCAGACCCAGGAAAAGGAATATACAGAACTGGACCGTTTTACTTCAGAGCTTAAATGCCAGCAAAGCCAGCAAAGCCTTCCATGCATGGATCATCCCCTCTGCCTTGAGTGGGAGCGGGGGTGGATTAGATAGATCAAATAAATATTCATGATGTACAGGCAAATATGGTGCTCTTGTTTTCCTGTGTTATGATATCTTCACCTTTATGAAAATGTTACTCTTCTAAGACTTGGCTTTCCTTAGGATAATAAGATTAGAATGCTCACAAGACTGGAGAGTCATGTCAACCAAGATTGATGATAAAAATGATCTTGCAGTTAGTATAGAGAAGGATAAGACATGCTAGGAAGTGTATTCATTAACACAGTTCCTCAAATTTCTGTCTGAGCAGGTTATTTCTGACAAAGGCAAAACCTCATGGGCATAGGACACAACGCACATCAGGGCAGCATCAGCACAATGACTCTACCCAGCGGCATGGCCAGCCATAACCAGACCCAGATACCATGGACGAGTATCTAGGTCATCTTTGTGAGGAAACTGGGGAACCTCCAAAGCTCACCGATGAACTATGCAAATGACATGTACTTGTAGGAGAGCAAGAACATTCCTCCATCTCCTGAAAATTAAAAGATAGATGAAAAACCTGTGCAAGAGAAATACTGAAGGGAAAACAAACAAACAAACAAAAAAAAACCCACCAAAAAACCAAAAAACAAACACAGACAAAATAAAACTAAAAAAACCTCCCAAACTTCTATGAAGTTTTTCACTAGGTTTTCCTGCATGAGGACATAATTAGATCGACTATTAACATGGGGCCCATTTCATCTAGAATTTATTTGCTAGGAAGGATATTGAGGCTGTATTATTCCATCTCAGTATTTTTTTGATCTGTGGGTGTTCTGCATGATTAACAAAGACAAATACCATCTTTTACCAAGGTTTATTCCCATCTAGGCAATTGGATTTAGTACATAACAGAGAAAATCAAATACAGGATTAGGAAATGCCATTTTTTCTCAAATACAAGCTTGTCAACATATAGAATTTGTGTAGAAATATATTTTAATGGATATTTGTAGGGTGTTTGAACACAGAACGGTATTTTCTTTTTTTTTTTTTTGATCAAATGTATTACTTCTCAGAGCAAGTAGCTAATAGAGTTGGCAGAAGACACAGAGTGTACAAGCAGTCATTCAACTGTGTAATAAAGACACCTCAGCCTCTACCACACCTTTCTTAATGTTGCTTTATTTCAGAGTCTTTTAAAGGCACTCAGAATTTTACCTCTCAATAGCTGGACACTGACTTGTAATATTTCTGAGAGGTAGTCAAAGGGACAGGGCCTCTCTAAATGATGCCAGGTGATTTTCATGTAAGTAGCACTGCCTATGGTTGAAGTCAGATATTCACCAAAACTTGAAGTACATGCAAATTTGTAAAAGAACCTCATAAACCTGTGCAAGACTTTGGTGTCCATACTGTCACATGGACAGATTATGAAATTTGTTTTACCAAGACATCACTGAACCCTGGAAGCATTTAAAATTCATAAGTATCCCGGTTTTAAGTTAAAGTATATTCATTGCCTAAGACTCTGCTGGGAATACCCAGATCTAAAGACTTTTGGCCTGCCTCACACACAGTCCTGATCAAGATACAAAAATTAAGATGTTCTTTTCTGCTTTTGTTTCCCAAGCTTCCCAGAGCATTGGTTGGACTGGCATCTGATGAAAGGCAGATGTGACTGTCATTTTTATATCCTACTGTGTGCCACAACCTGCATTATAGGAGGTTGTGAGATACATCCATTCCTCTTCTTCTGTATGAACCTATTACAACACATTAGTTAGTGCTAAAATCTTGACAGTGCCTGCTGTTGGGTGGAAACGCTTTTTTGCATCTTTGCATCTTGTTGAAATAGTTTGTCTAAAAAAAACCCCAACCAACCAAACTAACAGTTTTACCATTCATGGGGCTGAATATGATTTTCTAGCTTTAAAGACAGAATCTTTTGCTATAGTCAATTAGTAAAAGACTTAACTGCCCTAGCCACACGACAGTTCTGCACATTGTTTCTGCAGTCATTCAGCATTTTCTTCTGCATGGTGGCACAGTTTTAATGCCAGCCAGGGATGGATTCTACCTTTTATCCAGACTTTCATAACACGTGGTGGGTCAGAGACTCGCGCAGGAGGAGGTGAGAGCTAAGTTCGAATTTGATCAAAATCAAGAGGCAGGGAAGCAAGTTTAACTCTCCAGGTCCTCTGCAAGTTTGCTCACAAAAAGGCTAAGGAATAAAAGGGGTTGGAAAGAGGTGTGGGCAGCACCATCTGTTCTTGTTTATAAATGAAATAGAGACGTTCCTTGCTGTAGTCTCCAAGGAAAGGATGTGAGGGTCTCCTTTACAGAGGTGATTTTATTTTGTCACTCTTAATGGAGAAAGGATCCAGTTTGGCTCTGCACAATTCCAACCCCAGCCCTATCTTAAAATTTTCCACCAGTTCAGCCTAAGTAACTCCCTGGCTGAGTGTGCTGCATTCAGCATGGCAGCGTCTGTGTCCCACCATGAGGCATGTACCTCTCCTGGCACAGAGAAAGAACCCTGCACCATGGGAAGAGCCTCAGTGCCACAGACAGTTCTGCCCTGCTCCGTACTGGGCATGCCCTCTGCACCTTCTGGCATACCGCGCAACGTAACTGCTTTTGGGGAGACATTGACTCAGGTCATTCCCACCGAGGAACCTGCTGCATGGCACACAGTTAGCAGCCAGCTAACAACGCTGAATTATAATTATAACACAGCCCCTGCCAGAGCACTGTGGGAAGTCTGTCCATCCGTCACCGAGTAATGGGAGGAGGGACGACTTGCCTTTTCTCATTGAAGTGAAACTATCAGATGTGCCCATACATACCACTAGTTTCAGGACCAAGTTCTTGATTAGGCAGTTAGGAACGCTTGTTTTTGTTTTTCAGACATTCTCTTGTTGATGTAAACATCTGCTGTCCTCAGTTATGACAGCAGAAAAGCGGCTGTTACAAACCCAACCACGTAAATTGTCAACAGTTAAGCCGTCTGTGCCTCTAACCAGTTGCAAAATAACAGCAAGAGCTGCAGCAGATTTCTTGCTATCATATGCCAACTACTGCTCAGCTGTATGGTTCTCATGTTTCCCTCTGCCCACTTCAAGAGGATGAAGAGATAAAGAGAACAGTCTGCCCCCAATGACAGCAGTGATAACACTCATTATTATACCCACAATGCTGGAAAATGTAGGTTTTCATAGAGAGCTGCTGCATGCCACATAAATTAGTTACTCACTATTCACGAATCCTGTTAGTTAACAAATGCTCAGTGTTTCATCAGTTCCCTTGACAGCTGCTCCAGGGAAAAAATTTCCTTTGAGGGTGACACAATGAAGCTGGCGTTTCTGCTCATTCTGTTATATGCTACCAAAGGGCTTAAAAAACCCCAAACTCCTGCCAGAAGAAGTCTGAAATCCCTGGCTTTTGTCTGAAGAGAGTGAAATACTCCACAGAGAGAGTCAGGAATTGTTAACCTCTGTCGTTAGCATTCCTTAGGTATCAGCAGCATGTTCCCCAGAAGTCAGAGCACATTTTACTGTATACCAAGGTATCACTGTAAATTTTATTTAAGTTTCAGCTAATAAAAGAAACAAGTACAGCTTCCAAGAGGGAGGAGAGGGAGCTTTCACAACTTTCACACATGACACTACAGTAAATTTTTAAAAACAAGACAATCTGCTCCCTCTCCTGATATCCAATGTGCAGCACAAAAGCATAAAATAGTGGTAGTCTGAACTCTTGCATAATCTGATATTAACTAGTAGATTTCCATGTTTGAGGTGCAATGTTCTCACAAATCCACTGTTTTTCACACTTCTCATTTTGTGCCTCTAGGACTTAAAGAATCAGATGAATTATTTTCTTACGTGCTTCACTATATTTTCCCCTTCAATAGCATTCTTTTAATTTCTTTATGTTACCTTGATAAGTAAAATAAACTTTAATCTTATTAAAACCACAAAAACTGTGCTTTTTTACAATAATGCAAGGGAATCATTCCCTTTATTTATCTAAATCAATATTCTATCTTCAGTCAAATGTCAATATTAGAAACATAGTTATCAGGCACATCCATTTGAGCTGAATTAATGATGAGAAACATCCTTCATATATACCTTTAACCTGCTGGTATTCAGATCGACAGCCCTGCAATTTATTGACCTCAGAAGCAAACAAGATAAGGAAGGTAGGCTTAGAAAATACGTTAACTTTTACATTCAAGAAAAGATCCTCCCAGTACTCTGGGCTTCCTCTTCCATGTTACAACCACAGTATTTGCCTGTCTTAAAAGACCGTCTTCCATCTTTGGCCTCTTTCAGGGATATAGCAAGAGAGAGAAAAAGTATGTATTTAATGAGAGTAAAGGAATTATACATATGCTTTATACTCTTACCTATAGGCCTGATATAAGCCTTTCTGAAACCAGTATGAGACTTTCAGTTGACTTGATGGCAGCTGCATTAATGGTAACCCAAAACCCCCAGCCTTTAATAACCACTGTCACTACCAAGGCTGAAGTTGTATGCATTTTTTTTTTGCTATATGAGACAATAAATGTTTAAATGAGTCTATTTTCTCTGTATCAAGCTGCAACTAAATCACCCAGCTTAAAAAGTTATCTTGTATCAGCAAAACGAGTGTAGCTGTCTATGTTCACTTATGTGGCAGTCACGAGACCAATTTGACTTACCTAAATTTTTCCAAAACCTGAATTAAAAACAGTGCTCTTAGACAAGATATTAGATAAAATCACAATCACATATTAGCTTATGTGAAAGAAAGACCATCTGCCTTATATTGATCCATCCTTTTGCATGAACATAAATGTTAGGTGTTGGAAGTGTGGGAAAAGCAAAACAATGAAAAATCTGCAAACCACACATTTCCTTGACACATGGTGACCAGAACAAAAACAGGACAGGATGGAGGTCCAGTGGCACCAAGGAGGAATGCAAAGCGAGGTGGAGGCCGCATGGTCCCGTTCTTTCACTTCTCTCCTCTCCAGGACTGTGTTGCAGCAGTCTGCCACCTTATCTCTCACCCTTCCTCTTCTCCCCCCAAAACCAGCGCACCCCTCAAGAGATAATGGCTTGACCACAGTCTCACCTACTCACACATACATACTATGATAAATACTACCCCGTTTGTACCAAAATGGGGAGGACAATAAACCAACACCAAATTGGAGAGACAGATCAACGGGTTTGTGTTCTCTCCCCCCCAAGAAGGAACACTTTTTGGTAAGGTTCCCTTGGCTACTCCAAGTGATTACCCGGGAACTGTGTGTGATTGCAAGCTGTATGTGATTGGCTAGAACACAAGGGGATTCATCTCTTACCAAATTTAGCCTCACCTTAAATGCAACAGTGACCAAAGGGAAAACAAAAGGGTGGGGAAAGGAAAAGTAGACTGGTCACTGAAGATGACCTGGGCATGTGCTAAAGACAAGATATTTGAAGGCTTGCACACAGCCTTTATGAAGAGCTAAAATTTAAAATTTTAGAGTGCTATTTTTTGAGATTCAGATGACATACTCCCCTTTTAAAACTAATGATTAACAAAAAGATGGGGAAAATTAACAGAGAGAAATCTCTCTTAATTCTGTAGACTATGCCTATACAGCAAAATTGTGTTGTGATTGCAACACAGTGCATCACTCTCATGTTAATTTTATTCTTACTATTAAAACAAAACAAAAGCAGTTAAGGACAGATGACTTGAATTCTTGTTCCAAAAACTTAGATTTCTGTCTCCAGTGTGAATGCTATCTGAATTAGCTAAAGTAAAGCAATTCTGTGTAGACACATCATTTAAGCCTCAGCAAAATTGTTGCCTTGCAGGAAATGGGAGTCCAGGGGGGCTGGTCATACTTCAAGAGCAAAGTCTTAAAGGCAGAGGAGCAGGCTGTTCCTGTGTTCTGAAAAACAAGCAGGTGGGGAAGGAGATCGGCCTGGCAAAACAGGGACCTTTGGCTAGATCTCAAGAAAAGAAGGAGAATCTATTGCCTTTGGAAGAGGGGCCAGGTCTCTCATGAAGACTATAAAGATGTAGTGAAGTTATGCAGGGAGAGCATTAGGAGAGCCAAAGCACAGCTAGAGCTCAACTTGGCTGCAGCTGTTAAGGATAATAAAAAATGTTTCTATAAATTCGTTAACAGCAAAAGGATTAGAGAAAATCTCCCTCCTTTACTGGATGCAGAGGGAAACATGGTAACTAAGGATGAAGAAAAGGCTGAGGTGCTCAACGCCTACTTTGCCTCAGTCGTTAGCAGTGGAACTGGCTGTTCCCTGGACACCCAGCCTCAGGAGCTGGGAGATGGGGAGGGGAAGCAGACTGACGTCAGCACAGTTGAAGAGGAGGTGGTCAGAGACCTGCTGCACCACTCGGGTGCACACAGGTCTGTGGGACCGGATGGGTTACACCCAAGGGTGCTGAAAGAGTTGGCAGATGTGCTCGCCAAGCCACTGTCCGTGATTTACCTGAAATCATGGCTAACTGGGGAGGTCCCATTGGACTGGAGGGTGGCAAATGTGACACCCATCTACAGGAAAGGCAGAAAGGACGATCCAGGAAACTATAGACCTGTCAGTCTGACCTCAGTGCCAGGGAAGGTCATGGAGCAGGTCATCTCGGGTGCCATTAAAAGTCATATAATGGACAACCAGGGGATCAGGCCCAGTCAGCATGGGTTTATGAAAGGCAGGTCCTGCCTGACAAACCTGATCTCCTCCTACAACAGGACGACCTGCTTATTGGATGAGGGAAAGGCTGTGGATGTTGTTTACCTTGACTTTAGCAAGGCCCTTGACACTGTTTCCCACAGCATTCTCCTGGCAAAAATGGCTGCTTGTGGCTTGGATGGGCACACGCTTTGCCGAGTAAAAATCTGTCTGGATGGCCGGGCCCAAAGAGTTGTGGTGAACAGAGTTAAATCCGGTTGGTGGCCGGTCACGAGTGGTGTCCCCCGGGGCTCGGTGTTGGGGCCACTCCTGTTTAACATCTTTATTGATGATGTGGACGAGGGGATCGAGTGCACCCTCAGTCAGATTGCAGATGACACCCAGTTGGGTGGGAGTGTTGATCTGCTCGAGGGTAGGGAGGCTCTGCAGAGAGACCTGGACAGGCTGGAGCCATGGGCTGAGCCCAACTGGGGGAGTTTCACTAAGGTCAAATGCCGGGGGCTGCCCTTGGGCCACAACAACCCCCAGCAGCGCTACAGGCTTGGGGAGGAGTGGCTGGAGAGCTGCCAGTCAGAGAGGGACCTGGGGGTGCTGACTGACAGCCGACTAAACAGGAGCCAGCAGTGTGCCCAGGGGGCCAAGAAGGCCAATGGCATCCTGGCTTGTGTCAGCAACAGCGTGGCCAGCAGGGACAGGGAAGGGATCTGACCCCTGTACTCGGCACTGGTGAGGCTGCACCTCGATTCCTGTGTTCAGTTTTGGGCCCCTCACTACAAAAAGGACATTAAATGACTCGAGTGTGTCCAGAGAAGGGCAACGGAGCTGGTGCAGGGTCTGGAGCACAGGTCGTATGGGGAGCGGCTGAGGGAACTGGGGGTGTTTAGTCTGGAGAAGAGGAGGCTGAGGGGAGACCTCATCGCCCTCTACAGCTCCCTGAAAGGAGGGTGCAGAGAGCTGGGGATGAGTCTCTTTAACCAAGTAATAAGCGACAGGACAAGAGGTAGTGGCCTCAAGTTGTGCCAGGGAAGGTTTAGACTGGATATTAGGAAGCATTTCTTTCCAGAAGGGGTTGTTGGGCATTGGAATGGGCTGCCCAGGGAGGTAGTGGAGTCCCCATCCCTGGAGGTGTTTAAGAGTCGGGTCGACATAGTGCTTAGGGATATGGTGGAGTTAGGAATGGTCAATGTTAGGTTAATGATTGGACTGGATGATCTTCAAGGTCTTTTCCAACCTAGACGTTTCTGTGATTCTGTGATTCTGTGAAAATGGAAACTAAATGGGATTAGATTTCTGTAGTGTTTTGATGATGGCAGCAGACACAGTGAAAAGGTGCAAGGAAGGTGCTCAGAGTTAGTTCTTGGAAGATTTTCTGCTTTTGTTCATGCCATAAGGGCCAGTAACACTGGCAGAAAAGGTTACTGTCTAGCTGGTGATGTTCTCACTGGTGATGCACTTCTGGCTTGGTTTTGGATTATGATCAGACATATTCAAATGCGTAAAGCTGAATTAAGAGACACAGTCGAAGAGGATAAAGAAATCATAAAAATATGGAAAGTCAGCACTACATACAGGTATATGTTAAGTTTCACAAGTATAAAATAAAAAACCCAAACCACTAATAATAACGATCCCAAACAGGAAAGAAAGTGATGACGAAAATAGATGAACTATACAGTAAAGGGGACTGTGATGGATAGAGGCATAAGGAGAAAATAAAAAATATCCACCAACAAAACTGGAGTGCTTAAGTGGATGTCAACGAAATTCAGAAAATAATGTTCAGCTAGTGGTATTCTTTACCTTTCTTCATAGTGAGTGCTTTGGAGTTCATATGCCAGCTGATAACAGTGTCACAAACTACATGATGAAGCCATTACAAAGTGGAAGATCCTGCTGGGGACACTGATTAAGAGGGAGGTCACCTGTATGAATTTGAAATGAGAGAAACTCCAAGGAAAAGCAAAAGAAAATATTGGAGGTCTGGAAATAAACTGCCAAGGAACAATTGAAGGACTAGCATTATTTTTTAAGAAAGCTGGAAGCCTTATAACTGCATACAAATAAAAAAATGTGAAAAGCGCACAGAGGAAGGGTAACACACTATTTTCCATCTGCACTGTGTTAGGACAAGCAATACTGGGATTACATTTCTAGCAAGTGAGTTTTAGGTAAATGAGGATAGTGGGGATATGGAGGTTGTGGTATGTCCCTCAGGAGACTTCTAAATAAGAGATGAGACAAAAAACTCACAGGAATACTTCCGCCTGGGGCAAGCAGATAAACTAAATAACTTTCTGAGATCCCCTTAGCTCCATTTGTAGAACACTGAGTGAAGGACTGACAGAAGAACAGGATCCTCAAGGGTTGCACTCTGTATCCATCCCACAATTCACATATGAAAACTGGATAGAGTCTGAAAAATCAGGAGACTCCTACTGTTAATATGTCCTTGAACAACTGCAAAGCTTCTCTACAAACTTCCACAGAAGACATTGCATACAGCAAAATCCTCTCTCAGTTTTGTTGTTAAGGTCTGGGTTAATAGAGGAAACATTTTTGGTTCTGCAACACAACTGCTGTATGTTCATGAAGAAGCCAATTTATCTGTCAGTATCTGTGAAATGAGGAATGTGCTGTTTACCCTCATTCATGCAATAGGTTATGAAACTTGTTCACATTCCTAAGTAGTTTGAGATCATTAGACAGATGGGAAAACACACATCTAAGGTGTCATTGTTCTGCCCATGGCACATGGGCATTGTTGGAAGACTACTCTTTAGTATGGACACACCTATGAGACTGGTTTGCACACATAAAAATAAATGAACTGTAGAACTTGTAATATTAAGGCATGTTGGTTTCCTGTGCTTAAGACTTTGTTTTCATGAATATGTAAATTTCATTAACAACTATTCAGACCATAACAGTTTGGGGGAGGGGAGACAGGGGAGGCAGAGAGTGGCACCACGTGTAAACCTTCCAGCTGCCCTGCAGTGTGTACAGAGAGGTGAGATGAGGTCAGTGATCATTTGCACAAGAAAAAATGGAGGAAATACTGGATCAGCAGGTGATTAAAGAACACAAAGAGAAACAGGATAACAACACTAGAACCACTGTACACGTGTCAATAGCAAATTATGCCTGCAGAGAAAATGCCAAAATATTTATCCTGAATTAAACCCAATCAGAGTGAGGTTTATATTAAACAGTGAAATCTGTTCTTTTCAAAGGAGATTTTAAAACAATAACTTAATGTGTAAATCAAGAAAGGGTCTCCTCCCTTGCCTGGTCAAGCTATTACTGTAAAGCTGTTCTCCTGAATTCAGGATTAAAATTCCTTTTATCTTTGCCCAGATCTCATCTGCAGTACATTTAACAGAATCAGACATTAAAAGTGACTCACTAACAATTAGGCTTCTGCTTGTGAACAGAGAACTCTTTGAACGTGCATGCAGCAAGGAATGTTTTGGGGATGCTCTTTCGTGTGAGATGAAATTTTCAAAAAGAAATGTTTCTCCAAAGGAAAATGCAAGAAAATCATTCAGGTGGTAGAAAAAGATGTTCAAACTTCAACTGTACAGAGGGAAGATGATGTTCTCTACAGAATGTCAAAAGCAGCATCCTTGCAAAATTAGATTGGAACAGTGAATTGTATGCAACCTAATTATATTAACAATGTTACAAAAATCCAGAAGCATAACAGCTGTTTCATATCTGAGCTGTGGTAAACAGAGCCTCAGCAATCTCTGCCTGAACTATGCAAACACTAGATGAAATTCAAAGCTGCTTCAGATGTTTATATGGTAAATACACCAAGAAAGTAAAAAATACAGATCCATTTGGCCACTCTTCCGTACCTCATTAAATATAGAGTAAAAAAGAAATGCTTATGCCTTTTCTCTGATGCTCTCACTCTCATGAACAAAAACATCTCCACTTGTACCCAGAGCATTGTGCTGATGCCAGCCACAGACACTTACGATAAATAGGGGCTACTAGCAGCTAGCCTGGGATTTAAAATAGCAGGGAGAGCAGAGCCAGCCTGCACCAGCCTGACTAGGACAGCATTTCTCCCCCAAGCCAGTGCTGCTACCAGGATTACCTACACGGTTACCCAGCCATACTGGGAAAAGCTGTAGCACAGCAGTGTTTCTGAATATTTACCAAAAGTACTCAAAAGTTTACCATGCTGAGAGTAAAGATTTGCTCAAAGGTTCCAAATCTTCTGTGAAAAAGAACATTATATTCATTATATTCATTTCAGTAGAAAATTACAAGGGAATTATGTGTCAAAGTATTTCAGCTTCCGAGCTTCCTAAGGCAAATACTCAAGAGCTTCCAGGTTGTCCATTACTTGCCAGTATGGATGAACAAGAGCTAGAAATGTGGGAGCAGCAGCGGAGACCAGAACTTCCCAGCTTGGGTTCAGGTGTGATTGAGCTTGCAAGGCGGCATGCTGCCAGACTTGGAGCTTGGAGGGGAAGACCCTGCAGCTCTCCCAAGGGAGTTCTGCTCCCTGAGTGACCTGCCTTACCCACCTCCAGAAATTCGGATGATTACAGAAACACAGCAATGGTTACACTGAGATCGTATGCTGAATTGCTACAACTGCTCATGGAAGAGTATTTTTTGCTACCGAGGTTACTGATTTGATCCTATGCATTTTTTTAACCACAGGGAAAAATAGAAGGCCCATGATTAATAAAAGAGGATTCAGTATTATGATATTCTCTTTCCTTTGTGAATTTTATGTATACCCATAGAACTGAACATCTACTCAACCTTTCCAACTATATTGAAAAAGCTTCTCTTTCTTTACTGATTTACATACATAAAATCCCCTGCCCTGCTTTACTCCTCTGGTTTTCCCACTTCCCATCAGTCTAACCTATATCTGTTCCTTGAGCTGAAAGCTCTTTGGAAAGAAAAGAGCTTGTCTTTCACAAACATATTTTGATGTCTAATAAACAGTTTTATTCCTTTTCTATAGCTGTTGGTAAATACATACCCAACTAAAAATTAAACTGTTTTTAAGTTTTCCACTGACTAGTTTTACCACTTGTAAAAGCAAGTTTAAACTTGATTAAATGGAGTTTGCTTAAGTGTAGTTAAGAGGCAATCACTGAAAACTGGCTGACTGATTAGGTGTGAAAAAGTAGGGAGAGGATAGGCTGGCTCACTTTGAATCTTTTTTTTTTTTTTTTTTTTGTATTAAGAATACTTTCAATATGTTATAAACACCTAGCTTTTAAAAGAAATCAGAAAATAGAAACCAATTCTTAATATAAAACCCAGCCCAGATTTCTAGTAAATATGACAGGTAGTTAAAAGAAGTTTAAGTTTCAATTTTACGCACAGAACAAGTGTTCTTGAACAAAGTTTCGAACGTCCTATCCACAAAAGTTGGCAGTTCCGCCATCCCTTTGTGATAACAGCCTTGAGCTTGCCTATAATTAATATATATCAGGTACATTTTTAGTGCTTTTTCCCAGGCATCATTCATTCCTTATCATACACTACTTGCTCCCCCGGGACTCTTTAGGTTCAGCCCCATGCCCTAGTTCTGTTGCATGCCAGGAACAGACACTGCTTAGCAGTGATCACTGCAAATTATTATTCCTCAAACACAGTCTGCTCTTAAAATGGTCTGAGCACTCTCCTAACCTCTGGAGATCTCAGAGAGCAGTAGTGGAGTCCTGGACATAGCAACGTGTTGAGGCTCACACTAAAGCTACCTCATGTGCAAAGGAATTGAGCATTTTTGCATGTATCACTACCATGAAAGACAAAAGACATTAACGCACAGAAAAAAAAAAAAAAAAAAAAAAAAAAAAAAAAAAAAAACACAAAAAACCCCAAACGTTTATAGCATGTTTTCAAAGCTATAGAAACTGGTGATCATAAACGAAAAAAAAACCACAAACCCCAAACAACCCCACCCTACATATATTATAGCCATTTATTAGTGAGATCAGGCACTAAAGCTTTTCCTGTCCTCCAGTACTTTACTGATAAACTCATGCAGAAACTTCACAACTCAGGGTTGGAGATCCAGTTCTACAAGATTCTACAACACTAGGGTACATGCAGAGTTCAAAAACTGGTTATTCATCTTTCTGTTTATATCCCAAAATATTTGGGGAAGACTATTTCCAACCAAGGGTCTCCTTTCCGATTCTTACACAAATTTTCTATTCCAAAACCCACCTAAAACTAATTTTAACTACTTATAGCTGCGTTCGTTTAATGTCAGGGTAGGGGATAACACTTATGATGATGATGTTAATATTTCCAAAACAGGATGACAAAGCCAGGCTGAGAGAGATGGGGTTCAGCCTGGAGAAGAGAAGGCTCCAGGGAGACCTTAGAGCAGCCTTCTAGTACTTAAAGGGGGCTACAGGAAAGGTGGGGAGGGACTGTATCAGGGAGTGCAGGGATAGGATGAGGGGTAATGGCTTTAAACTGAAAGAGGGTAGATTCAAATTAGGGCTAAGTAAGATTTTTTTTACTGTGAGGGTGGTGAGACAGTGGCAGAGGTTGCCCAGAGGGGTTGTGGATGCCCCATTCCTGGCAGTGTTCAAGGCCAGGTTGGACAGGGCTTTGAGCAACCTGGGCTAGTGGAAGGTGTCCCTGCCCATGGCAGGGGGGTGGAACTAGATGGTCTTTAAGGTCCCTTCCAACCCAAACCATTCTATTATTCTAGAAATAGCTTGGAGGTCTAATGAAATAATTACTCCTGCCCCTCTCATCTATTGACTTTCTCCCACTGATTTGGAAATGCTGCTATGTCTTGAGCATGGCCCATGACAACCATCATCTGCCCAGACAGTAGTCAGAGGCTGTCAGTGACTACTGCACTACCTGGGTAAGTCCTAAATAAATTGCTAAAGCATGGCAGGACATAATGCTTCTTACTGCCAGGCAACACAGCATTGCATGTGTCTGAACCCTCACGAAGTAAACCCTACATGCTACACTTCATGCAATGGCATAACTGAGATTAAGATATGTAGTTCCCAACTGGGTCTTGTTTATGAAAAGAAACAATTACCCTGGAGTGATGACTGGTTTTGGGGCAACTATTCCCATTCATGACTCTGAGGGGTATAATTGCTATATCACACAGGGCTAGAAGAGACTCATCCTATGGAGAAAAGGTACAGAACTTAAAATGCACTTAAGCAATAATGCACTTAATCAATAAAAACAGTTACTCAAGCAGGTCAGAGGCTCTCCTATGTAAGGAGAAGAAATGTCTATCAGAAAATTTTCTTATTAATGAATATGTATTTAAAAAAATCAAAAGTCTGCTCCAGCTTAGACAAATATTTGTGGTGATTCCAAATGGAACGGCTGGCTTATGTTTTCACATTGTTCCAGAGATATTTTAGTGCCATTTTTTATAAACACTTCTAAACAAATTTGCAAAGTGGTGAAGTGAGTGATTAGTATATTACCCAAAGCGTCTTCATGGCAAAAGAAAACACACACAGTCTTTCCTCTACTACTGTTTCAAGTGATCTCAAGGTTTGCCTAGACACTGCAGGAAATGTGTTCTGACTTCTGCATGCCTCTCCAGACATCTGTTGTGCTACAGACAAGAGGTGCATTTTCAGTGTCAAATCACTGATACAGCCAGACAGCTGATAGTGCAGCATTCCTTCCCATCACTTAAAATATGCACTGATTAGTGATTATTAGTATTAATTACAGTACACTACAAACTGTTATTATTTTTGATAATATTTAGTAGCAACATTACATTCTTTCTGTTTTGGTCTTCTAAATTTCTACTGTTGCAGTTTCAGAACTGGATGGTGCCCTTTGACATTGCACTGAGTAAAGGGTGATGCATAAACCCTGTTACTCCATAAGCAGCCCTCAGAGGAACTATCACTTGGGCCCTGTAAAAGGCTGTTAAAAGCAGGGGAGCTGCCCGGGGCAGGAGGAATGAGGGCAGCTTCCTTGTCTCCAAACATCCTGTTGGTCTCATTGGTTTGGACAGGGGTTGACCTGTACAAGGGGAAAGGATGCTGTTCACCTTTAAGTTTCTCTCTGGATACTTGCTTGTAAGTGTTTCTGTAACCCGTACCCACTGAGCAGGATTTATTCATGTTATACAGCTGTGCAGATTCAAGGAAGAAACTTTAGTCCTCCACTTAACCTGCATGGCTGATCTAGGCATGAGACACATCAGTCCTACATTAACTAGTTATTAAGAAGAACTTACAATGTTCCCTTTTCCAGAGTGAACTCTGGCAGCATGAACTGTACCATGAGATGTATTTGTACAGAGCCTAGTATAATAGCACAACACTGACTCACATCTGCTGGGAGCTCTCTTGGTAAGTAGCAAAACAGTAGCATCAGGCACAAGAGTGCAGCTTACAGGCACAGACTACATCCTGTTCCAGTGCCTGCTGTTTGGGCTACATTCTTTTAAATATAAAACAGATTTCTTTGTGTAGTTACAGATCACATCTAAAATAAGATTCCCATTGCACATCTAAAATAAATTTCTAGATGCTTTCCTGAATCTCTTAAAAACAATTACATACATAATTCTAAAACATCCACAATTCCAGAACAGAAAATGAAGGCATCCCAAAATCAGACTTGTTTCTATCCCACAGCATCAGTAAAGATAAAAGCACACAACTTGTAACTTTACTGTTTTAGGTTTCCATGCACTTCTATACATGGCCAAAAACTTGTCACAAAACCTGACCTTTTTTTTTTTTCTTTTTTTAATTTCTTGGCTGTATTTTAGTTTAATAAGTAATGTAAATTGGGCAAGCAGGTGACCTTGAGCAGAGTTCCTTTGAGAGAAGCCATAGCAGGGGTAGAAAAATTGTTCTCACTCTAGGAGAAGGTACAAATAATTTAAAAGAAAATGTGGCATTTGGAGCTGCTGTGAGTGGGACCAGCTGTGATTGATCCGGTATGATCCAAATAATCCAGTGGCTTATTAGCAATTACAAGAATTCACAGAAATAAAACCCAAAAAACTTACCATCCCTAAAACCAAATGGCCTGTGGAAGCAGAAAGATTAGTTCAGTAAGACTGATTCCCAAATAAAACTCACTGGCTTTTTATGTGGGCTCTCTCTCATCTTTTTGCCCATTTGAGTTCCTGATAAATTAAAATTGTGACCCCAAAATATGTGTCTCATACCTGCAGCATCCAGAGGTATCCCAGCACTCTCTTAAATCTAGCTGCTTTTTCAAGGTCCCTGAAGAGAAAAAAGAGAAAAAAAAAAATCTAAAAACGAACTGGAGAATGATTCTAAAAAATGTCTGAGTGCTTGGACTCAGGGCACCCCGCAGAGTCTCTGATGGGACAAGGAAGAGGTGCGTTTTTACATGATCTCTTCAACAGTCCTTCCTTCAGAAGGCAAGGGTAGTCAGCAACATCATTAAGAAACAGTAAGACAGCAGAGCAGCATCACAAACCATATCAACTATTTTCCATGTGAGTCCACAAAATAAACATAGGACCAACTTAAATCCAAAATTCATTGTCTTGTAGCTATGTCACAGGCCATTTAGACAGCATTTTCAGAACAGTAAGATTTCTTGCTTGATCTTCTCCATTAGTGCTATAGGGTCAGATAAGAGTCCAAGGTCTAGAATGAATATAACCACTGGGCTAACAGCAGCCAAGGACTATGTTTCAGAGCACTATTCAAGACTTCCTGGCTTTTAATGAAGATCATCTTAAGAAATGGAGTTAGAGAAACTCAGTATTTTCCATCTGGTTACCAGTTCTCCCTGACAAATCTTACTTGTGGTTGCAGTATTGATGATACATCACACACTTGTACCATGACATCCCAACAATAGTCACTTAAATCACTATTAGGTCTCACAGAAAATGATTTCTCTCTGAGTGGGGCATTGACATTTCCTTGTTAAAGACTCTCACCCTTAGGGGAGTTTCTATCACCAGAGCTATTAACAGTGATCTGGATCTAAATACTGTACTGTATTATCTGCATCCAGATGGGATAAAAATGGAAATTTCTATAAGATTCAGTCTTGACCTTTGGATGAAAACCATTCTTTCCCTAGTTACTGCCTGAGGTACTCTGAGGTGCTTCTCTTCAAGCATAAAAGCAAAATGGTGATTTATGATTAACGTAAGAGAAAAATAGCTTGCCCACGAGTTTATGACAGGGTAAGTCTATTTCTATGCCATTATTCTAATAAATCACGATGTTGCTACCTACTCATGCTTTCATGGGTAACATATCTGGGTGTTACTCCTCCACTAGCGTTTCATTCTCCTCTCCCTAATTTTTTACACACACATATATATAAAAGTGTATAATGCATATTTCATATTAAACATTCTACACATTCTAAATTTCTAAAATGCATATGCAGTAGTAAAACTAACCCCTTGTGGTTAAAATATTTTATCTTTGATTTAGAGATGAAGCTTTTGTTGCATGTTTAGAACAATTTGCTAGGAAGGCAAAACTCATCCTTCTTTGAAATGTCAGCACAAAGCATATGTGTCACTTCATTACTACTTCAATATTCTTTTTTGAGGGCTAACCAGTAGCACAGGTTTTACAGCAGTTCTCTGCACAGGGTAAAACTGGCAAGGACCTCTTAAGAATGCAGGTATGCCTTTCTTGTAACCCTCAGTCTTGCTGTCTCAGGCTGTGCTTTAATTTCCCTGGTGGGCTGAGTTGCAAGTGAATTTGGCTTGAAGGAGTGACTAGAGA
Organism: Athene cunicularia; assembly: GCF_003259725.1. Taxonomy (NCBI): domain Eukaryota; kingdom Metazoa; phylum Chordata; class Aves; order Strigiformes; family Strigidae; genus Athene; species Athene cunicularia. The sequence continues at coordinate 118,193,009 of NW_020799091.1, forward strand.
ATATAAATATGAATAAGGTCGTATTCTTTTGGTAAGTGGAGCCATCTGTTGCCACATCTAGAAAAATGCATATCTGTATGGAAGTCTGTTGACAATGTTACAAAAGAGTATCATCCACTCTTGGTGACGAGTGATACTATAATTCAGGTTTACTATATCCGTTGTCTGGACTGGATTTGGAGGGGTGATAGGATTTTTTTTTGAGGGGAGAGGGGGGTCCTCACATATTGCTGTGTATCTTGAGCTTGTTCCAGCTCCCAGTGAAATTTCTACAAGTCTTTTCATAGGTTCCAGCAGCTGTACTTTAGTCCAAATTAGGGTACAAAAATGCATTCCGTTGCAAGAAGACTATAGGGCCAGTCTTAAGATGATGTTGCCACTGTTGTAGCTATATCAAAGTTATGTGTATGCCATTAGTCATACCTCCAGGCACCATACAAGACTCAGTATGCACCACTGTATAACACGAGTCAAATTCTGAAGCTCTTGCTCAAGATAAATCTTCTAACAGTTTCAATGCATTTTTGGGTAAGGGAACAATCTGGTTTTTGCAATTTATCCTTAGCAAAATAATAAAGTATATGTTAAAATCCAAAAGCCTGTTCTTATAGTTAAATATTTAATTTTGCCTTGTTGGATCAAATGTGCATGCTTTAATATTTTGTTGAAGTCACAGACCTGTAGGCAGAGATCATTTAATTATGGAAAAGTAACATGTTTATATTACTGCAGATACCTTGCACAAGTTTACTTTATATGAAGTCTTAATACCAACCACTGTATAATGTAATAACTTTTTTTTTTTTTCTTTTAAAGCCATTACAAATCTCCAATTACTATAGGAAATTTAAATGCATTAAAATATGGCCTGTTATATTTGAACAAATTCCATTGTATGACAGTTTATGCTTGTTGTTTTCTACCCATTTTATTAATTTAGGTCCAAGGTGGTTATAACTCTATTTTCCTCATTTATTTTCCCAAACATCATCTTCAATTTCATATCATGACTCTATGACTGTGATTATCCAGCAGTAAAAATAAAATTTTGATTAATCATTGTAGATAAAAGAAACAAATTCAAATGTAAGTTGCTTTCTGACATCACTTCATTTTATTGAAGAGAAATATGTGAATTCAATTAAATGTATTTAGGCCATTTATCTAGTTAATGTGATTCTCAAAGATCATTTGGTGTATGTGATAATATATAATCAATATAGCCTGCAAGAGCCAGTCGAACCTTTATACAACACAACCCAGGAGGTCATAGGGATATGCAAGTGTTCATTTGATTTGGCTTAGCTTTTAATGATGTACATCAGTACATCAGCACAGAGTTATCTTGAAGCTGACTTCACCAGAAAATGTTGTTTTCAGAGCACTAAAAATAACATCAATGACTTCTGTTAGACTCAGGAGCTGTTGTGTTTAAGTAAAGCTTGGTTTAATTAAAAAGTTGGATAAGAAATTGAAACAAGCCACATCCTTACTAGGAACAATGTATAATATTTAGTACACAACTTTTCAAAAACCTAGATGCAACAGAGTTTGAAAAAACTGAAAGTAATTCTTGTCTCCTTTTTTAGAAATCAGGGAAGAAGCCATTAAGAGAGTTTATTCCAACTCTTCCAATCTCATATGAAGAGCTAACAACAAATCTGGAGATTAAAAAATTTAAGATTAAGCCATCTACTAAGTGATTCATGCAAGAGCTAGTGATTCTTCCCAGCAGGATACAGTTTTCCAATGGGTTACTTATCTGAACTGTTAAAACACATCAGCCTTGCTCCTTTCCTCTTTATTTTCATGGCACAATTTAGAGCCTCACCCTCCCACACTGCTCAAAAAAAAAAAAAAAGTGCCTTTTGTGAAGCCACATTTTTGGTAGAACAGAAATTTATCAGAAATGAAGCATCTGCCAGATTACAAATCTGGACAACACATTCTGCTGGACCATATTAAATAAAGACATTTGCCAAAAGGGTGGAGTAGACTGATGTAGTGTCAAGCTCATTAATGTTGGAGTAGCACTGAAGATGGATATCATCATGTTCAACCTTGTATTAGCAGCATCCATTATTCAATAAATTATTAAATTAATAGACAGGCGGTAACAATGGGTGTATGTCCTCATTTAATTAATTAATGAGAAGGAACTCAACTTATGGTCATCTTATGTCTATAGATTTAATAATTTATAGAATAATAATTTATTGATTCCCCACTATTTCTACAGGAGATAGAATTCTATTTCAATAACCATCCATTCTTGTCGGAAGCTGTTGTTACCAGTCATTCTGGTGACTATACATGTACTAATTGTGAGATGGACTAATCCTTCTGCAACTGCATTCTAAATGCTGGGACTGGAACGCATTATAAAAGAAAAGATTTTAAAAAGAAAAAAAAAACAAAACAAAACAAAAAAACAACAGAAAAACCCACCCAATACTGAAATAGTCTTGCAGCAGTACAGTCACAAAATTGACCTCTAAAGAAATGAATGGATGAAGGGAGTAAACGGTGTTATGTTTCATTAGTTTGAACAGAACTCATTTGGCTCTTGTTGATTAATTGAGATTTTCTAATTGAATAAAGTGCATATTTAAAAAAAAATAAATTTTTGATAGGCATTATTGAAAGTGGAATAAAAGCTCTTTTCTAATTAAAAATATTCTTTTTTTATTCAATCCTGTGGCTTACATTGCAATATATTTCGATATGGCATCAAATACGCAAATGGGGAAATATTCAGTGCTATTATTCATATATAATAGCCATTCCCCTACTTCTGAATTTTATTATTCAAGTTAGGATAAGTTCTCTGATGACAAATGACACTTTTCCCATCTTTCATTTTACAGAGAAATTTGAAAAGCTAGTTAAAATTTACAATGTTTTTGATTTTATTATATAATTTGGTTGAACTATTTGGGGGTATACAAAGTGATTAAGATTTTGCTGGTTGCCGGTTTCAGACTACTTGTATGAATGTGTAGAGGGATAAGATGGGCTGGAGAAGTGAATGAAAATTTGATTTTCTGTCTAAAGGTGTAGTACATATTGAAATAACGTTCAAAGCATGTCTCTGAAGTTAAGTTTCCTCAGAAAGAGGATCCCAACTCATTTTGAAACTTTCAAAAAAGAAAAAAATCATTTCTCCAAAGAAAGAAGGAAGAATGGATCAGTGTCATATAATGTTTGTGGGACAGATATAGGACTAACAAAGGAAGAGAAGCATGCCACAGCTATGGGGTACTGAACGAGACATTGCAGTTTAGACTGACTTTTCTTATTCCCCTTGAGGTGGTTAATGAAAACTTTGGTGGATTTTATTATGAACTTAGGTCCTGGCCCAAATAAATTTGAGTGTGCGCTATTAACAGGCAGACTTAGGTGTTAAGCAATGCAGAACAGTTAGAAAGCAGCCAATAATAGAAGCAGCAGCCTTATTATGTTTTTCTTCCCTGCAACTCATTTCTGAACAACAAATGATGCTACAGCTGAAGTAAACTATAGAAAACTCCACAAATAGAGCTGTTAAAAGCTCAGCAGTAGAACTGAAACTCTCCAGAAGCATGGAAGACAAGTGAAAAAGATTTAAATGGTGCTTCTCATTGTCTGCAAGCAGTGAGTGAAAACAGAACAGGGAATGTGTTACTTCTGAAAATAGTTGACTCTGAAGCACTTGATGATTTTAATAGTTCTCAGTTAACTTGTGAGAAGAAGCTGTATCAAAACTGTATTACAGAAATTTGAAGAGAACTGCATTCCATGTAAGAGGAAAAGTGAGAGGCACATGGTTTTAAATGGAAATACAAAAAGTACAGAAGCCTATCTTGCAATTTTGCAGGTTTTAACTGAGTTCTTTATAAGAAATTCGGTTGTTGTTGGGATGGATCTGGGATAAAACCCCTCAGATGTGCTGGAAGACCCAGAATCAGGTTTTGGCAGAGCCAACTGAAATTAGGTTTGTAATAGCAGTCATTTAAAACAAACTGAAGTTTCTGTATTAGTGTAGTCACAGTACTCTGACACAATGTTTTGACACTGTCACTCGAAATGGTACAGGAAAACATTCCAAGGAAGAAAGACATTGAGAGCTTTTGCCAGAAATTCAGCTTTTGCCAAAAAACCTCTCTCCCACAGCCTATGAATGGCAATCAGTGGCAAACAACAGAAGCCAAGGCAATACTACATGTTTAGGGGAAAAAAAAATCACCCACCATACAACAACTGTGGTAAATAATAAAGCTTTTCAACTGGTTGAGAAATAGCACAGTATGCAAACAATGGACCAAGTGGAGAATATACCTGGAGACTTAGGCAAGAGCAAAGAAAATGGTTCAGAAGATGAATAACCATTAAGACCTTTGTTAATTTTAAACCAAGAAGGGTTTACTGTGCAATTCATGTGGCAAATGAAAAAGTGTTTGTAAAAGCTACAGGTAGGAAGGAATGAGCATGTAGAAGAGGGAGACAATCCCTGAATGAATCACTAAGTGAACAAAGCAGATGGATGTCTAAGCAACATCCTACTCCCCTAGACAAAACCAGAAGTTAATATATCCAGAATTTGGCTAAACATATCATGTGTTCCATCTCAGCAGGGGAGTTAAGCATTGCCAGGAAGGCTACTCAAAACTCATGGGAATTTTAAGGTGTATTTCCCATAACTGGGAAGCCCTCTGCAGAACAGAGGACAGAGATGGACATCCCCAGCTTTCCATGTGTCTAGAATTCATTTATACTGAAAGTCCCCAAATAAGGGGAAAAGTAATTAAAAATAGGATCACTCAGTGGCTTGACAGTTTCCCCCTCAGATTTTATCAACAATTTCAGTGCTTTTTACTTAGTAAGTTTGATTTTATTGAGAGGCAGTCAACTTTTATTGAAAGGTATACCAAATAAAATGTGCTAAGTTTGGAAGGATATGAAATGAATTTGCAAGGATTTTGTGTTAAGCAAAAGATCACTAACACTGGTAGCATCAAGAAAAACAAACAAACAAACAAACAAAACCAAAACCAAACAAAACAGTGATAAAAAAAATGAACTAAAGTACGTGTAGATTTGTTGCTAGTGTTGAGAAAAAAATCCAACACCCACAAACCACAAACCCTATAGCCACATAAGCTCACAAATCCTCCATCCTCAAAGGAAAAACAACAACAACAAACAAAAAACACACACACAAAACAAACAAACAAACAAACAAAAAACCCTAAGCAACAGGCAAGAAGAAAAAAAAAATGCTCAACCAGCTACCCAAACAAACATCTCAAGAGTTTCCCTGGAGTAATATTGTTCCTCCCTCCAATGTTATATATAAAGAAATAATTGTGCATCTCAAATCTACTTTCACTAAAATTTATCTCCACACATTCAACCACTGCACATAGTCTAATGGGCATGAATTTATGCAGAATGAAGGTTCAGACATGTCACCACAGCTATCCACTATTACCCATCTGAACTATTGACAGATAGCAGTTTCAAAATGTATGAGAGTTTTGTAAAGAGGCTGAAGAAGGCAAACTCACCCATATATTTAGGTCACACAATTGCAGAGCAATGATAAAGTGCAGGTTGGCCTCTGCTGACATTCTCTTCCCCAAAATGGCTTGTGTGAAATGTTCACATCACAGTCCCTAAAGATATGATACAGAAAATACCTAAAAAAAAAAAATCCGAGTTGCATTTGGGGTCTGAGAAATGGCCACAGCTTTCTCATCAACACTTTAAAGAGTAATGGTCAGAAACACGAGTGGAAGTAAAAGAGAAAGCCTGTGGGAGTTGTGAGATTTTCATCCCAGACCTACAGTAGCAAAAAGACATTTTTTCCAAATTCCAGTGACAGATGAAAATGGACAAAGGGCTGACTTGTCCTCGGCAAACAGCAGCCACTGCAGGCAGGGCCAGCTGAATCCCAGGATACAGAATATCGTAAAAGAATAATCTTAATGCTTCTTGACAGTACAGTATGTAATATTTTAACAGAGACTTATAAGCCTGCAAAAGCACTCAAAATCCCAGAAAACAATCAAACTTGTATCATGAGTTTGACAAATACAGAGATTACAAGCATTAGAAATTCTGTATCATGTTGTGTTTGGCTGGGAAAGGAAAACTCACATTTTTAGGAATATGCTAGTTAGCCAGACTGATGTGCACACCCAGGTGACACCACAGCCTATGGTGAGAAAGCTGATCTGAATTAAGTTGGCTTCTGTGAGAGGCACCAGCAGAGCTTTGGGCTCCATTTCAGGAAAATAATATTCTCCAATTTACCTCTGGTGAAGAGACCACTTAAAGACATGCTTAATAATAAGTGATTAGTCCTAATGACTTCAAATCAACTTAAAGCAAAATTTAAATAATTTCCAGCATAAGAATAGGAAAAAAACCTGTCAAAAATCTTTATATGTGACAGCACCATACAGGTTCAAGTAGCAGAGTATCAGCGCCTCAATTTTTCTTTCCTGTTGATGTGTCTGTCACTCCCTTTAACAGCTATAAATATGCATACTAATTGCTAGAGGTGATTACTTTGAATTTTTTTTTTTTCTGTTGTTCTGAGTGTCCATATCATTATTGAACACAAATTAAAAATTTTAAGAAAAAAGAAACATGCTCAGAACTGTTAAATGAACATTTAAATTAGATTTAAGTGTGCGATACTCTAATTCTTACCAAATAAAAACCTTGTTACTTAAAGCTGTTAGCAGTAACATGAAATAAACATACAGAAGTTATGAAGTATTCAGCAAGTTTTTCTAAGGGAAAAAACTAATATAAAAAGCAAATTAATTAACTTCCCTTGTAAATAGTACTGTACATCCTGTATTATTAAGTATGCAATTACTGTGTAATGCAGCACAGCTGTATAATATTTAAACTGTTTTTCACTAATTTTAGCTTGGCAAAACTGCAAGATTTCTGATAATTCTAGCATTGTTAACACAATGGGGTAATTCTCCAACAGATATTTGGAAAGGACCATTATACAATTATCAGAAAGTTTTCTTCATGAAGAGAAGGTTGAAATTTCAAAAAGTACCTGCACTAGTTAGAAATATAAAACCTACTTTGAAAGACAGGTTACCTGCTAATAAATTTAAGGTTCTGCTGATGCCCAAAATCTTCTTTCATGACTATCAGATTCACTTAACATTTTCTCTCAACTTTATTGCCATGTTTCAGAGGTCAGCCTCTTCTGTGTGTCTCAAGAAACAATTTCTATGGAAGATTCATCAAAGCAGCTCATGAATGCGAGTCTCAGCTGCTCCTGTGAGTTCATCCATTTGAGCAGCAACTCAAATTTCAGTCTTGGTTTAAGCCAAGAAGACACTGAACAAAGCAGCATACACCCCTTGCTCTAACTACACAGGGCTTTGACCTTCAGCAGAGGAGTGTAAACACGTAGCTGCAGTAATGAGTTAAACAGCCACAGCAAGGTTTACCCTAAGTTTCTGCACTGCTTTCACCACGCCACGATTGCTTTACCAGCAAAAGAAAGCCAAAAGATGTCCTTAGTGTGGATGCCAGTTTACTGATCGGGTCCAGGTATCACAGTGACATTCTCCCCAGTAGAATGAAATAAGTTGTCCCAATTTTGCCAGTGTGAAGTTACTTACATAATCTTATTTTAACTTGAGACTGCTGCTGTCACCAGTGTGTGGGCAGAAGAGATGTGATTCTCCTCCCTCCTGGTAAGCTACAGCAATTCCAGAAGAATGGTGCATTGCAAATATTGCTAAACCAGGATGAAGGGATATAACCCCTGTTCTGTGGATGTAAACAGGGGGAACAGTTCTTGATAAACACCACACCTTCTTATCAATGCAAAAACATACACACTGCATACAAGAAAGGCTAATCTCAGGTGATTTTTTAATACGGGTCCTTAGTTACTTCATACAAAGTTGAAAGATGGAATCCAGCTGCACTGAATACACTCTGAGAGTTACTTCTCACACAAAACCTAGCATAAGACATGGACAACTTTTGCTAAACAAGAGCCATTTTTTAACTGAAATTTTTCAAGCAGAAGTGGCAAATAACTGAAACCTCACTAGGAATTTTGTTTGGATATCTCAGCATTATAATCCAGCTCCTAGTCTGAAAAAGCAAGCTGTGAAACAAAGACATCACACCATTATTTTGCTCTGACTGTACAGGCACATAAATTTCAGCCAGCGCTGATCTTTTCCACGGTTAATGGTTTCTTCAATTTCTTCTGTTACAATGACAATACTTAAAGTATAGGTCTAATTTCTGCCTGAAACTTGACTTTTTTTTTTTCCCTTAATAAAACATGTGTGGGAGAAGAAAAGAGGTCTAATTACCTGAACTCTAGCTGTATTCCGTTCCACATCAGAATTCAGCTTAAGAGTTTAGACAGGAAAGATTATAAAGGCAACAAACGTGAGTATTAACTAACCTCAGAGATGTATATTGAAGATCATTCAGAAATAGAAGCCCAAAGCTCCACAGATAAGCAAACTACCTGCATGCAGAATGAGGGGTTCCTATACAAGCTGCATGGTGTAGAGTGAACATACTTCACATAAGGACTACAAAAGGGAGGCAAGAAGGGGCAAAATACACTTATTGCTCATTAGTGACCCCTCCAGAAACCTTAGGAACATTCATACTCCTTAAAGGGATTCATATTTAGTCACTCAAGAAAATGCACAGTAGCCACCCTATAATAACCTGAAGATGGAGGCAGAAGACATTTGACAGGGAGGACCAGAATGTGTCAGGAACGTAACAAAGGTGATGAGAACTGTGAAAAGGATATAATAGACCTTGCAAAATACAGAACACTTTGGAAATAAAAATCTCTTAGTAGAATTTGAAGCTCTTGTAGTTTCTCTGCATCTATAAAACATAAAATTTGAAGAGAAAACTCTTCTCATACTCTGGACATGTCATATAATTGATAGCTGTTGGTGACATCTAGTCAGGATCAGTGAGTTCAGCCAGAATCTGAATCTTCCTACTCACATGGAAGGTCAACAACACTGTCAACAGTTCAGGCCCCTGCAGACTGAACAAAACAAAAAACTCCAGCCATTTTAAAGCCACAAACAATAATGAAAATGTTAGAATTCAAAAAAGAAAGAGGAAGTTCTGGTCAAATTCCTATTCTCTCCCCCTGCAAACCAAATGTACCCTGCATTTATACCTACAACACAAGCAATGTGTATGTAACATAAATCCTGGATGACCAAGACAGACAACCAGATGTAACATACCATTACATATTATTGCCAAAATGTGGAAAAGGCCTTTGTCTAGAAAATCATGATTAAGGAAAATGAATCACCTGAGGGAAGCCACCCACACAATGGTTTAAGACAGGCATTTGATGACTGCTGAAATCTTTCCACAAATTATCATGAAAGATTAGCTAAAGAATCGTCATTCTATTTGCAGGTAAACAGTTTAGGTTTTGGAGACACTAGGACTTGCATAATGTATTATTATCATCCCAGCAATATAACTATTACATTCTAATGACGTATTACTGTTAGTGGGAACCATGATTTTGATTCAATATAGTTTACAGCTATACATTCAGTCTGGAAACAAATAAGCAGTTGAGACTTTGTTAGGGGATAGGGGCACAAAGGCTATGAATAAAACTCTGAAATTTCGTTTGGATGGGTATTTTTCAACAGGTATGTCCACAGGCTGTTTATAAAGGCCTCTTTTATATATATGTGTGTGTGTGTTTGTGGGTATACACACAGCCACTGGGTAGCATCACGAACAACTGAGTGATTGAGAAAAAACTATGAAGAAATAGCTCTAAAATCCTTGGAGAAAGCCATTCTTTACTCAGAGATCCCATTCAGTCTCCATAACTTCACTTTCCATTCTCCACACAAGAAGATGAGCACACAAGAAGGTGAGCAGCAGATGGCCCAATTTCCAAATCATGCTTTATCCACCCATTTCATACCATTTTTTCCTGTCAGTATCCATCTTGCCTAGTCTCCAGGGTCTGTTACTTTGAAGAGACTTCGAAGATACAAAGCTACCAAGGTTTAAGAATAATCCCTTCACTACCCTACTCATGGAGATACAGTGCTTTAAAATAATTTACAACAGCTAGTGCAAAGCTCTTTTACTTTGTATTAAAAAAGGCATATCAACAATGCTAGTGATGGCTTCTTGAACCGCGTGCACTATCTCCTCAAAATGTCTTTACCTGATTTTTGATGATGGAAACATTTCACATCACCAACACAAGATGCTGTAATTAGCTACAAAGTGGAAGAGAGACTGTAGGTTGGGTATTTATAGGTCTGAGATTCCCTTGGAATACTATCTTAAAAAAAGGGGAGGGGTATGGAGTTGAGTCAGAATTTTGCTGTCCCTCTTGTTAATCTTGGTAATGGGACCACTGTACAAATAACTTGAAAACTGCTGCTGGTAGTTTGCAGTGGGCATTCAAGTATGACACTTTTTTTTTTTTTTTCATCAAAAACATACCTGTAGTGGAGAAAGATATCAAAATACAGAGTGCCCATCAGACTTTACTAGGGAAGTATCTGTCCTACTCATCAGTGGTTGGAGAATGATGGAGACAGGATCCTGAGGCGGTCAGACTGCTGGCCTTACAAGATACAGCCTCTGGCAGCATTACAAGCAAAATGAAAGCTGAAGGAACTTTGATAATTTTATATTTTGTTGCTTCTAAATCATATCAGAATACAGACAGCCAAAACCAAACAAATGACCAGTGGGAAAATCAGAAAGTTGGCCCTGAGCAAATGGCTGTAGTTTTTTATGGTGTGGCAGTGATATTTCCCCACTCTTAAGCTGCTGGATTCTCAGAGAAATCTAGTCATAGAGACACAAATCATTGCTAAGAAGAAATGTTTATTAAGCACATCCTAGCCCTTGTGTAAAAGAGACACCAATAAAATCAACCCTAAGTGTTCCAGTATCAGTTCAATAAAGTTGTCTTACTCTTTCCAAACCCACATGTTGCTTTCCAGGTCAGGCTTATTCAGATTATGCCAACTGCTTCTTCATACACTCCTATACCTGTAATTGGCATGTTCTCAGGTTTCTACTCTTTTCTTCCTTAGAGGCCTGGCTTTTATTCCTGTTTAATTTTGCTTACAAAAGTATTTCACAAGTGTTACACAGAACTGCTTTGGAAATCAAGTTGTAATGCTCAGAGCACATTACTTTTAACCTACAGAAAAATTCCCATGAATATTTTTTTAAATTTTTTTTAATAAAGCTCATCTATTTTTGCTTTTTAGGCCAGTAGTTTTCAAAATATCAAAACTTATTGCTTATTGCTGCAGAAGCACAAGAGAGATGATACATTCTGTGTCTAGGTAAAGCCTTATTGATTTTTGCAAATGTAGATAGATGCAGCATTACAAGCAGCTTCTTCTGTAGCTCATTTCCCTACATATATGCATAGTCTAAAAACTCAGTTTATGAATCCAATGTTCATAAACGTCAGTGGTTCATTTAATGAGCAGATGGCTGTTGCTCTGGTCTGTGGATCCTGGGGAAATAAACATTAAACTTTCTAAAACTGAATAAGGCAGGACAAGATACTAGTTTAAATACGAGTCAGGTGCTAAATTCACATAGCTTGTTCTAAGTGTTAGCTGGAGAAACAAGTTCTCACTTTTTGTTTCATGCTGGAGATTATGGTTGTCAGATTTAGCTAAGTGATTGGCAGTACAGAGAATCAAAAGAGCACATGAGTACAAAGCAAGGTGAAGGCATGATACCTAATTAAGCCCCTGGGCATTGTGTAGCAAGGATGTCACCAAACAGCCAGACCAGGCTGGCCAAGACGGAAATAGCACGTAGTGTAACAAAAGAAAGCGGCTTTCTCATTTGCTGCATAAAAAGTTTGCTTCTGGAGTGGTATTAATGGAATAGCAGAGAAGCAGACCTGAGTGAACTGGAGGCTATTTCTGGAGCTGAATGTAAGACATCAAGCTGCTATGAATCAGTTCTCTGGACTGCTTGCAAACAGAACTTTCACTTCACCCTCCACTTCCACAAGGAAGGAGGCTGTGGAATTTCTCTAGTATGAAATAAAAGCAGAGATACCGATATGCCAAACATGTCCAAAGGCATTAGCTGAGGTGATTACTGTAGCTAGCCTTTCACCCTGGCCTAGGCCTAAAGAGTCTCAATATGTGTGAGTTTAGCTATTAAATTGATAACTTGTAAAAGAGTAGCTTATAAAAATTTATAATAGAACATGGAAGACACTTCTGTATATAGCATTGAACAGGATCTACTGCAAGCATAGCTCTTAGAAATCTTTTAAATCTATATAAAAGCACAACAAGCCTCTTACAAATATATCACCTTTACCCCTCTAATCCATAGATAAGCATGTAAAGGACATAACATACAGATAAACTGATGTAGAAACAGCTGACTGGGAAGTTGACACCGGGTTTCTTGAATTCCTTGTGCTGGGGGTGTGGGGGGTGTGGGGGGTTGGGACACCAAGAAAAAAACCATCCTTGACTATCTGATAGAGGATAGAGAAAGATGAGGTTAGAGCTCACAAGGCACAGGTTCACAGGTTTCTAGTTTCTTTCACTAGAGGAAAAACATTAACATCATATTGGGTGTCTGAAGGATTTTCACTAAGAGTGTACAACCTGCAGATACAACCAGTATAAACTCAGTCTCACTACATACTTGAACCTGAGATTTATTTTGGCACTGGAAGATAGCCTGTGAATGTAGGAATATGCGTTAAGGGAGTTATGCAAAATAATTTCTCACAGGAAACAGTTCATCTGTGGAGCAAATGCAATGTAGACAAGCAAAATACAAGCACCTTACTTTCCTCTTTCTGTATCTGTGGTGCTATATAGTGCAGGGGGAATGCACAGAGACAAAATGCTGAGGGGAGGTAAGAAATAAATACAATGAAAATTGCTAGTGCTTCTAATGAACAGTCCTCCTCCCACCCCTGGAAAGCAGAAGTGGTCCCAAACTCTATTTGAACTAAATCACATGAGATTCATTAATTCTATCTGAAGTACAAAGCATGTGTTAGCACTAAATCATTTCTATGAAATCTGGAATATATAATTCATTCTATACAGCCCCCTCCCCCAGAGATTTTTATTTCATTAATGAAAAACAAAACTCTTGTTAAAAAAAAAAAAATTACACTGATCAGCACTTCCACTTAAGAAATGCCTCGGTCTTAAAGAAGGCAGTCTCATCAGTTTAATGACATTTGTTGATTACTTTCCATTAAAACGGACAAAAAAAATATGGCTTTGCAAGTGGCAATTTAACCTTTGAATTAAAATTCACCCCACACCCCTTTTTTTCCCCTGTCTCACTCTCTCTCTGTTCCCTCTCCTTTTAGATATTTATTATTCACCTCCTTTCTGCTCTGCTCTGAAAGCTTTTACCAAGTAATGATTCAATGAAAAGCAAAGCCTGGTTTTATCCCAACAGGAAGAAGCCAAGGACTGTGAGGGGGCTGACGACAAACTGTCCCATTGCCTCAGCTCTCCAGCTCGTGTACACACAGTTATCAGAAGGGAAAACTACCACAACAGTTTCTAAACCAAAAAGAGGACATTAGTATTGCATTTTGGACCTCTGCTTCTGTAGACCAGTTGTCCTTATGGCAACAATTTCCATCAGAGACAAGAAGCTCGGGACTGCTCTCTGCTGCTTGTTTCAGCTTTTGCAGCAGCAACTTTAAAAATGTCATTGCAAAGAGAGAAATCCTGGAGATGTGGGAAAAGAAAAAGAAGAGGATGATAACGTAAAGTGCTTCATTCTACAGTTACATTCAATTCCAGCCCGCTTCGCATTCTCTCCTTCTCCCATACTTACATGAGAGTTGCTCTCTAATCTGTTTTCCCTTTAAATTTTAGAGAGGAAAAAACCCCTCTGTTTTTCCAAGTTTGGTGCCTGATCTCATATGATATTCAAACTATCTTGCATTCACCTTTCCAAAGAAGAATGCACACTATAAAGAACAAACTAGTCATTATTTGTCTCTTCCACACATTAGCACGCCACGGTTGACTGCAACTAAGTCAACCTGTTGTTTTTAAAACAAATGAAAGCATTAGGGGAATGGAGGGGGTGGTGGGGAGAGGGGCGGTGGTGGTGAGCAGCTCCCTAAAGACCAGGGGACATTTGTAAACAGAGCTGGAAAACACATCTGTCTCATTCCTGCTTCTTAACGTGTTTTGCTGAAGGACCCAGGGGGCTCTGTCAGCCACCGTGGTCTAAGAAGGTATTAGAGAAGATGCATTCAGTCTTGCAGTAGGACTCCAAATGCACCCAGGCAACTGCCAGTACACAGCAGGATTACAAGAGGAGATAACATGAATAGCACAGAGCTCTCAGTCTCGTCTTATCTACTACTCAGGAAACTACCACAGCAGAACTGGCAAAGTTGCTCAGCTCCACTTCAGAAGTCTCAAAACAACCTATCTTGTCTGGAGTAGTGGCTAAGACAGCACATTGGATACAGCCATAAAGAGCCAAGGAATGGAAATTAGTGCCTTGCCTACTAACGGAGGTCTGTGGCTTGAGCAGGCACCAGTAGCAAACTTGGATCAAATGCCTTTGCTACCACTGAAGCAGACAGTTCTGCTGTTAAAAGATTTACAGCTGTTAACAGCACACAAGAGTACAATATGCTAGAAACTGTTATGGAGTGAACATGTGAGAAAGGGGTTTGGAAATGAGGCATGTGATTATTGAGGCTAATATACTTCAATAGAAAGTGTCAGAAAACGTCAAGAAGGTTGCCAAATGCTGCAGATCATCCTCTTCCTCTAGGTACCCCCACTCTGAAGTGTTTGTATCAATGGTTTCAGAGCTGCCTCAGCAAGAATAGGAAGGCAGACCCAATCATGCCGTGGTTCAAACACCCCCTCCCCGGTGTGCTTCCAAGCCTGACCTTGTTAGCCAGGGACCTGAAGGCAACTAAGACATCAGAGATATTGCTGGCTGTAACAGAAGGCTAAAAACTTGGGTAGGGAGGATCATCTTGAAGCAACCAGACTTAAGAGCTCTAGTTTCAGATGCAACCCTTTGACCTGTGTGAAGTCCCTGCCTGTGAAATGGGGATATCATCTTTTTCTTCTACTCAGAACATACAACCTCATTAAAGTGGGAATCACACAAGAACACACAAGTTAATTACAACAGGAATCACACGACAGTGCAACACTTGCCACCCCCTATGGCTGACTGGCTGCACCCAGTCTTTGCTGAGCCTTTGAGATCCCAGTAAAATGCAAACAGCAAGAAAGATTAAACCGAGAAATGCTCCTTTCCCAACTGACTGCACTCTGTTAAGGAAGGGAAAAAACAAAAATGGTACTACTACATTTTAGGCTGAGACCTTGTGATGTCAAGGATTTAAGACTCAGCAAATATTTCGTAAGAAGTACTAGATTTATATCTGTTGCATGCAAGGGTGATGCAAAAATGATGGACAAGGACAGATTGGATTTTTCAGACAGTTTTGTATTTTACTCTAATGCAGGTTTCAACTCAAGTATCTGAGACACTTCCACTTTGTTCTGGGCAAGTGGGATTAGCCTCACATACTGATTTTGAATTCTACTTCCAGCTTTCTGGTTGTTATTACAATTGTCTATGAGATGTGCTTTTTGGATGTTAATATGTACAGCCTAGTCCATTTAATTCCTCTTGATATGCTAAACTTTTATTAATTCAGTGCTTAGGGAATGGAGAGGATCTTGTTATTGTTTTAATTTTGCACCTAGTATCAATGTTAGTATTTTCACACTTATAGCAAGAACAAAATAACACCAAGAAAATTAAGACATGCTGAAAGGGACAGCTGTTTGGCTTTAATTTATACATGAACGTTTTATCATCACTCTAATTGGAAACCTAAATAATATAAGAAAGCTGTCAAACATGGTTCCCTGTTATGCAGCAACTGCTAAACTTTCTAACAACAGAGGCCTTGTTCAGTATGTCAGTGATAGTGTTCAGATGCTGGTGTCCTGCCATCCATGCCTCAGTATGAAAAATGCTTCCTCATCTTAGAATTCACAGCACTTAAAGCCAGAGGAAGTTTAGCATGACTCTACCAGGGGCAGGTGCTCAAATAAATCAGATGTCTCATCAGGGCTTGCATGGGAGGAAAGTGCAGGAGAAAAATTTAAGACATTGATTTTATTTGCAGCATAACTATGCAGACCTCTGGACAAAGCAGTTTTGTTCAATCCAGGACTGGTAAAGCTGGGCTGAAGGGGAGCTCAGTCTGAAATAGTTTGGAGATCACCAGCTCCCCCATGGGAATGTTCATCCAGATGAAGCAGACATGCAGTGGCAGGGCCAACAATGAAAATTATTAGAGTGATTCATTTCCTCTTTTTCCTTTTTAGTACCATCTGGCAGCATGAATACAAGACTTGAAGCAAAAAATGCAGTTGTGTTCAGCCTGACAAAAGCTGGCTAACAAGAACTGTTTCCAGACAGACAGAGAGCTGTAAGCATGTATCTTACACTGACTTTATAACTGCGAGGAACCCCCAGATTTCTTCCTGTCAAGCAGCCCATATGGCACCCTGGTGAGTGACTTTAAACAGCCACCCGCTGAATGATTAAGGACTTGTAAAACAGTCCACATATTCTGTGGGGTTTGTATAAACTGCATCCATTGATTTCTAATGCATTACAAATAGCCCAGTTGTTCAGCATCAAAAAATCTGTTTACAGGACAAGAAAGACTCACAGAGGAAACAAGGTGCCCCACAGACAACTTTTAGAACCACATCCAAATGTTTGGAAAGGCTGGTCTTTATTCCTGTCTGTAATGCTGGCCCCACACAAGCCATCTCACTCTCCTAAAGCTGCATATGAATTGTGATACTGGATCCGCAGGGCAACAAGAAGACCCCTCCTCATGGAAAAGTCCATGTTGGACTAAATTTTCCATGTCAGGTGAGCTAGGCTCTGTGGTCTGACAGAAATCAGATTTAAAGCACTCTAAAGGTGCTTCATTGCTTCACAACCTTTACTCACCTAAAGGCATATGTGTAATAGGATATGTTAGCTTTCAAGAAAGTGATCTCTTTCTCATTCCAAAGAAGGAGGGGAAAAGGGGCTGTTGTTACAGGAGTTGAGCCACTCCACACTGTGCTACCAGGGCTTGTAGTACCAGGTCTCTGAGAGTTCACAGGGAGCCCTGTGACTTTCCCATTTAAGCAGCTAGAAGCTTTCATTCATTCATTCATTCATTCATTCATTCATTCATTCATCCATCCATCCATCCATCCATCCATCCATCCATCCACTCCTGTTACAAAAAAAGGATTAGCCCTAGAGCCCTTTGTTACTAGGAAGCAAGCATTGGCAGAGAATATAATTTTCACCTCATGCAGTTTTCACATTAGACTCTAATTTGGACTGCACATCTCCTCTCAACCACTATCCTGTTATATTATAAGCCAGCAAACCTTTGAACTATTGCCTTCTTGAGAAAGTCTCAATTTCCTACAGTACACGTCTTAAAATAATACCCAATATGACACACATTGCTAGCCCAGGGAGGAAGAATTTGCTTTGCCCTTGACTAGCTGCCAGAACAGAGGAAGCTGCTTGCAGCAGCCCTGAAGCACTAAACCAGTAGGAGGAACCTCAGAAAACACGCAAACAGATCTTCACAGCTCCGTGTAGGTGTAAGATACACAAAGGAATTCGCTAATACTAGTGGAATACATGTTATCTTTCAATTATTTCAACTGCCAGGCTCTTTAGGGAGGTTTTCATAAAAGTTTCAAAGCATCCCAAACAAATCACCACAGATAAATTTCTGTAACACCAAAACTTCAGGAGTCTTTAAAAGTTCTAAACTTTGCAGACAACCATAGCTCTGTTCCAACACTAAATGCTTAAGCTGTTAAATGACACAGATGTACTTACCTATTTCATCATTTACAAAGCAAAGCACTTAAAACCCAAGCAGTGAATATTAAAGGACATAATAAATTTTACATTGCCTACATAACAAACATACATTATTCATATATTATTCACATTTACATAAAAGGAATGCATTTTTCATCATTACAGAATAACCTTAACTCTGACCTGTGGATTTTCTCAAGATATTTGTTGTACTAGTTTCAGTTTCTAAATATTTTATATAAATGTTACATGGGAAATATTATCATTCGTTAACTTTATCAATTGACAATTTTAATTAGTTTTTCTAGAGAATATAATTGAACATAGAGTTTCATAAAGTGTTGATTTATGGAAAAATTATGCAACTTTATTTGCATTTGGGAATGATTAAAGTATTATTAATGTCTAGATACATCTTTTAAGTTTGCATTGGGATTGCAGTTGAAGGTTAGTTATGAAAATAAGCTTTTCATACTTCAAAACCTCTGACTCTGCATTTGAACTATCAGTCAGATTTAAAGGGATCCTTAATATTCCTTTCAATCTTCAACCAGATCACAGAACTGTATGGTCAAACACAAAGGCTCCTTTCTTCCAGGCAGTCACGCATGTGCTTACAGTTGCTACTTAAAGCAAACCCACTGGACTTAATATGTGGACCAGCATTAGGACTGTTGGGGGCAGATGAAATTTCTTTTTTTTGAGTAAGCATAGGAAAGTAGGACTGAAAGGGATCTCCCTTGGTCATATTTCTTCATGCTTACAGGCATACAATATACATTTGCATATTGACTACATCATGCAGATGCTATAAAGCTGATGAAGTTGTTAAGTATTCATCTGTTTAATTCTCATTGCTTCTATTGCCCAAGTATTTCTACACACTAATATCATTTGGCTATTTCAGTGCTTCTAATACAGATTGGATGGCGTGCAAAATTTGCTTACAAATCAACATTCATCTTTTAATTACTTGAAATGCTTTATTGTGCTAATAAGATAAAAAGAACCTTCTAAGTTAAATAGGCATTCAAATGCTTAGATGATTATGGTCACAGTTTCCATCCTACTTCTTAGAAACAAATGCAGATTCACACAAACTGAGCGTCAATGCTTGAAGCCAAACCCCAAGATTGAAATTCACATTTTGGTTAATCAAGTTCTAGATCCAGACTCATCTGAGATAGCACATCAACCGGTAACATTTACCAGCCTTATTTCAAGACAGCATCTACAGGAGTAGCTCCTATTAGTATAATACTTGTAATAATGTGTGGTTTCTGGGAGTGGATTTTTTTCTGGCAGTCTGTCATGTAAGTTTTTCTAAAAGTCTGTCCATACTGAAGTCATAGCTCCCTATTTGATTCTCATTTGTCTTTGTTTGCTGGTGGGAAATATGAGTGTAAAACAGCAAGTTGAAGGGGAAATTAGGGGAAAAAAATCAATTAAAAGACAGCAGGAATGCTTTGAATGAAAGGTGCAAAAAGATGCAAGTCAATACAAAAGAAACTTATCAATTTCCTTATTGTGACTATATTAGAAAACTGTAGCTTCTGCTTACCAAAAGCACAAAATCAGTCATTCTTTCCTTTATCATTATAGCTTATGGTGACACGACTTAGGTACGGTATGAGGGGAGATCTAATTATCAATTGATGAGTCATGCTATACAATTTTAGTTGTAATCAGTCATGTTCTAAATGGAATCAAAGTTACGTGATGGTAATTATCCACTGTGGATGGAAAGATGTGATGATTTATTTTTCAAACTGGCAGTGCCATCTGATATGTTCACACGTAAACGCTACAAAGAGAATTAACTGTCTAACAAAATATTTACACAGCATGAAAAATACCTACATTTCTATACGTATCACAACCCCAAATGTCACTCCTGAGTGGTAATGGTCAGCTCAGAGTCCACCATTTCATATATGAGTCTAGATTGTCTTTCCCCAGTATATCCCTTCAAATTTTACATAGAATATGATCGGCAATTTTATTACCCAGTCTTTCAGTCTTGCAAAATCCCTCAGCAGTTCTTCAGTTTACCCTTGTCCTGACAAACCTTCATATCATCACCACTGCTCATCTCCTTTTCTATGTGTTCTATCAATATGTTGACCACAACAGGTCTCAACAGACAGCCATGTAGAACTCCACTGACCATTTTCAGCTGGAGGCCAGCTTCCTGTCTTTAACTGATTATTTATCCATGATACTTTATCTTATCCAATGCTAGTCTGATTTTCTTAAAAGCCTTTGTTAAAAGTCCCTTAAAAGTTAAAGTAGTCTATATTAATAAATTCATTCTTATGCATGTTTGCTAGCCCATTCAAAGGAGGCCAAGAGGCTTATACAGCAGAACTTTCATTTAAAGTCATGATGACTCCTCTTAAGTAGGTCATGTTTTTCCATGTTTATATGCACCATTTATAGTTTCCATTAATTAGCCTGGGAAAATGATCACACTTAGAGGCCCCCTACACTGCTGTAAAGACTGGTTGTCATATTTGTCATTCTTCAGTCTTCAGGCACCAAAGAAATATAAGCCTTCCCAGTACTGTTAGTAACTGTGATAATTCATCTAGCAGCTACCTTACATTGCTAATACCATCAGATTCTAGTAATCTGTTAGTGCTTGCTTTATCTAATTTTCCCTTAACCTTCCTTGGTTACTTCAAACTTAGTTCAATCCTCCCATGATTCTTCCAACCTGAGCCACCATACAGGGTTCTGACACCTGAATTAAACTTGGGCTCTACAAAACCATCAAAGGAAAAATGTTCCAAAGAAAATAGACCACAATTAAAAACACTAAGTTTAAATACTGTAGTTTGACCATGCAACCTGGTATAGCCACCTCATTTGTTTACTGTACCCAAGATTTCTTGCACTACCTCAGATAAATACTGGGTGTCATTCATCACACTAACCACTAACCTCTAGCAGACAGTGGTAGAATGACCCCAAACACCTTGGGTCTTCCATACACTATAATGTTTGTTTAGAGACCTTTCTTGTGAGCTTAGAGTTTCTGGATTTTTACTTTGGTAATGTGTGTTGGGTCGTACTCTGGAGCTCTTCTGGAACAAAGCCACTGAATTTGCCAAGGAAACTTAGCCACAAGTAGAAACCAATTTACCAGCAAGGCAGCCTAGGGGAACAGACTGGAGACAAGGGGTTTTGTCAACTCAAGCACAGCTCTCATCAGAAGCATAAACAGAAGCTTCAGATACTTCTATTAGGCTGAATCCTGCCAATGGGGATGTTTTCCTCCTTACAAGACCATAAAGAGAGTCTATTTGGCTTATCACCTAACTTCTAGATGATTATTATTAGGAGAGATGGATTCTAACTTTTGTGGTTCAGATTCTTCTTCATAAAACATGGGGATTAGAGTCCTGCCCTGTACCTCAGGGGGAAAAACACATTAAATATTTCGAAACACTCTGATACAGCACTTGGAATAGAACTCTCAAAATTAATGCCTTACAGGGAACTCAGAGAGAATTCAGAGCAATTAGTTTTGTTAATTGATGTATTTTTAAATTTCATGCACATCGCAAGAAGTTTCTCCTTCAGCTCAGATGAGGACTATTTTAACTTATCTAAGCCAGCTTACACAAGGACTTTGCTTTCAAAACTAGGCTGAAAATGCTATGAAAATAGACTGTTTGGGTACTCCGGAATTTTATACCAATCGTACACCATTTTACACTAGACATTCATAAAAAGAACGTGTGTGACAAAATATAATGACAGTTTTTTTCACTAGCAGAGAAGTTTGAATTTTAGTTGGAGGCTCAGACTAGTTTTTATTTTATCATATCAATTTGAACTTCTGTAATAAAGTTAATATAGAGTTTATAAAATAGGTGTTATTATTTACTTAATGGCCCATAACAACTTCCACAGAGAATTTATATTTCACAGAACATTGACTTGATAGATTGTGACAGCTCTTCTGAAGATGTTCTGGTCTACTGGGTCATTACAGATAGCATGCACAGAAAGTAAATCCATGTCCTAAATATCCTAGTAACATTTTGCTCAAAATAGTTAAGTAAATGGGATCAAAGTCAGTTAAAATATTTATTTTATTTTTAAAAGGCAAACCAGCATGAGCCACATTACAGAACATTTGCTAGCAAAGGCCTAAAAAGTCATGTTGTGAATTATAAAATGTTTTTGTGTATGTGCTGCTGAAACAAGAAGACATGTCACAGAACATATAGGAAGAAATAGGCCCTGTCTCAAATAACTTGCTCTTTAAACCTTTATCCCACAGAGATTTCTTTTGTTGGTTTACTACGCAGTAATGAATAACGTCTGGATTTTGATTGCTACAAAATATCTAGTCCCAGCCCTGAAGGCCACATATAACCTTCCTCCTGTGAACTGTCCATTGTTTTCACAGAAATTGTTTGTACAGGAACCTATTTCTTCTTGCATGATTTCAGACTAGTATAAGGAAGCAGAAGAATCCTTCAGCAAGCAAGAAAGAAAACATGGAGGAGAAAGGTCATAGTAATCTGTAATCACGAAACATGACTCTAGACAATGTGTACATTTTGATGATTCTGTTAGTCTCTTGTTAAAATGAAGACGAACATTATTGATGCCCTCCTAGGATTCAGAAATTGGCTGAAACAAGGCTCTTTTTTTCCCCTTTTCAACTTCACATTAAAATAAATCAAGTAATTTCTCCAGATGTTATCCTATCTTGTCAAAAGTGGATGATCTAAACTAGAAGCCGTTTACTAAAACAAGACATAATGCAAACACTGAGATCTTGAATTACAATGCTGAGAATGGCACCACTCATCTGGTGGCATAAATGCCACAAACGTTGTTGATACTCACAGATCAGATATACAGCAACAACCCACAACAGAAGCATGCAAAGAAAGCACCAGATAGAAAGACATGAGAGGAGGGAACATATTATTAAACTGGTTAATAAACAGTAGCAGGTGGAACAGAGGGTAACATTTCAACCTAGGTAGGCTTAGATTCAGGATAGCGAAGATTTCACCCTTGGCCTAGGACTGTTACTGAGTTCTCCAGCTCTCCAGCAGACACTCCTGAAGAGCAAATCACTCTATATGCAGCTTACTAACCTCTTCTTGATAAAAGTTTAAAAAGAAGGTAATTTTGAACCAGCTGCTGCCTGGGAGTAGAGGAAAGCTAGAGGAACAGAAACCATGTTAACAAAAATGGCAAAGGAGAGGAGTGGATAATCGTAGGCTGATAAATAATGAACAGCAAGAAAGGTGAAGGTCAGTTCTTTAACAGTAGCGGAGAGCATCTCTTCTGAGGACAGTTCCTATCCCTCTTAAAGAAGACCTATCATGGCACAAAAAGAACAGAAGGCTCAGTATTTTTAAGTTTACATTGGCAAGTTACCAGCTAAGTTAAAATTAGTTCAAATTAAAATCACCAGCAAATGTCTGATGAAAAATGCTGATGTACCCGTGACTTGCATCCGGACCTTTGGTAGCAGCATCCGAGAAGCATCCATACTTTTACATAAAATTTGGTGCTATGACCAGCACTCTTCTTTCCTTGTCTGCATTTAAAAAGCAGAGTTGAACACCAGTAATATCCATACAGGCAATACATACTGGCAATACAGTAGCTTGCATGTAGACCGGAGCAGACAGGTACTTCCTAGAGCCCTAAGTGAGGCAGTGAGCTCTTGAGAGACAGAAGGCTTCCTCCTTGCCTTTTTACCCAGGATTTCAGCCCTCAGAGGGCTGCACACTCTGTGGACTGACCTTAGCTACCTTTCCTCTTGGCCTTCTGGCTGGCACAGGGTCCATCTTCAACGGCTGGCTTTCTGCGGAGTTCGCACTCTGGTACAAGACATTTCATGTCGAGGCACTGCAGTGCTCAGTTTTTGGAAGAGGAAAATGGTATACAAATGTCAAACTGTCCATTTGAATTTACTGCTGGCAAGTTGGCTAAGTTTCTCTTCTGGTGTAGGATACTGGTGTAGGATACTGGTGTAGGATACTTGTGTTTTGTACATAACAAAGCAATCACCATGCTTTTATTAACCAGTAATATGGCTCACTAAGCTTTATCACACGCAGATGGAAAACAACAATATCAACCAATCCTTACTCTTACTTTACTTTTGGTATTGTTAATCATATGCTTTGATACCATACCAAATTTTATTTGGGACAACATATTTACAGACAGGACCAAGGTAGGGAGGTAGAAAGACCAGATGAAACAAGTTCTTGGAGCTATTACTAACTTAAAGATACAAGATTTTAGCTGCCTCTTCCTTTTCTCCTTTTAGAAAATAATGAAATAAGGATGAACCAAGCTTTCATATTAGAAGCAGAGAGAGACAGAGTAGAAAGTACTCCCTCTGCACTATTTTAGATAGGATAATAGATAATAGCCTGAGGTGTTAAAATGGCTGATTGGCATACCCCTAGTTTTCTCAGTGCTTCACCAAAATTGCACTTGGGCTGTCTCTCTCACTCCTGGCAGGAATTCAGGGCTATTTTCCTGGGCCACTGAGCTGAATCTTACACTGTCTGGTAGAAAGGCCAGTCAGTGCTCACGCACTTTGGGAAGCGGCTGAACACAGTTGCCACACTTCCCTGCAGAGGTACAGGGCTGGACCCGGTGACCTGTGTCCTGCTGAACAGAGCTGGCAGCACATGGGATTCAGTAAAAATAAATTCAGTAATCTCATCATAGCCACTTGGAACAGTATGCCAGTGGGGAAGTGATTCATTGACAGAAATTGACTTATACAACAGGTTTTGTCATTGTTTCTATTTAAGAGTGCTTCATGGCTGGGCTTCATGTTTCTGAAATGTCCTTATTACTCAGAATTTGTTGTATATAAAAAGGGCTGCATAGTTTATGGGTTGGTAACTGACTACTGACCGTCATGATTCCTTTGAAAGGGTGCTCTCCAGGAAAAGCAATTGCTCGTGTATGCTATGGATTGGATGCTCAAAATCTGATAAATGCCCAAAGCTAAAAGGCTTCCAGTTGCTCCACAGAGGTGAGTGGGACACTGGCTGACAGGCAGATCTACAAAATTCTAGAAAAATATCCCAGTAAGGGTAATGCTATCTATCCTTTACTAAATTCAGGGCTCCCTGCTGGATTAAAGCAGAGATCCAATCCACCAGAGCCACTGTGGGTTTTTTTCTGTTTACAACCAGAAAAACAAAATTTAATTTTATTATCACATCCACAAAGTAAATGTCTGTATGTGCACTGTTGCTGTGAAGGGTGAGCTAACCAGATCCTGAATGGTTTCATTTTACTGTCTCTGTGGTTAATCTACATCTGTAATTTCCCCCCAATGTCAACTGCATAGCGCATTTCCATACACTCTCTTGATTAATTTTGCTAGAGCCAGGTTTCTAACCTGACATTTACAGAGTTCTGGACATGTTATTGATATGTATCCCACTACCCCAGTCCTTCCCTCGCCTGTCAGTGCGATCGGTGACAGCACTGCTTCCCCTCCCTGCTGCCATCCATGTTTCCGTGAAGGGCCTCGTCCCTGGTGTAACAGTGTCACTAGCAGGCCAGAGCTGAGGAGGACAGCAGGCTGACATTTCTTCTGTTTTCTGTAGCTCTTTCTGATGATATTAATGGATTAACACCTTTTCCTCAGAACCATACATAGCTGCTGCATCAGTTATTTTTAAGTATGTCTGAAAATCTCTCCCTTCCTTCCTAATTCAACTATAGGAAAAGCAAAAGAATCACTTTGCCTACAAATACATTTTTAATGCAAAAATATAATCGCATTTTTCAAGACCACTCAAATTAATAAAATGTTGCTTTTAGACTTTTCTCCCTACAACAAATAAGAAGTCTAGAAACTACTAAAACGCATTCTCTTGTATTCTTATTTTAACAAAACTTGTCCCTATATCTACTTTTGAGGCATTCCTTCCTAGGCAGAAAACCTAGAGAGGTTCATTAGGCATGCAGACAAGTCAATTAAATTCAATACTTCAGCCTCCCCCAAAATTCTTTAAGCAATGGTCCTCTTATCTCTGCAAGTTGCCACTAGACTTGTTTTGACCAAATTGCCCCTTCCTTAAAAAGAAAAAGGGTGATTTAGTATTTGATTAGCAAATACTAGTTCACAGTTATACATTTATTTAAATTGAAATAATACTGTGCATTTCAGTATTGATTTCAAGAAGCTTTGTGCTGTGTTATTCTGGAATTCATACTGTATATCTCACACTTGCAAGTATTCATTATCTCTAGCAAAAGGGCAAGTAAAGGCCTGTATTTGGGAGAAAGGAATATAGAAGACAGGATTAAATGGCCCTCTTTTTCACTGCTAACATCAGCTTTATTTTGGAAACAGAATCTGACACCAATTATGCTTTTTTAGCATCTTAATAATAAAGGTAAACTCTGTGCTCACTGTCTGAATATATGCAACACCTAAAAGCTTGTCAGAATGAGAAAGAAATAAATTTGATTGCTGAATGCTACCATTGCTTTATCTTGCTCTGATTTTATGTTTTCAAGAAGGAAGATTTCAGAAGACCACCACATAGTAAAATCTACTTACGACAATTACATATTATTTTTGTGAAATTCTGACTTTTTTTTTTTTTTAATTCACCCCAAACATTTTGTCTTTGCACAGACTTTGACACTGTAAGACTAAAAAGCAAATAAAAATGACAGAATAGGGAAGAGAGGATTTTTTTTTTTTAAATAAGAGAGAAAAATGTGCAGGACTGGTCGATGCAGGTTGTTGTTATCAAAACTGTCCCTTTTGAAAACTGCTTACAGAAAGTCTAGATGCACATGGCTTACTTTAATAGCTGTTGTATTGCCAGAATAACACCTAGAGGAAGAAAGTTCTATGGCAGAGATGGAAAACCACGCAAAAAGGTGCTGGAAAACCAGCGGCATGAAAGAGAGCACTTCATATGAAAACAAATGGTGATGTTCTGCATGGTTTGAAGGATTGTCTTCTGGCTCAGGCACTAGGCTGGGACTGAGAAGATCTGGGTTCAGTTTCCAGTTCTGTCATAGTTCTCTGACCTTGAGCTATGGAGTTTGTCATTTAAATTCAGCATTTCTATCAGAGAGTAATAGCACTATGCTCAAAAGTATTTCATCTGTTTTGACTGCAAGCTTTCTGAGGCAGGAACTGCCTCCTACTGTGTGGTTGTACAATGGCTTTAGTGCACCTGGGATTCTCAGCTGCAGTCTTTAAGATCCAGTAATGAGGATAAAGATGATTTAGGAGATGGGGGTTTTATTGCAGTTGTCAGTTATGCTTGATTAGTTCAGATAGGACTTTGGGCTTCTCCTAATCTGCTAATTTAACATAAAGTGTAGAATACTGCAGTATGCTTGGGAATGTGGGAAATATATACCTGAAATAAGCTACCTGAAAGGAGGTTGTAGCAAGATGGGTGTCAGTCTCTTTTCCCAAGTGACAAGTGATGGGATAAAAGGAAATGGCCTCAGGTTGCACCAGAGGAGGTACAGATTGGATATTGGGAGAAATTTCTTCACTGAAAGGACTGTCAAGCATTGGAACAGGCTGTCCAGGGAAGTGGTTGAGTCACCATTCCTGAAGAACTTTAAAAACTGTGTGGATGTGGTACTTAGGGACATGGTTTAGTGGTGGACTTGATGATCATAAGGGTCTTTTCCAACCTAAATGATTCTATGATTCCGTGATTCTATATTTACTATTTTTCTGCCTAGTTTGAAATCTGATTTACCCTTGTGTCAATTCAGTGAACCTTAGAACTTCAGAAGTACCTGAAGCCTCTCCTGAGATTTCAGCTCTGAAAACCAGCAAGTTTACCACAATGCTGTAGATGCTAAAAAAGAATGAAATGAACAGTGTTCTTGTACTTAAAACTCTGCAACAGGTATTATCCATTTCAACTGACAACAGCTCACTTTCACTTCTCATGATCTGTAGGGAAAATGATTGGTGTCCCTCACAGGGAAGGCTGTGGGACTGCGAGGAAGACCACAGCTAAGAGGAAGGCTCCCTGCACACAGTCGGGTGCAACCTTCTGCAGAAGAGGATGAAGGTTCCTACCACAGAGAGCAGATGGAGATTGAGATTTGGGGAGCCTTCCGCAGTAGGATGAGCAAGAGCAAGACAAGAATGAGAAAAGAAAGCCTGAAGGAATCCGAGGTAGATGCAGAGAATAGGAGGCTGATGAAATAACCTGGGACCCAACAGCGAGGTGGCTGGGATGACAGAAGGAAGATCACCCTTGAGATCCAGAGGGGTTGTACAGAGTTTTTCCAACCTGAAAGCTACTGAACATTTATATATTGGGAATCAGTCTGACTCACTCCACCAGGAAAAAAAACAGTAGGGGGCAGTTTTGTTTACAAACCTCTTATTTCATTTTGGTTTTATTCTGAGTTTTTCCTGTACTGAAAAGAGTTCAGAGTTATGATGCTGGATATCTACAATGTACAATCCTGCAAAACCCCTGCAAACCCCCATATTTTGAGATTAAAAGCCCTTTCCAGTGTTTAGGGTGCTCACTTTAAAGAAATGATGCAAAGAAGCACACTGATCCACCTCCAAACTCAGTGACCCATGTAGAGCTGTCATGTCAGAATTGTGATCAAGATAAATAGTTTGGAAAAAGACACACCACAGGAAATAGAACTGAATTACTAACCCTTGGGTGCCCACAGACTCCATAGTGTATGGGACCTAGCTGCAGGAAGCATAGATAAGGGAACATTCAGTCTGATCTGGTGATGAAGGTTATTCAAGACATTTTGATTTTGGTGGGTTTGTTTGTTTGTTTGTTTGTTTTTTAAAGTTTGTAGAGTTAGATCACCATTTGGAAAAACAGTAAAATCACAGAAAGAGACAACTGTATTGGACACAAAGAGCTGAATCATCTGTTCATAAACTCAGGTAAAATTATCACTGTTGAAACCACAAATGGCATTCACCTTCCTCCATTATTGGAAACATTTTAAAGCTTTATTTTTTAGCCTTTCAGTCAGTTACTTATCTGGGGTTTGGGAGCCGCACAATTAATTGAGAGGATTTGAACCTATATCTTGCATCTCCCAGGACTGTGCCCACAACCATTATTCTGAGGTGGTTATCTCTTGTTTCCTGTTGTTACTTTTCTAATTTGTGTAAAGTCATTGAGAGGGAAAGAAATAACCAGGCAGTGAGAATGATAGCTTTCACAAGTCTAAAGGATGGGACATATACCTGTAAGGATCTCAGCTCCAGAAGCCTGGGGAAAGCTAGGGCAATCACCTGAAAGGTGACTGGATTCTGATTCCTGTGGAGTGAAGTCAGTGCAGTGATAAAACCACAAAAAAGTTACTTGAAAGGAGAATATCAACACCACCTTTTTCAAAGGGCTCCAAATGTTGCATCTCAGATAAAAAAAAAAATATTATAGGAGAAAAAAACCTAGATATTGCTACTGGAAATAATAGCACCGTGAACAGCAAAATCTAGTAAATGACAAGACTTATGAGCAATGGCCGAGGTCACTTGGCTTGTTCATTTTAGAGAAGACTGAGGGGGGACTTCATCACAACCTACGACTTCCTCAAGGGGGCACCAGTGGTGGAGGTGTTGATCTCCTCTCTGGTGACCAGCAATAGGACATGAGGAAGTGGGATGAAGCTGCATCAGGGGAAGTTCAGGTTGGACATTAGGAAAAGGTTCCTCACTGGTAGGGCTGTTGGTCACTGGAACAGGCTCCCCAGGGAAGTAGTCACAGCATCAAACCTGTCAGAGTTCAAGGAGCATCTGGACAATGCTCTTAGTCATATGGTTTAGTTTTAGGTAGTCCTGCAAGGAGGGGGTAAATTGAACTCAATGATCCTTGTGGGTCCCTTCCAACTCAAGATATTCTGTAATTCTATGATCTATAGTTTCTTTAAAATTTTATGTTCAATAGTTCATTACTTCATGCTACTCAATTACTTGTATTAATTACATTCAGCTCATTAATAAGAAGATTTAAATTATTTCAAGATCCATGCAATAAGTGGGTCATTTGTCTTAGCAGATAAAGTACTGGATAAAATAGAAGGATCAATATTTCAATTCTTCACCATATCAATAACAAAACTAGATTAAACCTTTTGGACACAATTATTTGGGTTTTAGAAGAAGTTTCTATAGAGCAGAAAGGTTCTGTAGACATGGGAGGACAGAGCAATGACTGAGTGCAATCTGGAATTAAAGAACCGCAGGTTATTACAGACAACTCATCATCAGAAGAACTTTTGACATGAATATTTCCACAGAACAGAATATAAAAACATATGATTAACTCCCAACAATGCATCACAAATTGTGATCTAGTTCAGTTGAACAGTGTTGTTTTTTTTGTTGTTGTTGTTTTTGTTTTTTTTTTAAATTTCTGTGACTATTATGACAGATGGGGAGAGAGAAGGAAATCTGAGAAATGAGGAAGGCCAAATGATAAATGCAATGTAAACATCACTTTACATAATGCAGACTCAGAAGGAAAAGGGACATTTTTCAGAGATCCTATGGAGCATCTAATTGAGCCACTTTCATTCAATTTCTTTAAAAAATAAAGTCTGTTCGAGTGTTAGAAATAAATTTTACAGAAACTCTTAAATTGTAAACATTATCATAGATTGCCCTTTGTAGTTCACTTCTCAGGAATATTCTCTTTCCATGAACAAGGTCCTAGGCTGAAATGATTACATAAAATATCTTTAGTCAAGGTCCTAAAAGAACAATGAAGACAGACATGAACAGCAGTTTCTACTTCAATCAAGATTATTAATAAGAGAACTGGCTTGAGGCTATCAGACCATGAAAATGGTAGAAAAAAGTGTTCCCTTTCTGTTCAACTCTGGTAAGCACAACATCTTCTGCACAGAGTAGGAACATGTAGTCAGTTGCCAACATATAAACACTGGTCTGACAAATTAATTTGATGACATTACAGCATGACCAGAGCATCCATGAAGTAGTCTTATGCTTCATCCTTGAAATTACATTCCTGTAGACGGAAGGATCTATATCACATAGGCTACCAGGAGGACCAGATGCTTCCTTATGCTAGTCCACACAAGAAAATTAACTGAATCTATTTGAACTTGTTATGTTTTTGGCTGGGAAAGAGCTAATATTTTCTTCTTAGTAACGAGAATAGTGCTTCATCTTGGATTCAGTATGGGATTTTGTATGAGAAGAATGTTAATAATGCACTGATGTTTTTAGTTGTTGCTAAGAAATCATGAACATTTTAAACTTTCCATGTCCTGCAAGATTGTCATCTTCTGTTTTATGCATTAATCCCCGTAACAAAAATTGTCATTGTAATAGGTGCTGTAGAAATCAGTAAAATTAATAAATAGTTGGTATAATATCTAAATACTCTCCCCTATCAGGATGAGTACATTGCTGAATTTGTGCTATGTGGAACAGCTGACAGTAGGAATAGTTGTAATAGATCACTTTGACAACCTCAGATTTACATAATGGATTCACCCACTTTGTAGGTATGACTTTGTGTACATTCTCCCTGCATGCAAAACATGAATATTACCTTTAAAATATTTACTTTGAATGGTATATGCTTCTACATAAATGACACTTTTTTTTGCAGTCTATAGCTTTAACCGTATGTTAAGAGACATGTATTGGTATGTTTGTTATGTGAGAACAAAGTAAATTTATGTATCTTCAGCAGAGATGCACCGGTTTAGTGATTTTATCACATTTTTATTTATTTCTCACAAGTTGACATTTTTTAATACTCTCAACAGTTTTTCAGATTTAGAAACCATCATTAGTAGCAAACAATGACACTGAAGAACTGCACCAAGAAAGCTTACACCTTTTCCAGTTTGCTCACAACAGATCACAAACATATTTAC
>NW_020799091.1:118224909-118237423 GCF_003259725.1 Athene cunicularia
CGTTTTCGGCCGAAAACGCTCACCAAGCCCCATTCTGAGAAAAAGCAAGCACGGAGGACGAGAATCGCTGTTGCCCTGCATAGCGTTCCGGGCAGCGGTCACAACCAGCAAGAGAATTCCCGGCTAACAGCTTCTCTCTGGCGGGGAAGGAGAGCCAAAGCAACACATCCAAATTAGCCAATGGAATATTCCATATCATACAGCGTCATGCTCAGTATACAGATGAGGGTTGATTGAGAAGCTCTCTCCTACCTCTGGGATTCTCGCTTCTCTGGGATCGCTAGCCAGGAATGGGTGGGGCATTGGTCAACGGGTGGTGAGCAGTCACATTATGCATTACTCCCTTGTATTTTCTACTATTACTATTATTATCATAATTATTAATTTTATTTCAATTGTTAAATTGTTTTTATGTCAACATATGAGTCTCTTTACCTTTACCCCTCCAACTCTTTCCCCCATTGCCCTGGGTAGGGAGGGTGAGCAGCGGCTGCGTGGTGTTTAGCTGCCAGCTAGGTTGACACCATGACAGAACTGTATGCAGTTTCAGTCTGTCTTAGGGAAACATTCTTCAATAATTATGAAGGATTAAAGAACTTTTATTAATATAAAAACCCTGTCAGCCAGATGCAACCAATAAGAAACTGCTTTCTCAAAAACAGATTTTTAAAAACAATTTCAAGTATGGCTACCAATCTTAAGAGAGTTTCAAAACAGAACCATCTTGTCCCAAAATACTGTGACCACAACTGTCTGCTGTTCTGAAATATGATCTAGTGGAACTTAACTCTCTTCAATAAAAGGCATAAAAGCATAGGATAGCTCACACTTACTTCTTGGGGATCTATGCTATTTTGCAATGACGTGCTCTGGATGACAACTAGAGATATTCCAACTGATCGTAATGCTCATGTTTTTTTCAGAAAAATGGAAGGAATGCATACTAGAGCTTATAAGATCCTTTGCACAGATCTGTAGAAAAAAGACACCTGAATTTTTTGTCTTGGCTTTTTTTAAAAACTGGGAAAAAAAAAAAAAATCATTGTAACGTGTAAAAATTCAATACTCACGTGACAAATTTACTTTAAAATATTTCTATTACCCTCAGGAAGACTGGAAACAATTTGTTTTTCCAGTACCAGATAACACATGTAGTTCGTTTAGATACACACACACATATCAAATAACTGGTTTATTAAAGAAATAAACCATCTGTTAGTGGTTCACAACACAAAGGAACCATAACTGCATAATAGAATATCCTGCCAAAAAAATTACATATCTGAATCAGTAATACAAACACCTGATACACACAAAACTGCTGCAGAACAAAGTAGAGCAACAAGTTCACTAAACTCACACTCCTTGTTTGAACAGACTTAACAGCATAGCCCTGGTTCAATGTAGGTCCATCCCTCAACATCAGCTGAAGAAGGGCTGGAGATCCACAAACTGCCTCTGGAAAGATACATGAGACAAAGTGGACCACTGGTCTGCCTTACTTAAAAAGCTGCCGCTTTTTCCCCAGACTCCTGTACACATGAGTTAACTTTTACTTTTTGAAGCACATAATTCTTCAATTATTACAACTAGTTAGAAAAAATTTTACGTCATTTTTATCAAATTACGTATTTGGGCTCTGAATCATATTTCTTGCCCAAAATGCTCAACAAATCCCAATATTCTCAGATACCTTTTTCAGAAAGCAAAAAGAGAACAAACTGACACTCCGCAAATGCAGTCTTATTAATAATGGTGATTCAAACACAGCCAGATGAATATTTCTAAGTAAGCAGGATACCTCCTTCCCTATCAGCAGTAATACCATGATGGATAATACTTTTCAGGAAGGCACTGTAAAGAACCAGATTTACTTCTCACTAAAGCAATAATAAAGGGTTCCCAGGGATACCCAAGAAAGTCAATGTGAATCCACTAAAAGGTACAGAACCCCTCACATGTTAAAAAAAGGGCATTAAGATTGATGCAGGGAGTCCATCTACATCTCTGAAGAAGGACTTTTCAGGACATAATGTTCAGGGCATATATTTTTTGCTTCTAACTGAACTTATTGGAAATAAACTCTTCAAGATCTCTTTATATTCAATAATTTATTTTTTTTAAAAAAACACCCAAAAACCAAACAACACTCAAAAAAGCCTCAAAACACCACCAAACAAAC
The DNA here is from genome assembly GCF_003259725.1 of Athene cunicularia. Taxonomy (NCBI): domain Eukaryota; kingdom Metazoa; phylum Chordata; class Aves; order Strigiformes; family Strigidae; genus Athene; species Athene cunicularia. The sequence continues at coordinate 118,227,092 of NW_020799091.1, forward strand.
CAACAACTTGACTACAAAGAAATTTCCACACACACTGCAGAAAATGACACAGAAACGCAGTGCTCACTCCTGGACATTTCTTCCCAACCATAACAAGGAATATCACTCACCAAGTATGCTAACAAACTCATGTGATTTAGCAGCATGCTGTGGCTGCACAGATGGGCGCATTTTACTTTCATCTGGCACACAGCTGGTAGGCATTTTGCTTGGCCTGGCCTTGCACTTGCGCCAGGATGCACACCAGTCTACAGAGGCAAATTCACAAATATTAAATGTAGAGCAATCAGAGCCCCTTTAAAATGCCAACAGCACAGCTCTGAAAAACCTGGCATTAACAGAGATCATAAAAAACCCAATCTTCATGCAACCTGTCTAGGTTGCACAGAGTTAATTTACATGAGGCACTGTGTAGTCCCAAAATGCCAGGATTCATGGGAAATTCTCTGCAAAGTAAGGCATTAGACATGGACAAGAACTAATACCTCTAATGGTACTTGATACATGGATAGTAGGTCTGGCTGTCTAACTGTTGAGCAGCCAGTTGGCTGCAACTTGAGATCCCAGCACCAGGAACAGCTGTGGAGTTTTACCAGAATGGCAAGCATCCTGGGGTGCTGCCTGGGAGGAGGTCACTGCTGTTGGAAGCCAGAAACTTCCTAGAGGGGAAAGCTGCCTGATGCTTGGATAAAACCATCTTCCTTCCTGAAATCCAGTCAAGACTTTTATCAACGACCTGCTCATCACGTTGCTCTTTTACAAATCCATAACTCTACCGTTTAGGATTTCTGCTCCCACGGTCCAGGGAAAATAATTAGGAACGTGACACATTTTGAATTAGAATTTGCAGAAAGCAAAAGAGAGAACTTCACATTGAAAATAATCCAGAGAAAAATGAACAGAAACTACAAAGCAAAGTTAGGTACTTTAAAGACTCAAACCGTTAAGACGTCCTTTTGTAACATATCTCTCATATGAGCAAATGACAATGTCAAGCAACATTTAGCTGCTCAGTGGTGACAGCTTTTGTTGCTTTTATTCATTCTCTACAGATTAAATAGGATATTTAATTACTGCATATTTTTTCTAATTAAATAAATGGCAGACAGTGAACTCGGCTCTAGGTACTGTACTCCAAGCCACTGGGTACTCCTTAGCACTTTGCTCTCTCACTCTGATCCCACTTTGGAACAAACGAGGAAGCCTCATTCTTTTACCTCTACAGAGATGTATTGCTCTCCAACCAACCTCCAAACAACTACAGCAAATCGTAGCGCTCTATGTATTTTTGGACTGTGTCAACACCCAAATCTATTGAAACTGGATATGTATTCAAAAGAAGAAATATGCATGGGTGTGGTGGTTTAGGCCCAGCTGGCAACTAAGCACCACACCGGCCACTTGTTCACTCTTTCCTCCCCCAGTGGGACTGGGAGGAGAACTGGAAGAAATAGGTAAAAACTCATGGGTTAAGGACAGTTTATTAGGACAACACAAGGAGAAAATAGCAATAACAACAATAATACTAATAAAAGAGTATAGGAAGCTGTATGAAGTGATACACAGTTTACTAGTGATACACAGTTTACACAGTGATACACAGTTGCTTACCACCTGGAACTCGATGTCAAACCCATTCCGAATCACGATCGCTCCTCCCTCCCCGTCCAGCTCCACCAGTTTATATACTAAACGTAATGTCATATGGCATTGAATACCCCCTTGGCTAGGGTGGGTCAGCTATACTGACTATTTCCCCTCCCAGCTTCTTGTGCAAAATAACTCTACACCAGCTGAACCCAGGACAATGACTCAATCACTAAAACTGTGGGAAAAAGAAGCAAAGGAACCATTGGTTTCACTACTACTTCATGCTTCTGTAGCTGGTTAATCCTTTTAAATTTACATACACTGACTTTGCAGCGCTAATGCACCTTTTTTGTGAAACTAAGACACGTAAAACGGACAATATGTTTTGAAGGACCTGTCTCAAAGCTCTGAGTTTTCCTACTGTTTGGGAAGAAGCACAATTGTCAGGATACAGCAACATATTTTACTTTGCCTTTTAAAAAGAAAGCAGTCACAACAAGAGATAATTAAAGTAACTTTCACAGCCAGAACATTGTTAAAGTGTTTAAATAACATTTGTATGAACTGCTAGATTTCTAGCAGTGCAAATTCATATCTAGCCTGCCAAGAGAAAAAGTAGCATCAGCAATTATAGGAAAATCTTTTAAAGTATTGCCTCACACCTTATCCTGGAGAAGTATCTTCTGTGGGAAAAGAGGGAAGAAACACTCAGTGACTATTTCTGGATGCCAGAAAAGTAGCCCACAAGCTCTTTGCGGAGATTCAAATTAGTGCCCATTTAGATCCTTCTTCTTTTTTTTTTTTTTTTTTTTTTTTTTTTTTTTTTATGCAACATGCTAGGGACTGAATAGAGAGCACATCACTTTATGTTACAAACAGCCATCACTAATGACATTTGGTTCCCTCCTACCTGCTCTAGTTTCTAAACATGACCCTCTGATGAAAGACTGGCCTCCAGCAGCAATTCTTTGAGCCATGTCATTCCCTCACAGCCTTCGATTTATATTCAAGTCATGAACATGACACTTCTTTTGTTAGCATTTAATTGTCATCTTCTGTTTTATGCATTAATCCCCGTAACAAAAATTGTCATTGTAATAGGTGCTGTAGAAATCAGTAAAATTAATAAATAGTTGGTATAATATCTAAATACTCTCCCCTATCAGGATGAGTACATTGCTGAATTTGTGCTATGTGGAACAGCTGACAGTAGAAATAGTTGTAATAGATCACTTTGACAACCTCAGATTTACATAATGGATTCACCCACTTTGTAGGTATGACTTTGTGTACATTCTCCCTGCATGCAAAACATGAATATTACCTTTAAAATATTTACTTTGAATGGTATATGCTTCTACATAAATGACACTTTTTTTTGCAGTCTATAGCTTTAACCGTATGTTAAGAGACATGTATTGGTATGTTTGTTATGTGAGAACAAAGTAAATTTATGTATCTTCAGCAGAGATGCACCGGTTTAGTGATTTTATCACATTTTTATTTATTTCTCACAAGTTGACATTTTTTAATACTCTCAACAGTTTTTCAGATTTAGAAACCATCATTAGTAGCAAACAATGACACTGAAGAACTGCACCAAGAAAGCTTACACCTTTTCCAGTTTGCTCACAACAGATCACAAACATATTTACTATAAAAAAAAAAAAATAAAAAAAAAATCTAGGATTAGTTCATTCTATAATAGTTCCAGTCCAATTCCATGCATACAAAGAGCAAAAGCAGCAGAAGCAGCTTAAAAGAGCCGTGTATCAAACACAACATGATCCCCTCCACAAACACAGATGTGAAGGAGGCCATACTGTTGCCTTCTGAGGTCTTCTCATTTAGGAGGACAGGCAGGGCTGCAGCAGCCTGAGCTGCGTAGATTCTGCTCAGTGATGAGACTAATAGGGAAACTCAATACTACTAAAATTCTAGATACAAGTGGTATATAACTTTGGAAAGAGGCTTGTTCATCTTCCCAGTAGAAGCACCTCCCCAGCACTTCCCAGTGCTCTGAAGATGCCCAATTCCAGTAGTATGGGGGTCCTAAAAGAATATTTTTTCTTTGACTCGCCCAAACTGAATCCCAGCACAGGGAAAGCCTACCAAGTGACCACTCAAGTTGGGATACTTGCCATCCCCTTTCAGTGCTCTTCAACCCTGTAGGATGGGAAGCTCTGGAAAAAGCCCACCAGGCAGACTGTCCCAGGTTCCATGTGATTTCAGTGTACAGCTCCAAGACAGGTCAGTGAGCCTTTGAACTACCTCTAACATTCTTTTACGAAGATCTTAGTTGATGAGTTTTATTCAGATTTGCTGCAGTTACAGGACCTGGGGAACATACCTTGCTGTACGCTGTGGAAATATGAGTATCTGTCTCTCTGACAAAATAATTTTCAGTCCATGGAAAGTTCTAAAAAGTGAAATTCTCTGTGAACTGGAAATTCTACTTTTTGGCCAGGAATAATATTTTATCCTACTGTACACCTCATCTAGTGGAAGGTCCCCCTGCCCATGGCAGTGAGATTGGAACTAGATGGTCTTTAAGGTCACTTTCAATCCAAACCATTCTATGATTCTATGATCATGTATTACACATAAATACTGCTGAGAAATTAAAATCATTTCTCTAGGTCTACTACTACCTTAGACCTCTATTTCTGACAAGACAAATGTATTTTTTTTTCCTTGGGAAACTGAAGAACTTTACAATACTACTGGATGATCTAAGCACCTGACTATCTGTCACACATTATTCCCATTAGTACTTCAAGAAGGTGGAAAAATGTCACCATTCGTATTTCCCACATTAAGAACAAGTTGCTCAAGGCAAAACAGGACTGCTGTCACAAAGAAGCCAACAGAAGATGAGCAGGTTTGAAGTCAAATTGTTTAGACTGAGACATTTAAACTCTATGTTGTATCACCTTAAACATTATACTGAATTACGAGTATGAGATCATGTATGGGCTGTTGTTGCTTTCTATGGTTTGAGGAATGTGATTAATTTGCAAATTAACAGAGGTACTTTAAGATAATTAGAGCCTCAGATAACCCTTAGTTTGAATATATTAGCACTTTTTTTTGCAAGGTGGAATATATTGCCATCATTGAACTAAACCACAGCGATGTCTGCCAGCAATAAGTGTAGTTAATAGCTCTAAACAGTTGTTGTAATTTGATTTTCTAAAGTAAGTTTGTAAATAAAATCAAACCTGCAATTAGCCATTTTGTCGCTCACTATATTTTTTTTAAAAAATAGGGTAAAACACAATAAAGTTTTGTATATGTTCCTAGCTGTCAAAGTAAATGTTCCAGCCCCATTAATGCAAGTTTCTTCTTATCACATGGCTACCTAGACTTCTGCTGTACCCTCACACAAATACTTACATATGAAAATATACATACATAGTTAGTCAAGGATGAGCTGCAAGTTCACATTTTTCTTAACCAAATACTGACTGTAATCTTATTTCTCAGTATCCAGGCAGCATCCCATGTAAAGTGATGCTGAATTTGCTTGATTCTGCTTTTTTGGTATTCATGAAATAAATGCTTCGTAATTACCCTTTCAGGGTAATTCTGTAGGGCCACATCGCTGTAAATGAGAAACTAACCATGTACAGTTTTAAAAAAAAATAATCCAAATGCACAACAAATTTGGCAGTATATTCTCTGACCTCTCAAAAATCCTAGGGGATGGCTGCACTGTTAACTGCAAACCATCAGTGAGACCTTTCTTTGTTTTATTCTGCCATTTCTTCAAATTGAGATGTGCATTTTTCATGCCTAATGCTCCCAGGTAATTATGCGCTTTCCAAATACCTACCTCTTGGCATATTTCCCCTACAGAGTAGTGCTGTTTGGTCTTTTCCCATTTCATTTAAACAGATCTTAAAGCAGGCAAACTCCGTTGAGATCAGCAGGCCATGCCATCTTTTAACTTCCTTAAGCACATCACACTTGCTGTCTTTGAGCAACAGGGAGACCCAACAAATGACTCATTGCTTCAAGTTCTTTGTAAAAACTAGAAAAAGAAAACTTGATGATTTTTTTTTCACCTTTGCTCTGTTACTTACAGTCGATGGCAAGTCCTGAGCTGGATTTTTGTAACTGAACCCAAAAGTTACACTTCAGGGGTGAAAAAGAGCTTATGTTTTCTTGAATGGAATTCTTGTGTAGGAAATTATCGACTTGCTCTTTTATTTCTTTTTCACCCTACAAAGCATGATTCTTGGAATTGGTGGGAAGAGTAACCACAGCAACTGACAAGACTTTAGCTTACAGAAGTTAAAAGAGGGCTGGCTACTCCTCCACCGTGCTAAAATTTCAAATCACTTTAAAGAGTAAGAACAATACAGGAAAAGATGACGGGGGGTGGGGGGAATCAAGGCATGAGCTGCAAAGTAATCAAACCACTTAAGTGAGAAGTAAATGATGAGAATGTTTTAGGAAAGTGACATTGCTGAATCCCATCTTCTATGCTAGACCTTACGCTTTTATATTCAGATTACTGTTCACAGCAAGCTGTCTTGGCTCCTGGGCTTTCCCTTTGTCTCTGCTATGATTATTACGACAGATATTCCTTCTAGCCATCCCTACTCTCTGCTGTGCTGTCTCCCTCATGCACTTGCTGTTTCTCTTTCTGCCTCTCATTATTTGTTCAGGCTTTCAGCCCCTCTGTGACAGCATTCACAGAACAAAAGGTTGCCATTACATTTATCCCTATTTATCCTCCTTTGATGCTGAATTGAATTTTGTTCTGCTAGCGTGAAGAAAGCTAGATTTGTCATCATCTTCATCATCTCTATTTTACTTAAATCACCCTGAACACAACTGTAATTTATTTCCTAAATTTATCAAAATCCTTTACAACCAAAAACTTTTCACCAAACCCTTCCTCTATTATTTTTCTAGTAAAGAAAATCGTGTAAATGCAGATATGTTGCAGAATTATCACCATGTTTTGTTTCTTTTCTTACTTTTCATAGAAATGTTTAAAAAAATCTATAGGTAGGAATCAGTCTCACAGTCAAATTGTTCAGAAGCAGCATGAAAAGGCTGAAGAGTGATCAGGCTACACACTACTTTTGATAGTCTATCGCTACATCAACTCCAACTCCCAGAGCCATTAACCTTCATTGTATTTTAGATGGTTGGGCTGCAAGGTCTTTGCAGATTGGCACTAAATGAGTAATGTGTGTTGCAAAGATACTGCAAATGGAACAGAACTAGATTGTTCCTGACTTCCCATGAAGTTGATTCAGTGACAGGAAACTCTTAAATCTTACGGAGTGTGACATTGGCGGGATATATTTACCCCTACTTCTAATTTCTCACAAAACCAGAAAGCCGCTATAACTCAGAATGCTCCAGTCTCATCAGTGTCATCCGTATTATATCCTCTTCACAGTATGCATTCACATAACTTTTACAAAATTGTAGTTAACTATGACTTGCCATGCCTCTGGATCAATAAAATGTTTACCCCATTTTATAGAAAAGTATATCGAGACTAAGCTAAATCAGTTGTCCAGAATCACTGGTAAGAATCCAAAACTCTATAGGGCTCATGACATTGACTATCACACATAAACTGAGAAGGTCAGTGCTACCAAGCTTGCAGGGAAACTATGCAGTGGCTTCACCAAAACTTCTGTCACTAAAGAGTCAAGGGGAAAGACTATTTCTTCCCCATGACAGTCCTCATACTGGGACTGGAGTACCACCTTCCTAAATGAATAACCAAATCCAACTGAACCAGCAGGAGTTCACAAGCAAACCATGAAAAACCATAATGAAGAGTTCACAGTTAAGAGAAACATCATATGCATTGAACTGCATGTGACAGAGATGCCACAACACAGTCAGGATGATCTTCATTGTGCCATTGTTCAGCCCCCCCATGAACACTGAGACAGCAGAAGGTGCAGAAGATGCTACGTTAAGCTGGTCACTGTTGCTTCTATTCTGAGAAATCTATATATTTGAGTGTGGAAAAGGGGCTTCTTTCTACTAGGAAGGACTATCTACCAGCTACTCAATGTTTGCATTCAAAGACAGTCTCACCAATTAATTGTCTGTGCTCTATTTCCCTTTTCTTGTCAGTGAAAAATGAGAGCCCAGCACATGCTGTTTGCCAGCATTAAGCAGCTTTTCAAAATAAGCTTCAGGCTTGGATATGTCAAAGAAACAATGATAATAGCACAGGATCAATGACTTCCTTGTGACTCTGGGTAGAGGTCAAATCTATACACTCTTTGACCTCTCTGCAAATTTTGACACAGCCACTGATTGCTGATGATCCACTAACAGACTCCACTAGCATAGGCAATGTATGACTCCTATCACTTCAATTATGTATCTCAAACAGGACTTTAAATGTAGACAACAGATGTTATTTTTTCCCCAGAGCCATATATATATTGAGTTCGAAGATCAATGCAGGCGCCTTCCCTCCATTTCTGTTGCTACAAGTGATCTCCTGAAGAAACAATACATTGCTTGCTGTACCCCTCTTCTCTAAAGGGAAATGTATTTGAATAACATATAGCACATAGAAAAGTTTAGGCTGAGCCCTACATTATGTTCTTGTTAAGAATAAAGGAAAAGATTTCTCTATCATTGCAGAGGTAAGAGCGTTTTTTAAAATTAGGCCAGTCACAGTCCTGCTGTGTGTGGACATCAGATCAGGGATTCAATACACTCACAGTACATTAGGAGGCATGGTGACAAACTAGGTCTCTCAAATACCATAAAAATTAGGGAGCTGCAGTAAACAGCTTGCTCTGAAAAAGAACTGGCAAGAAATTTGAGAATTCTATTCAGTTTTTCAATATCACTAGACATGTAGCAGCGAAGCTTTCTCTCATTCTTTGATCAAAGGAGAAAAACTGTAGTGTGGTTAATTGGGTTGGGCTGTACTTTATCCAATTGCCTACTTTGACTTTATACAATGTGCTTCTATAAATCCTTGGCATATAAATTGAAAATCCAATCTCGGAGCAAACCAACAGCCTTATTCAACACACAAAGAAACTGTTCACAAAATGGAATGTCCTTTTCTCATCTCCTACTAAAATGGCAACCCCACACAATATCCTACAGAAAATCCTCAAATTTTGTCCAAACTTCATCCTTCTCTAAAGCTGGAAGCCAGCCCCGTTTCACACTCTAAAGATCCATGCATTCAGATGAATGTAATAAACCAGCAGAATTTGAAATGGCTGTGCTTGTTTTATGAATGTACTAAAAGCAAGGTATCATCTCATTATACCAGTGAAGAAATAAAATGTCAACAAAGAATCTTCTCCTTATACTTAACTGCTGTTTTGGCCCCAAACTGGCAGTATTCATGTGTTTTATTCTATAGAAATACTAACTTCTATGAGCATATAACTGTTTTGTTGGATCACGACCTCAAAGTATTAGACAACAGCCACAAAGGGTATGAAAGGTTATTTATAGATTCAGATGATATGGCTGAACATGGGTTTCATGTTTTATGCAAGCCTGACTTATATACCTCCAAAGGGGGCTCTTCAATTTAGAGACTCGCAAAGCTCAATTTAAAAATTATATCATAACTTTTGAATTAACAAAAAAGTGAAACCATAACACCTGCAATTTATTGCATAGCTAAACCTATTAAGTATGGAGTACAGTTAAATTTGGAAAGAATAAAAGAGCCTTTGAACAAGAAAGCTTACTATAAAAGGCAGGTCTCGGTTCAGAGTGGACTTCCACACTCTAGATATAAACCCTTAAAAAATGGCACTCAGAAAGAGGGTTATCATCACATCAGTATCTCTTTCATGCATCCTCACAGCCACTGTCATTCTATCTCATCCTTAAGATAAAGCGGGGTCAGAAGCATCTTACCTGTTGCACTATAGCCACCTACACATAAGAACCTAACAGAGGTATAAGGCAATAAAACATTTTGCCATTAAATTACTGGTCTTTACATGTAAATTATTACAGAAATATTATTTCTGGTAATACGTATGTTTAGTGGCAGTACTCTGAAGCCTTGGCTTTGGACAGCAATCCTATCAGAACATAAGAGAACAAGCAGCAGTGGTGTGGTGTATTTGAACTTCAGGCACCACCACCAAGAGAGAATCCTTAAGAAAACAGCTTATCGTTACACAGCAAGTAGAAAATCACCTGCTGAAAGGCACTAACCCAATCAAAGGTTTTAGTTGTATAATAAACTTTATTCAAGTGAATTAGGGAAGTGTATGGCTAAAATGGTGGAGGCACTTAAATACTTTGACAGGTAGGCATTGTAAGAGCTAGGAAACAACATTTACTTATTTTTATTATAAACAAGAGATCTGGGGGGAAAAAAAGAAAAGAAAGAAGGGAAAAAAAAAGAGACAGGGGCAATAGCTGAGACTACCAAGGCCACCAAACACTATCTTCAACAGGCCATATACTATTTTATTACAACAGTGTAAAAAAACAAAAAACCAAAAAACAAACAAACAAACAAAAAAACACAAACAAAAAAAACAAAAGCTTTAGAGCTGTTAACATGTTAAATCTCTCCATTGCAAAAGAAGATATGCAAATACCAGAGCAACACAATTTTTTGAAGACCTACAAAATGTTCAGAATGGCACAAAGAATGGAACAAGATCTTTGTTCTGGCATTTACATTTTGCTTCTTCAAAGCAACAATGTTATTTTTAAGTTAAAGAAAGCAGTCACTTTTATTCCCCCCCCCCCCCC
>NW_020799091.1:118237473-118271030 GCF_003259725.1 Athene cunicularia
CCCGTAAGAACAAGTATATACTAATAGCCCAGGCTCAAAGACAATTCCTGTCTGTCGGCAGATAATTCAAAACATGTACCTCAGCAGACAGTGGTTTCTGGACACCTGCCTTGTATCAGAGATGTCTGTGGTACTTCTGGTGCACTGTGTGATATTATAAGTAAATGAAACGTAACATGAATTAAAGTGAGGTAAAAGTAGCATTAAAAGAGATAGACATTCCTGGGGATGGGACAGATGCTATCCATTTTGTTAGGAGACCCCTGATGTGAAATGGAGGCCAAGGCAACCAGGAGATTGCAGTAGGGAGAAGGCAAGGGAACTGTAGATATTACTGCTGACTATTCAACTGTTGAAACTGTTTTTCTACCATCTTTTTACCACAACCAGAATTCAGGGAAGAAAAAAAAAAAAAGTCTCCTCGTGCTGATAGAGTAACATCCAAGAACAACAAATATGAAATGTGTGCTTCACAGTCCCCTAGATCATTCTAAAGCTAACCATAAACAATAAACATCACATACTCATTTGACACTCTCTTTACAGAATGACACTTGAAACAGGTTCCCAAAAGCCAATGAAGGTCTTTGGTTGTGAAAGAGCAGTACTGAGACACAGGATGGGCTACTTTTATGGTAGACGCTTCATTATTTACCTGCCAGGAAGGGAAAATCTGAGGATAGCTGGCCTTGCAGATAGGCGGCTGGCAGAAACACTGTGCCCAGGATACACTGGTGCCAAGCAGCTATCTGTAACAGGTATTATGTCCCTAGGAGCTCCAAGGACATTTCTGTACTGTTGGCAGATCACTATGTGAGTCACTACTTGCCTCTGGGGGTAAACTATAAATGCCCAACACATTCTTCATGAATATTTACTGATTCAGAGTGAAGTATTTATTCCCCAGTCATAATCTTGCGCTTACTCCCCTCTCCTTCATTATCGGTGCTTGAATCAGGTGAGGTAGAGATTAACCACACTGATAGGCAGTTTGCACACTTTTGCATGCTATGGACACTTCCTGAAGCCATATTCAAGGACTGAATGCTAAAGAATTTATCTTCATTTATTTTAAAATTTTTTATGGCTGCAGCTTACTTTTTTCCAATCATGAAACTCAGATGGCTCTGTTGAAAATGTCAGCATGAGCACATTTTCCAAACATGGACTAAGTTTTGAGCAACAAAAGTACTGAGCACAGATCTATGCCAAAATTCTGGATTTTGGTAGCAAATCTAAAAGATCAAACTCAGAAGCCAAGTAAAAACTCTTGAGTACAAACTTGTGTGAATCACAACACACCACAACATTGGTAGAATACCTGGGAAAGCATACAAACCAAGAATTGCCAACACTGGCCTTGCAGCAAGTTTCAGCATTTTCCAGCTAAGTCCTTTCAATTACCAAAGAGCATAAGTGAAACAAGTACATTTAAAGCTCGTGACTCAGTCAGCAATATCTTGAGTTTTCAAGAGCACCAGAAATCCAAAAAGCACAAGAAATTAAAGTAGTACTCATATTTCTTTGATATATAAATTCACAGATTGTATATAAACACAAGAATTTATTGCTCCAAGCCTGTGGGCCTGCACAGGTTTGCACAGCTGGCTAAATAAGGAAGCGGTTTTATACAAATTTCTAATGAGAAGAGGCTAGTTTGGTTTTTCATTTGAAAGATAACTAATAAAACTTAGTTTATATGTGCTCTACAACTTGTAAATGTTTGAATGGTTCCTCACCTTTCTGGAAAATTTCTGAGAATCTGCAGATCGAATAGCCTTTAAAAGCTTGTGCTCTTCTAGGTGCTAAATGCAGGGAGTTTTCTTCCAGGCAATCCACGTAACTATAGACTTGAAACTCAACATCATGTTTAACTTAATGAGCTTATATTGACTTGGGTCTGAAGTCCAACTTAAGCAGAGACTATGTACTCTATGTTCTTGAAAGAAAAGCTTGGTAAGTAGATGTTTTACGGTATTCTACACACCATTTTCCAGGTCTGCCAATAAGTTCTTCCATTTGTGAAGTTCCATGTACATGCATGCACTTAACAAATTCAGGTAACAAAGTCCTCCCTGACCTCAACTACTTAAAGATACTTATAGTGTGCATGTAAGAATGAAATCTGCACTTCTGCAGCACCTTAGTAACAGATACAGCAACCACCAGGTAGTCTTTTCTGAGGTTTTGAAATCCCTTTGTTTAAAGCCTCTGAAAGGAGGCAGCTTTGCAGAACTGAATAGCCAGAACATTCTGCATGTTTGCTATGCAAGAAGATTTGAGTGATGTGAGCTGACTTCCAGAAGATATCAGAATTTTTTTATCAGAACTTTTACTGAAGTGCATGACACAGTCTCCAAGCTCAAATGAAAGAACCATATACAACATAGGTGATTTCTATTCTAATTTTTGTTATGTAATGAGAGTTCATTAGGTAACAGAAAAAGGAGAATATGAAAAAAAATCCCAAACAAAGAACAGTTACCTAAAAACTGGACTGCATTGAGGGCTTCATGAGAAGAAAGCTAATGCTGTACTGAATGAGACGCAGCAAAGCTGGTCTCACAAAGTCTAGTGGAGTTGCTCACTGTCAGCTTGAGACTGATGTATGACAAACTCAGGAACAGTTCTGAATGCCAGACTTTGAGGCATTAGGATGCTTCTGATCTGTTAACTCTGCAGCTGCATGGGGAAAAAGCATGAGAATTTTCCATCAACCCTGAAGCAGCCTTTATCTGAACATACCTAAAAATGCTTGTACAGGTATTAACACAGACTGACATTTAGTTCCTGCAAACACAAGGAGCTGTGTCTACCAGGAGCTGGTTTCTAGGCCTGTTTCACTGCTGATCAGAGAGATCCTTATTTCAGAAGCACTCCCACTTCCACATTGCCTTTCTTCCTAGTTGTATTTCTCAACAAAAAAGGAAAACCAAGCAACAACAACAAAAGTTCTCAACATCAGCCACTTTTGTTAAAATATGGTATCAAGCCTGCAACTGGCATAAAACCGTCCAGTTTCTTTTAAGTGAAGTGACTCTGATTTACTGTACTGTATATCTGGATCATCCTTTTGAAAATAAAATCTGTTTATGAAATGTACATTTAAATCCCATCGTGTTGTCTTCCACAGAGTGATTAATTATCATAATCTGTGTGCTAAGTGATGTGCAAACTCTGAGGATAGACATGCTCCCTGCTCTAGACATTGTTCCATAATATCTTATCATACTGCTTCAATACCGAAAGCAGTGTCATTAGTAAATTGCTTCTCTTCATCTGTTTTCAGGTTGAATAATGCCTCCTTTGCAAATAGACTAATTTTGGTGCATTTCCTTTGCAAGTAATGCTAATCACTTACATCAGCTCTCCTCGCAGTATTAAATTTGATTTAATAGAGTTTTCTGAAGCTGAAGAACAAGGTCTGGAGGAGCAAAAAATGAAATTTTGCTTATTTAAGACATATTTGCATCATATAGCTTCTACCAACACCGTATCCAACAAGGCAGATTAGAAGTCTAAATCCACTTAATCTCATTTTTGTTGACTTCCCCTTGTAAAATACCCTCACCTCTCATATTAAATCAGCTAATACTGTTGGCTTCACAAAATCTTCACATTCAAAAGCACAGATTTTTCTCTTTGTTACCTGCCTTTGTTTCTCTTAGCCTTCTCATGCAGTGTTACATACTGACTGGAGAGTGTAAAAGGCACTCTTTTGAATGAGATTTGTACCTCAGCAAAGACAAGATGTAGATAAGAGTTTGTAATTTATTGTTAGACACAACTCCAAAGGAGACCCCCAGTAAGCATGAAATCTCAGACACAGCTGCTGTCTTCTTTTTCTTGGGACCCCTCAGCGCTTCCTGACTCTTCTCTCCTTTCAGAAAATTGAAAGAGTAAACGTATGTTTGGCTACAGTCCCACTACAACTTTAGCCTTTATATACTTTATAACTTTAACTTTAACTAAACTATAACTTTAGTTTCTTATAGCAAATAACATTTTTCTCACCAGCAAACAGGGCTACTCAGAATTCTGTGCTTGCTGTTATATTTTGCCTATTAAAGACACCAAAGGTCAGGACTTCACGTCACACAGCTTTGTTCAGTTCCAGTGGCTTTAGTGGAGCCATACTAATTTATTCCAGCTGAGGATATGTGGCTTTTTTTCAGGGAAAAGGAAATGTCCCCAGCTAGCCAAATAAAATAGAATCACATTTTCTATTCAAATCTGTATTCCAGTAAATAATAAAAAGCCTACACCCTATAATGCACTTCACACTTCCAGTGCTATGGAGAAGAAGGACCAACACAGCTTTCAGTACCTATGGATGCACTGCACATGACCAGTCTATCTCAGTGAAATCTCCAGTGAATCAAAGCAGACATTAATATATCCTAACAGAAATAGGCAAATGATTGACTGACATGCTAAATGTTACCCAGTTCCAAACCTTTTAAATATTCCAAAGATTTGTTTTTACATCATGAGACTCTTGCCAAAGGATGATATATTCAGTATGTTGAAAAATTACACACCACTCAATCATGATGTTTATTTGGATCTTTCTTACTGTTATTTTATGGACAAAAGAAAGAACCTTAAACTCTGAGTTATCAAGGCAGGAGACTGCTCTCCATCAGTAGCTGTTCTGTTGCACACTCCAGCCCCAGGCTTATTACATACAGGTAAGAAAGAAGTCTGGTTACATCATAAATAATCACCTTGTTCTTCCTTATTTCTTGCTAATCATTAAATTATTCAGGTTTCACCCAGACACTTCTCACAGTAGTTCCTAATCTTTTGTCTCATATTCAGGTATCATATATAGATTGTCTTTCAGAAAAAAAAAAAAAAAAAAAAAAAAAGAACAAAAGTTAAAATGAAGGCAAGCCCAACACTATCTTAAACTATCATATAGTGATTCATTACAGCTTGGTAGTTGGTCTCGAAACCTTCAAGACAGGCTATCTGATGACTGTATTCCTTTCTCTTCCAAGTGGTCCATGGCACATTGATCTTCTGTGTGTTCACCACAAACAGCCATAAATTTTTCCTGACTGAAATTAAACCACTTTACCAACCTGGTGCTAGAGGGACAATTATCTAGAAAGAGGCAGCAAGTATTATGTTATTCTTACACAGCTGAAGGCACCAGTGTCTCCTTATGCTTTCTAGATTCTCATCTGGAGCTGTAAGAAACACTGGATCATGCTACAGCAATATCATCAGTGATTCTTCTCCCTATAATCTTTGGCTGGCCAGAAGACTGCTAACATCCTTTACAACTGCATATTGCTCTGCCATAATGCCTGCATCAGTCTAAGTCTGCTGAAGTTGAAAGGCTGCTTTAACAGAGGTTATCACTCAAATTTACCAAGAGAACAAAGATGAGTGGAAATTAGCAGCTTGCTTTCCTTGCCTCATCTGCCAATCAACTACCAGACTATCTGCACCACATCCTTTGTATTTCTGGACATAAGGGACCAACAGGACCAATAAAAGTTTGTAAAATACCAAGAACTGTAATGGCTTTTATGTCAAATTGGGAAATTATTCCAAATCCCTCCATACCTACTGGTTTCTACTGTTACAAATTCTCTCTTTACCCTGGATTTTGAGACGTAATAGCTTGATACAGATCAAGACAGCAGTTACAGTTGCAACAGAATATTTGCTGGTTTCATTTTTTATGTTATTGTAATTTTAATCATTTCAAAGGCTCTAATAGTCTGTGATTGATGCCTTTGCCTTTAAATTAGATATGCACATAAATTAATTAAAGAGAATATGGAAGATGGAGTAGACGACAAATTCTGCTTGCTACTACATGAGCATTAAGAATGTTTTTTTTAAACTGATAAAAATCTGAAGCCAGAAAACACCACTGAAAGAACAAATGCTAATAGTTCTTAAGACGAACATGCTTATCACTCAGCTGGAATATTTCAGGCTGTCACTTAGACAGGATTTTAGTTTTGTTCTAAATATACTTAGAAGCAAATATGATAACTTTGTAGACTGGAGGTTACTGGTAAATTGTTAAGATTAGTCCACTTTTAAAATAAGCAAGTTCATGGCCACAAGAAATTGAAAGCTCTGTGAAGTCCACTTTGTACCTTAAAGCAGGAAGCTGGGAGGAAGAGAAAAATCTGCTATTAGTGTGGCAGGGAACTCACTGGAGTAGAATAGGAAAAAAATGCACAGAACAGTGGGTGAGTACATGGAAACAGAAAGGAGCACGTGTATTCAAAAAGTTAAAAGAACAGCTGAGACCTGCACATTGTCACATGTCAGTTTTGCTGTATTATACCTCTGCACCAAATTACCAACTTGGAGGCAAATTTGACCCCAACAATATGCAACTTGGCACAGCCATAATGAATCAGGCCTAAAAATGTCAACAGGAGTACTTGAAAGGGCATGGGAAGTCTAGAAAGCAAGAAGACAGTGAAGTAGAGCTTGAATGGTATAAGAGGATATAACAATAAATAATAGGAAGCCATTTAAAAAAATGGGTCATTAAGGTGGAACAGCAGGGAAGAAAACCAATATTAATTAGACCACACAAATGTCTCCAGAAGGAAACACATCTCATGAGAAGTTTAGAAAAAGACTCAATGAAAGTAGTAGAAAATACACTGTAGGAAACAATATTTCAGGTCAAAAAAAGGTCTTATTACCGTCTCTAACTCTGTTCATTACATGGCACTTCAGGCAACTAAGTAGGGAAAAACAAAGAAAGAAAGTGAGAAAAAAGACTGGCTAGAAGCAGCATCCAGTTCATACAGGTGAGAAATGGTAGGAGTTTTCCAGCAATGGTGAGAGCTGAGAAAATGTTCTTGAGATAGACATTTTATGCAGGCTGTATACAGGGGGTTGGGAAAGAAAAAGGGACTGTTTCAGGGACAGAAATGTTGTACCACTGGGGCACAGGCCATACAGATTCAGGAGGAATTAGAAACATAACTTATGCTCATTTCCGTAAGTAATGTACCTACAGGCTTGCTGAGGACAAAATGACAGGATACTAGATTTAAAAATAAATAAATAAATAAATAAATAAATAAATAAATAAATAAATAAGAGGGTAAAAAACCACAGCTTTATGGCAATGCACAGATTCACAGGCTAGGTCAATGTGTAGATGCCAGAACACAGGCACAGCTCAGCTCTCCATGCCAAGGCAGCTCAGCTACATAAGACCTGTTGCAGGCACCCAAGCAAGAAAACCAGAAAGTCAGACAAAAGAGGAATAGCAGAAAGAGAGGGCTCTATACTACTTACTGCCAACACTAGGGAGAACCATCCAACCACAGCTGGATGCCAAAGTAGACATCCTGAAAACACCCAACACATGGAGCCACTGAAGAGCACAGATAAGCTCAAATACTTTCTGCCAGGTTGCAAACTGATAAGGCCTCAAGAATACATGCTCTTTCAACAGCAGTATGTGAGGCCAAGAAAACCATTGACTGGACGCACCAGGAACAGAGACAAGAAAAACAGGGCTGTAGTTATCAATGTAGGATTAATAGTTAGTTCACTGCTATATTAGAGGCATTGTTTGACAGAGCTGGAAAATAATATTTGCTGGCACAGTCACAGAGCATTACTTTGTTTGATATGAAAATGTCAGTGAACATCTCTTTCAATTATTCTTTCTTTCCTATTCTGAAGTGATGTTTATTTCACACAAACCTAGCGTTATCTCAGTTTAATTCAGAGAATTACTCATATCAGTGAAGCTGAATAAAAAATAAGGTTATGCAAAATGTTACAAAATACAAAACTCATGTAGGACATTTAGGATTGATCTTCACAAAAGGAAAGAAGGCTGCCATCCAAACTAAAAGGCCTTGTTGTAGGTTGACTGATTTTAACCACGCATCATAAACAGGATGATAGATCATTAAAAACTTTAAAATTTCCATGAACTATTTCACAAGCTTCTATCAGTGGAAGGAATAGAATATCAAGTCATCTGACAGTAATCTAAGGCCTTTAATTGTCACTTTCTATGAAGCACATAACCTGCTATGTCTGCCTGCAGTGGAAGTGGTTAAGTTTTAAACACAGATGCCAAACTTATCAGATGCCCGGAGGTATGGGCATTATATATATAAAGTGAGTACATAATACCACCAATTACATGATCAGAATTACCTCCCTCTGCTCAACAAAACCAAAAGAAAAAAAAATAAATTTGAATTTCCAAGCCCATAGACTAGCTGGCCACTGTACTAAAAAAATCTGAAAGAGGGATCAGAGTACAGTCATACATTTCTTTCTGCATCTTTTAAAAATTCACCTGTCACTGCACAGTGAAGCTTACCTTTCCCTGTCCAAAATGTTGACAACTCTGTATACAAAGTCCTATCCTAGTGCTCACATGAGCAATTCAGGGAGTGGCCTAACTTGGTCCCACCTCTCTAAGAATTGCTCGAGGAGGTACCTTAGGCTCTGTGCCTTTACACTGCTGTGTTGCTCCAGTTGTTTACCTTGCCCTTCACAAGCACTCTGAGGTCTGATGCAGTGCTGTTACCAGCTCTATGACACAGACAGATGAACACCGGTGTCTGGGTCTGTTGATCCCTACACAGCCGTAGGAGGCAGAAAAGTTGGTCCCATAAGAATCAGGAGATAAAAATGGGGAAGTGCATGGCTGGATGCTGTGGTCAGGTTAATTATCAGGTCAAGAAGGTATGAATGAACAAGTTGTGCTGTTTAAGCTGGAAATCAAGATACCTGATGTCTCCACTGTATTTTGTGAGATATCAATGTAATCTCTGATCATGTAAGGGAAGGCAGTTCCTTCACTTCATCCAGAGTCAGAGAGCAAGCAATGTAAAACTTGGAAAAGGTTTCCATATTAAGGGCAAGGCTAAAGTGTGCTAAAGCATTCTGGTGGAAATGCAGTAAGAATACGCAAGAACATGGTCAGAACCACAAACAAGATGATTCTGGAAATCTTTTTTTTTTTTTTTTTTTTTTTTTAATGTAGTTGGAATTATGTGTGCAGACACAGTTTTATTCATCTCCATGGGGTTCTGCTGGTTGCAGATCTTTTATGGGATCACTTACGCAGTCAGGGTTATGTACTTCCACAGTTTCTCACCAGACTACTGTCAACTGTCTCAAAGGTATCAAGTGGAAGTATATGACTTCCAAGATACACAGACAATGGATGCAAAGCAAGTAGTATGTAAGATAGAGGTCTTCAGAATGGGCAGCTGAAAGGCTGTGAGACTGATATAACTGACAATTAATTTGGTGTTTCAATGACAGATGGTAAGAGCAAGGGTGATCACCAGATGACAACAGTTATATAGAATGAGTTCTCCCCAGTAATAATACAGTGGTTGCAGAAAAGATTTTGCAGCAAGATACTACAATTTCCAAATCCTCTGGCATCTAGTAATTAACTACAGGTCTTATAAAGGAAAGAAAATATCAGGTGGTCATGAGCACTTTCACACTTTTTATCTGCTTTTTTTTTTTTTTTTTTTAATATTTACCAGAAACTAGCCATAAGACCAGAAAGAGACATATGTTTTGCCAGATAACCCCATGCAAGTCCTATTTAAGCCCATCACTAGCCTCTGCTCTCAGGTACATCTGTGCCGTTGCAGAGTGGATGCTCTAGATGTGCACTGCAGTAAAAGAGATGCCACATGTGGTGTTTTGGCTGGGTGTTTGTGGGGAGAGCTGGCAGCGAGGTGACCCCCTGGGATGGCCTTGTTAGAATTCCACAAAAAAATTAAGGGTGTGTTTGGGATGATGATTATGGTGCATCAGCTGGAATCACTTCCCCTCTGGATGCTGCTAAATCATCTCTGACAGAAGCCATTTATCCCCAAGGCTCCTGAAAACATTTCTGAGCCACAGAGTCTTTGTCTTTGCAAAGGACTTGATCTGAATGAGGGCTGATATTTCCAAAACATTACCATGTGAGATAACACTCTTTAAAACCTTTTATTCTTCTCAAGTCTTCTACCAATCACACCAACAGAATACTCTGCTATACTGAAATATAAACAGAGTGTGTTTTTCCAGGCTTTGCCAGCAGCATTCACCCAATACTATTTTGTTTACACTGAAATCTGAAGGCTTGCCTATTGCCATACAAGGAAAAGTTTTTTAAAATTTCTCAAGCTTGTTTCCTCCTCAAAACAGGCATTCCCAGGGAGTACAAGTGTAGCAAAAAACAAGTGTTTGGAAGTCCACTATCAAACACAGGTATCCTATCACTGACACTGAGACAAGTTCCATGTTGATTTTTATCTCTCTGACTACAATGTTTCCAGCAGTGTTGCGAGACCTTTTTTCCAAGTATTCTCTTGACTAATAGGAGTCTTTAGGTAGCTGAAAATGCTGTACAGTTGTGGAGAAATTTCCTGCAGAACTAAAAGAGATGTTCTCTCTATAACTGCAGATGTGTCAGAAAAAAAAACAGGCAGCCAGAGCACGATCAGGCTGAACAAGGAAGACAAGTAATGGAGTAAGAAGATTAAAGAGGAAAATGTTGAACTGACACATCAGGAAAACAACAAACTCACAACAAGCAGGGTGCAAGCAAGGATCAGTGGGCAAGGAATCATGGGTATGATGAGAAGAGGAGGTCAGGTCTGTGCTTGCTGTGCTCTCACTCAGATTTAGCATTAATTTTTCCTGGTGTCTCCCCATTCTTCTGCAACCAGAAGGGATGGAGGGAAAGCAAGGGAACATTTTTTGAAGGAAAAAAGAAAAACAAACAACAATGTTCTTATTCTGTTAGAACTAATGTTCCTGTGTCAAGCTAGGCAAGTCACTTAAACTGAGTGTTTTACTGCTGGTTACTCATCATTTGTTCCCCATTTTCATGTTCAGCTTGAAACATGATTTGAAGAAGTGCTGAGCCCTCACAGCTGCAGCTGGGAATTGTGCTTGTACTCTGGGAACGGCTCAATGAGAATCATGCTTCTATATATAAAGTATAAGTGTTATAAACATGTTGTCTATCTATAGTGTTAACTAATGCTAAGTATGCTAAAAAAGAAGAAAAAAACAAATTCCTTAGGCATTACAAAATAGACACCCAAAGGAGGTAATTTAATACGTTATTTCCAGTACTATCACCTCAGTTCACAGCATTTTTCTCAGAATAGGCATCTTGTAGTATGCAGATACTAGAACAAGTACTAAAACCAATAATGCTGTCTCCCAAGATTATTTTAAATAGTATGTAACAGGTGAGGTTTAGAGACCTCTCCTGAAGGATGGGCAGAAAACAAAGTAGTTGCTCATCAGTCAAGGACTGTCTATCTGACAAACCAGGTGGGGCTTCACAGACACAAAAAAATTAAACATATTCTACAATCCCACCTACCTTGTAAGATATACAAAGAGGCCTACTTAATTTTTAAAATTTAACTCTGGCATTTCCTAATATACTGTGGCAATTTCAGTTGTGGTCCCCTGTACATTGTGGGAAAAGTAATATCTCACAGCCATAAATTCCTTAAATAAAAAGGTTCCAATATTCTATACACCTTTTAAGGGATTTTCCATCTGGGAAGGTCAGCAAAAGCAGGATTAGTACATCAGTGGTCACATTACCCACACCCAGCCTCCATGCAACAAGTCAAGACTACATCTGCTCATCCTCCAATGAAGTTTAGGCTTAAAAAGCATGGACTAACTCAGCCCTAATGGGGTGGGTTACAGCAGAAAGGGGTAAGTTATTGTTTTATTCTCATGAAGAGCTTTAGGTTGAAGATTATATGCTGAAAATGGTATGGTTAACTTAGTTTCCTTAAAACAAGTACTACCAAAGTCAAAACACATAGGGATGCACAATTTAAATGTTAATTAATAATGTCTTGGGGAAGAGGTGAGAAGAAACAGGAAGAAAACAGAAGTACAGATGAGAGAACGGCAGTAGTATATTTAACATTTTCTAAATATAAACACACAGAGAAAATCAAGTTATACAGCAAGTTCTTTGCTTGCTCAACATATTGCAGTGATTTAAAAATCAGAATGCCTAGACACAGATGAAACATTTGGAGACTACATATGCTATCACATAGGGTATGTGGCATTATAAATCACTTGCATACACAGAATGAAAACCTTGTGATTTTAAATGTTGCTGTTGAAACAAAGTTAATGGTAAGCTATGCAACTTGACTGCCTCCATAATAGTATTCAAACTTGCTTCCTTCTTCCCCCTTCCCTATCCTTAACCCTCCCTCAAATAAATAAATAAATAAATACATAGATAGATAGATAGATAGATAGATAGATAGATAGATGATAGATAGATAGATAGATAGATAGATAGATAGATAGATAGATAGATAGATAGATAGATAGATAGATAGATAGATAGATAGATAGATAGATAGATAGATAGATAGATAGATAGATAGATAGATAGATAGATAGATAGATAGATAGATAGATAGATAGATAGATAGATAGATAGATAGATAGATAGATAGATAGATAGATAGATAGATAGATAGATAGATAGATAGATAGATAGATAGATAGATAGATAGATAGATAGATAGATAGATAGATAGATAGATAGATAGATAGATAGATAGATAGATAGATAGATAGATAGATAGATAGATAGATAGATAGATAGATAGATAGATAGATAGATAGATAGATAGATAGATAGATAGATAGATAGATAGATAGATAGATAGATAGATAGATAGATAGATAGATAGATAGATAGATAGATAGATAGATAGATAGATAGATAGATAGATAGATAGATAGATAGATAGATAGATAGATAGATAGATAGATAGATAGATAGATAGATAGATAGATAGATAAATAAATAAACCCCAAACCAAAACAGCTTGCTTTCTGTTCCCATGGAAGCATCATAGACGAATAAATACAATAATTTACTACTTTTGGAACAGCAGTAATCACCTGGTAAATATACTGAGACATATTTGTCTTGTTAATATCACTTGTATCTGCCAACAGTAGTTTTGAAGATTCCCCAGGGCATAACAATTAAGTCTGCTAGCACTTCTAACATGAACAAGGCAGAGTATGGCATATGGATCTAGGTGTCTGGGTCTTTCTACAGAACCTGATAGGAATCATGGATTTCCTATTTATTCTGTCAAAATAGAATTATGATCTGCTCATCCTCTGGTTGGAAGGTATCCACAAGAGTACTATAAACTCTCCATTTAGAAGGATACATTTCTGTACTTTGAGTATTTATAGGTGCTATGACATCATAATGCTGGGAATCATAGTATTTATATGTTTTCTGTAAAGGAATCATTTACAGTAAAGCTATTAGAGAAAGTGAAAAATACTAGCTTGCCCATCAACAAGTGCTACATAAACACAAAGAAGACACCTAAGATAAAAAACATCCTGTGAACCTAATATTAATCACATAGCTGGAAATTAATTTTACTTTCGTCATGACATGCACATTTGAGCAAAAGCAACCCAGGGCAATAAATATTAAGAAGGGGGGGAAGCAAAAGGAATAACGTTTTACTAAAACTATGTAGTCTTCTGTTCACCTGTTATACTAGTTGTCCTTCAGCTTTGTCCTCCAGTTTCTCCTGTGACACTCTAACCCTGTTCTGAAGGATAATTGATAGCCATTACATCAGATGTGGGTTCACCCTACTCTTGCTCTGTGCAAATGCCTGTAATCTGAAAAATGTTTTGTTTTTCCATGCACGTAATAAAGTAGTTGTCATACATGGCAATTTTGCATGATGTTGCATCGATTCAACAGGGAATGACAGTTAGCACAAGGGAACGAATAAAAAGAATAATCCACTTTTGTATGAAATCAAGTTTTAATGAAATTGTCATTAATATTTATGTTAACTGTCATCAAAACCTAAAGAGACACGTTAACATTAGAATCTGAGCAGCCTGGAATCACATTAGTCTCCAGTTTCAGAGAAAAGCTGCTTTAAATGCAAAAGCTCTGATTTCTGTTCGAGCATTGATTGTTTCTTTTGAAAGCGTTCCTCCCCACATCCACCCTCATCTTCCTTCCAGATGTTCATGGAGCAAACACCAAGTGGTTTGCATAAATGAATTCATGCAGTTGTAAGGGCAAATTGACTTCTATTTGCTAAGAATTTCTCTAGTCAGATTTGCTGATGACAGAACAGCAAAATCTTGCCACTCCACGATGCCCAGTTCCCAAGCTACTGATTTCCTAATATCTTATCTTTTTAGTGGCCAGAATGCAGAAGAGCTTTGTGTTGATCATCAGGAATGGACTCTTATAGGAAGCCTATTTTTAAATTGTCATTATTATGGTCACTGTATTATTGAAGGTTGCATTTTACACAAGATGAACAACTCCACATGTGTTGGAAGAGATCACTTCTGATAAAGGTGCACAGTCTTCATGTACAAGAGTAAGATATTGCAGGAACATTAAAGGGAATGAACCCCTGCCTACAGGTAGAACTTACACTTCCACAATATCCTCGTGGAAAGATGTGCAGCTTGAGTTCCAGCTCAAATTATTTATTCTTTTTTTCTCCTTTTCCTTTCTACTTCTTCTCATTCTCTGACTTAGAAATCAACCAGGCATTATAATAAGTATGAATTTCTGTTTTGCAACCAGCTACACATTGCACTAAAGAACATAGTAGACTGTAAAGACATAGGGTATCTGATCAGCCCTACCTCCTTCTTCTTAACACCCAAACAACAAAATTCCAAACCGAACAAACCTCAGAACAACACTCATTATCATACACATGCACACTGGCAAACATAATGTACTCCTCTCAAGAATCAGTATGGAGGCTGTCACTCCCCTGCTTAATCCCTCATGGACACAGAAAGAAGTAAATTTATGGGAAGTCCCACAACATGTGTTCCTTTAAGAAAAACACCAACCAAACCAAACCAAAAAACCCCCCAACACCAACAAAAAAAACCTCCACCGTACCAGGCAAACCTATTTTTCTTTGAAAATGTTTTCTAAATCCTCTTTTTCATCTCAGCGGATTGAAGGGAGGAGAATCTGTCCTAATTAGCTTGGGGTCGAGACTAGAAATGGAGCCACCGCTGCTCATCCGTGCCCCATGCAGTACATTTTATGAAAGGTAGCATCAGAGAAATTGTTGCAATTCATTTATAACTGCCTGGCGTGCTCTGTCTATACTGAGCTGGATTAATCAATCATTAGCAACCTTAACTGTGAGACTAAAAATCCACTAGCAGATTAAACACTAAATGGATATCAAGTCCGGTAGGGACACTGCAAGGACACTTCAAACCAGGCTCCAACAGCTCCTTCCTTCCAGGCAAGCAGACTCCAGGGCCTGTGTTGTCCAGGTAAGCGTGTGCTGCAGGAGGTACCAGCAGCTCTGCAGTAAGTGGATCTGCATGCAACTGAGTTTTCCAGGTTGTGCATCTGAGTGCTGCTTCCCTCCTCCTAAGGAAAGCCAGAGGGATGGCTGCAGAGAGCAGGCCTGGCAACCAAGATAAGGTGAGAGTCAGCCCTCACTGCTTAAATCTTGTTACTAACCCACTGTCAACTGGAACTGCCTTGAGGAGTGATGAGGGCTGCTGGACGTTTCTAGAAGTTGTCAAGGTAGAAATGCCCTTTCCAATGGGGAAGACTATCTGGAAGTACACAGCCAAACACATAGATGGCTTTGGTAATGTTACCAGTAATAAGGGACCTACTGATTATTTTACAGTCAGTGGAATCACTGTTCAACTTTCTCTGGCCAGACATAAAGCTGAAGTGGAAATGTGTTTGTCAAAAATAGATTCCTTCCCTCAGGTACCAACTGTACCAGCAAAACAATGATGAACTGTCCCAAGAGGCATTTTTTCAAATCTGCTCTATCTAAAATAATTTTTAGGCATCTAAGAAAAGGTTATATTTTTTCATGAAAGACATTTTCACAATATTAGGGCCATGTATTTAGGCAGAAAAAAGTACATGCAAACTCTCCACTAAGTAAGTCCTTTGGGGAACCCTAGATCACAGGCTTTGGGCTGTTTTTTGGCAGGCCTCCAAGTTTAAAATAACAGTTTATAAAGGCTTAACAACATGGCTTGATTTTGTTAGAACTTTTTTGAAAAACACTATAGGCAAATCAAAGTGTTACAGGAAAATCAGAAGCAAGAGAGCAAAGTCCAGTCCTCTATCCCGTGGGGAGGGTGGGAACGGGGGGGGGGACACACACGACAGGATGACACACACCAAAAAAACCAAAACCAAACAAACAATAGTCTGAGAGGAATATGTAACTGAGGTCTCTACATATCCTACGGCCCATGAAGGGGGTGGCCACATATTGACTGCTCCCTGCCTCTCCTAATACAGGAGCTAGGTAACACTAAGTGAAGGTGCTCACAGCTGGGGGCTATTGCAGGTTCTACACACAATAGGTTGTTTCATTGTGATGCACTGTGTCAGCTGCTGGCATGCATTAAAAGCTTACATGGCCTCAAGAACAAACTGGATGAGATCAAGGAAGAAAAATGTACTAAAGGCTGTTAAATACATAGAAACTACCCTCTGATTCAGGAAGTCCTTGGCTTGTGGCTCAGGGGGAATATCACACTTCTATATTCTTTCCTGAGCACCCACCTTCAGTTCCTATGAGGCAGAATACTGCACCAAACAGACCTGTATTTGGCACATTCACTCACATGTAATGCAATCACTCAGGAAAAAAAAAGCCCAAAGAGATGACCCTACAAATTCTTTTGTAATTCAATTACTGTATCATTTTCCAAGCATCAGAAAGTTTAGAGTTTCTTATGGTCTTTTAAACATAAATTCACATTCAGTTCTGAATTCCTTGGAGCTTTAGACAAACCAATGGATGAAATGAAGTAGGTGAGGGCTTTTTGTCCCCTCCCTCCCTCTCCAAGTTTGTTTTGGTTTCTTTGTTAATACATGCAGAAGAAGGTTTCATTTAAAGTATTCATCTGATAGAGCCAAATAAAACACAAATATGCCACCCCTGTGCCTGAATTATTTACATTTGTATTACTATGCTAGTTTTAGTGAGAGAGATGAGAGATGGTAACAAGAGAAATCAAAATGGAATAGACCTTGCTGCAATGGACAGAAGTAGAACTACATGCCATTTCCTCCCCGATGAGCCAAGGACATCTGAATATACAATTACCGATTGCCAAAAGAAAGGGAAAAGTGCAGGAAAAACACATGACAATCTTTTGCAGGATATAGTATGCTATTTGTGATATAAGAATATGCAAAACAATCAATTTTGTTTCTTGATATAGCAATTCCTCTTCCTATTCTATATTTATTCTTGAATTCTTTTATTCAATAGCTATAGAGTATATTTTTGGGTCCTTTAAAAAAAAGGAGGAGACAAAAACCTCTTTATATGCATATACAAAAGCCCACATACTTCCAACCATTTATAAATCAAGTATTAGACACTCAGTTATCACAGCTGAAAGTTATGTCCATTAATTTCATTTGAGTCAGAGTTTACAGGAGCCAGAGTCTTGTGTTAATTTAATCCCTCCAATGCAGGTTCTACAAGACTCTACATTTTTGTAGTCAGTCTTAAAAATTACAGAGCAACTTAAGTGTATATTGATTTCACTACCCTGTTCTCATGGGCTACACCTACTCATAGGTCTATGCTTGTGGGGATTTCCCATAAACAAGTGTTAGAGATATCTCATTTATTTTTGCACTTTTTTTTCTTGTCAGTTGTGATCTAGACACATCCCACTTCTATTTTTTTTTTTTTCTTCTCCCCTCCACTATGTTACTAGTGAGCTGAGGGGGCTTAACTAACATAATTTCATAGATCAAGAGGAAAAACACTGCAGTTGAGGCAGCAGTAAAGCAAATTCCACTGCTGCTGTCATCAGCGTGTTTCAGTTACTCATCAGAGCCGCTAGATGTGGAAGGCAAATCCCATAGTTCTGCCCTCACCACTGACCTGGATCAAAGGGGCAGTAGCTTTTTCCTGCACTTGTCACCAGTTTACTAGAAAGCAGAATTAGATCCTTCAGTTTATATACCTTAGAGCCACAGAGTAATAAAGGGGTAGAAAATCTTCAAGGCAACATTCATCCTGGCTGGACTTGATCTAGTGACCTATAGGTGAAAAGCTCTGTATATCCCATTACCATTTCTTTGAGTCATCCCGACCCTTTGTTCCCCACATTTATTAGAAGAGCTGAAGATTAATGCAGGGAACAAATGGCAGAGAGATAAATCTTGGTCCGTTACATCGCAGAAGTGATGTTTTATGAGTGTAATTTGGGGGGAAAGTGTTTTGGCATTTGGGATTTTTTTGGTTTGGGTTTGTTAGTTTGTTTTTTTGTTTTTTTTTTTTGTGGGGTTTTTTTGTTTGGTTGGTTTTTTACTTCCAGTAAAAATCACCATAAAATCTGATAGCACTGATAGGTTCTAGCTTAAGGCTTCTATAACTTTGAAGCAATCATAGGTAAAGGTATTATTCAGAGTTTAACTTATACAATATTAAATGGCTTTATTATCTTTCCAATTTCAAAGCAGGTAACTCAGCTCCTTCAGGAACACAACACAATTCGTCATCTGCAGACATTACAGAATGATTGGGTCTTTCCTAACAAAATGAAAATCCTCTAATTATTTTAAAAATAACTGTAGCTTATCTTGCTTTTAAATTTAAAGAGGGTGAATGTATGCCAAATCAGAATGAAATGCAACTTAATTACCTGTTTTTTTGTCTTGGTCAAATTTGGACTATTGTTTCAAATTAGCAAACACTCTTTACTTTCTACCACCATCAAGGCTGTTGTTTAGTCAAGATTCCCTTTATTTTCCTTTATTTTTAGGTGTTTGTGTGATCTTGCTAAACTGAAAGGCAGGACTGACTTGCTTTTGAATGTTCTGGACAAATCTACTCTGACTCATCATTTTTAATGTAAAAATGCATTTTCTATCTTTCCCTGTTTTTATTTGGAAGCTGATTTTGCTTCTCATACAAGAACTCAGGACATTCAAAATAGTAAGCAATGAAAAATATCTTGAAATTAGCGCTGACCCTGCTCTTGCCCCACTGGTTAAATTTCTACAATCTTGGTTGTTGGCACCTGCAGCATTACATTCTTAAGTAACTACTCATTTTGCAGCTAGCTCTTCAACTTTCTCAGAATTTATACTTAGATAAGCACACGCAGGTCCCCAAAGTATTTAGGTAAGTTGTCAAGACTTTCTATTAAGTAAACAGCATGTAAAGATCTGCAAGTTGTGAGATGAAAAAAATACCCCATTTTGAAACATTTAATCATGAAAGAAGTGCTTTTAAAAGCATGATCCATAGAGGCATGCACTGGCACAAATATCCTTGCTTGCTGTCTCCTTGCACTGCTAACACATACTCGTTTAATGTCTTCACTTTTCATTCGGGACTTCTCTCATTGCACACCCCCTAAATGGTTTCAGGCAGTTCAGGAGTTAGCCCACAGGGAGTCGCGGGGAAGACACCAAACCCTCTTAAATATAACCAACCGACCCAGGCTAAATACTGGTTCTTTTAAGGCTTAAGCTGGTAGGAGGATGAAACAGTATTTTGCACTTCATTCTGCGAAAACTTGGAGTGCCTGGCATTTTTTGGCCACCTTCTGTCCCCCACCCCACTAAGTCTTGCAGCATATGAATAGCCCCTAACGTGCAGTGCAAAATGGCACTGCTTGGCTCTAAGTACAGATGAAGGCCAACTGTCCTGGGTTTGTCTGCCAGCATCACAATGGAACGTCATACTATAAATATCAGGTTCATACGGTGGCTTTTTACATGTTTAGTTACTCAAAGTTTATATTTTGACCCTTGATTTCCTATCATATGTAATTTTATCCTCTGCTTCCAATTCCTTAGTCCTAGAGAGAGCTGAGCAACAGTTAATTCTACACAAAGAGCCCTACCAATTGCCACTTTTTCAATAAAGGGTCTTTGACATGTTTTCCCACCACCTTCTGCCTCTGCCCAAGACCTAGGAAATCAACCCTTAGAGGTGTAAGCATTCCTGGACAGAATTGATGAAATTTGAAGGAGCAGAATATGAAATTTAAGTATATTTTTCAAAAAGTGTAAGTATATACCTCTATGTCATTCAGATAATGGTATTTTATTTAATGAGCTAATCAGAAATAATTATCGCTCAATAAAAGCTATAGAAACGATAGACAATATACAGTTTGGGATAAAACAAAGAAATTGCAAAGAATATCAGTAAATACCAAAAACATTTTAAGAAGAAGATGGTCCATGACACTAATATTGAGGGGAATTGCCAGTGAACCAAATTTAAATCATTCTCCACCACTAGCCTGCTGCCTATCTCTGACCAGTGATAGTAACAGTTTAGCCTTCTATTTTTTTCCCTTTCACCTGTCAATTTTAATATCTTGTATATGGAGAAAACTGCAGTGGAGATGGTGCCCTCCAATGTCCTAACTGTTCTAGGTGATCCCCCTCCAAAGAGATAAAGGAGGGGCCTTGAATACACGTTTGTTATCTCCAAACTATAACAAATCAAAGTTTCTGGTGAAGATGGTTCCAGCACTTGGAAAACTCAAGCTGTTTCTCTAGCACATCTTTTCAGTAATACTGCACGTTCATCAAAGCTCTACTTTACGTGTTGCTTGCTACAAAACCATGAAACTAGAAGTCTTCCTCCTTATCTTTGACAGACTCCTAAGAGACCACTTAAAAAGGTGAATAAAGACCACCGCTGAGATCTGTCCTCTGGCACAAGGAGACTCCTGACAAATCAGGATAGAGCCAATCTTGAGATGCTGGTCCAAGACTGCACAATAAATCACTTTCCCCTCAACAAGCTCAAGATGTTGCACACGCAGCTACAGGTATGTTCTGAAAAGCAAACCAACTCTCTAAATTCAAGAGAACAGGTCAAAAACCAGAACCAAAACAGCCACCGAAAAGAACCACAAATAAAAAACGTGATGCAGTCACATTTCTTGGTGCTCTGGGAGGACAAGAATTTACTCAAAAAAAAAAAAAAAAAAAGCATCAGCTGAAACCAGTGGTATCTACTCTGATATAAACAATGATGACAACAGTATGATCTGCCCAGTGAAAATATTAAGAATGCTGGAGGGTCCATTTGTCAAGAAAGCTATTTGTTTTGAATTATTCACTTAGTTCCTCAGTTAATAAATTCAAAGAATCTGGCTATTATATCTAGGCTATGATCTTTCAAACTGTGTTTAATTGTCATTACAAAAGATGAAATTCTCTCTCATTTTGAAGCTGAGACAGAAATTATTGCAAGAATAAAAAAAAAAAAATCTCCCCAAAAAACCACAAAACAACAAGCACCACCAAAACCCTACAGCTCCCAGAACAGACAGAAAATTAACATGGCTTAATAAAATTCGCGGTGGGCTTGTTATCGCTGCTGTTATCTAGAAGAGAATAAACATATTGACTAGTGTTCCTTCACACAGAATCCCTCAGTTGTCAGCATTTGGATAAGCCTGTGGCTATAAATAAATGTTGATTTATCTGTGTTATAAATATACTGTCCCTCTTGCATATAAGCAATTTATAGACACAAGAAAAGCACAATGCAGAATGAGGAGAGCAGGGCAAGGACCAGGGCTCCGTTCCAGTCCCCTCAGACTCAGGACAAATCACTGGCATTCAATTGCCATTCATTCATTGCTACCTTCAAGTGAAATCACTGCAAACTCCATGCTTGGTGCCATGACCTTTCTCAGTCCGTTTCCACCATGTAAAAAACGGTACTTTACACATTCTTCTTACGAGCATATGCCGGTTTTTATCTGCAGTTTTCAAAGTGGCACCCCACATAGTCTTTCTGTTGTACACTTCACTTTTCAGATCCTGCTGCAGAAACCCAAAATAGTTTGTCAGATCTGTATGTAAACCCTGTTTCTCTGTAAGGCCTCAAAGAAAATTTATATTCATACTATATGCATGCATCTACCCTCTCTGGGATATTGCCAGCTGAGCTAGAATTTCTTCACCATCTAATCCAAGCACATCAAAGCATTTTAGCAGCTCTGGAATGAGTAACTACAGGCTTTCATGACATAATTTATACACATTTATAATGCGGTAAGCCAAAGACATCTGCAGTCCTGCAAAGCAATTCAAGTTTCAGAACTGCGGTCCTGCAAGTTCAGCCCAGCTCATGAGGCTTCACAGTGAATAACTCAACTCAGCGTGCTCCCCTCCCTGATGGGACACAAGGTGGTATTAGCAAGACAGTCACAGAGTAGTGCCACGGTGTTGCCATTGCCTGTGCCACTTCCAGGCATCTGGTAAAGCTACCCAGCCACAGAGCTTTCACAACAGCTCAGTGCATGGCAGCATTTGGGATGTATTCTACAACTAAAGAAGGTTTTTCTTAGATCTGCACCTGTCAGGATTCAGAAAACGGCAGCATCCCCAGCATTTGGACATCTCCAAATGCCCCAGTACATTCTCATTTACAGAATGAGTTACAGTGTTACCTTGGAAATTTTTATTTTGTAGATATTCTGATCTCTGATCAAAGCATTCAAAGCTAGGCTTCAGAAAGCAACTGTGTATTAGTTTCTTCTTTTGCTCAAACATTCCACATTGCTCCTTACACAAGGAATACCTTCCAATTCAACAGACCATAAACTTTTCCTAATTTCAAATCCCCTAAAAGCCATCCCTGTATACAGCCTGGCAAAGTGAACTTTACATTAATAACTGAAATATTTTAAAAGTTAGAAAGAATTTGATGCCACTCAATTTAGAAATTCAGAAAGGCCACATTGTTGTCATATCACTGTATTACAGTAAATATCATCCTTCCACTTCTCATCCCTGAAGTAATTTCTTGGGCTCACACAAACCAAGATGTTTAATTAGATACCAACCTCTTGGAGGTAGAGACATCTTCTGTCTGTAGCTGTAAAGTTTCTAGTGTGCTTTTGGACATGGTAAAGATAGTTTCCAAAAGAGCTTTGTGTAAATAACCTGCATCCAATTTTCCTTTCTGTTTAAGCACCACAGTAACTCACCAGATCCTTAAAAGATTTCAGTAGGATGGGCATACAGGCCACCAGATGCCCTCTGTGATTTTTGTCTTGAAGTGTCACAATGGCAACTGACTGCAAATTTTGTAGAATGCTTCAATGCTTTTTCTCTGTACTTTATTCTGGTGCTTCAGTGGAAAGAGTCTTCTCTTGGAAATCTGTATTCAAAGGAAACTGAAAAGCAGGCCCTTGGCACATGAATAAAGATATTTAATATTTAGTGGGACTATACAGGGGGATCTGCAAAATAGCTGGGAAAACAGGACACATCATGGTAACATCATATAAATAATTGCACTTCTCAGATGGAATCATTGCGTGCCTGTGAGCAAAGACATTAACCATCAAAATATTTTTTTGAAGAAGTCAATTTTAGTCAAAATCTCATCTCCTCTACAGACTAAAAAAAAAAAAAAAGCTCTCCTCAATGATGATGTCCGCAGACAGAAGGTTGCTAAGCCAAACAAAACTGTGTGTCACTGCATTGCTCATGTACCTCATGGAAAGTGGTGCAGCTGAAGGGCCTCCCACTCTCCTTCCGTAGGGCTGGGCTACATCTTTACAACATTCATATCTCCCCTCTAACTTTTAGCCACGTCAGAAGTCTTACAGGCTCCAGCTACAGCCTGTTTCAAGCAAACATGAGTAGGAGGCCCTTGAGCTACAATTCCCATAAAGCATTTATTCCTGGGACAGTTGTATCTAATCCTGCTTCTACCTCCAAAGAAACAAAAGTAAAATGCCTCCTTTCTGGAGGCTTTGTGAAAAGTGCTACTCACTAGATCTCCCTTCCCCACTCCAGGATGAAAATGATTGCCAAGTAGCCTACATCCAACAAAATTTGTATTGCTGCTTTCTGTAACTCATGGCTAATGATTACTAGGTTTAAAGAAAATCTCAAAGAAAGTTGCCCTACATGAAGGCTTAGCTGTTGAAAATGTTGGACTTTAGAAGAAGTCCTCTTTTAAGTTAGTGAAACACTACCAAATGACTGCCTTAGCTGCTAGGGGAAAACTGGTGTGATGAAATATTCAGTTTGACTCTACCTGAAGAAGTAAAGATGACCCAACGGATTTTGACATTACTTACATAAGCATGAGAATGACAAGTCAAAAAAACAGTTAGCTGTTTTTCTCTCCAAAGCTCATCCTAAATGATTCAGATATTTACCAACATTTTATTTAAGCTCTATATTCAACTAGTTCTGTGCACCATGCAGTGTAAATCAGACTTGGAAGATACTGCAGAGAGGCAATACACCACCTTTATACCTGTTGATATGGTAAGCTTTGATTTTTAGGTTTGCCTTAGGCTAGGATCAGAAAGAAGGGGGCAAAGCCATAGCCTTTAGTTTCACTGGGATGTTTTGACTGAAGTTATGGGGATACACTGATCCACTCTATTAGTCACATCTTTCCATCTGTCTGCAGTGCCAGTTAGACAGAAATGAAAAAAAAAAAAAAATTATATTTCTTTTGTCCAAGTATCATTAAAACACCTCACTCGACAAAATCCTTAGAATAAAAACTAACAATAGTTTAAACTGGATTACCACAGAAAAAGAAAAATGAGAATGTGCGCTTCAGGTGAAGTGCTGACCACCTACTCGAGTTAGTAAGTGCACATTCTTTGTGTATTTAAAACACACTTCAAGGACTCAAGAGTTCTTCACCAACAGAAATCCCCATCGCCATCTACCTACAGTCCCCTGCTGTTACAAAATGTACATGCACACGTTGCTTTGCAGACTCCCTATGAACCATTTGTGCCAAGTGTCTGAGACTTAAGCTATAATATCTAGTTAAAGTGATATCTACAGTTATGGTCCTGGATCTTTTCAAAGTGAGTTCCAAAGTCCTTTTTCCCTGATAATGTTTACAATGTTCTTGCTGTAAATTAGTTCCAATTGTCAGATAAAAATTCCCCATTCAACAAATGGTCTTACATCAGCATCTTTCCATTAGAGTATTCACAGCAAGTGGGTGGAAGACAAAGTGAAATGAATTTAGACAATGAAACTTAATTGAAACCCACTGAACACAGAAACAACTGTACTTCTTGGAAGCCATGTGTTTCAGATGTAAAACTTCTCCCAATGCCTATGCAAACAGATTTACTGAGAAAACAAACAAACAAACAACAACAACAAAACCCCTCAACACTTTAGGGTAGATTTTAATGGATTTCAGTTGATACATGAGTACTAGTTTCATTATAATTTTTCACTGCAATTTCTGCTTCCAAATCCCTTAGGCCCATTTTCAAACTCTGCTGAATTACTATGGTTGTATATTCTTTTACCAAACAACATATATATATATATATATAAAGGCTGCAATACCCAACAACTGATGAAGTGTTTGCAAACTTAATCTCCATTTTCTTAAAATAAGGCATTGCTATGACAACGTACTACTACCACACCACAGCTCCAGCAATGCAGGCTGCAGGAAACACTATTCATCTATCTCTACATTACTTTCCTCTATATTCTGCCATCAGATTTCCAATTTCCTGTCTTACTACTTTCAAATCCTTGCAAATGCAATTCAGCTGGTATTTTAATTCACCCAGGTCTAATGTATTACAACCCTCACTTTACTTCCTCATAGAAGAAACACCTATCACAGTCTCTAGCATGGGATCTTCAGGTGCTTTTCCAAACAAATACAACTGTAAACAATCCATTTCAACTTTTAGCAACATTAACCTCATTCATTAGTAATCCCATTCAGGTTTTCCAACAGCCCAAATGACCCTTGACTTGACTGCAGATTTCTTGTACACATTTTTTTATATTCTGCATATTTAACCTGGTTTCTCATGTAACATTTACTACTTTTTCTTCCTGGAGTTTCTATATTTCACTCAAGTTTTCCTGATATATCTTTTTATTAACTTTCTCCTTCAATATCTTACACTTCAAGTAAGCTGAGTCTTATTTATACTTCAAATACATTTCCTTTGTTTTTTATCAGTTAATTAAAAAAAGACAAAACCTTCATCTCAGTATGTTTTTCCCACCTCTTTCACTAGTCTCTCATACAGTAGATCAGAGTACAGACAGAACATGCTTAGCTGAAAAACTCTTCCTTTGAAAACAGAAGCCCACAACCAAGTTGAAAGGGCTCTGGAGAAAAAATTCATTTGAAGGCCCACCAAAGGCAACAGGTTAACATTAAACATTTTTTAAAATATCAAGCAACGGTGGAGAACACCAAAGTGAACATGAAGGATGGCCAGAAAGCATCTCAGAGATGGGGAAAGTAACATCCTGAGAACAAGAAATTCACATTACCAACTTCACAGGAGACATTTCTACTGGCTGAATAGCTGTTGTCAACTTAAAGGCAATTATAAAACCAAAAATAAAATGTATACACACAACCATATCCTACCAAAACACAAGACAAAACAAAAAAGTGTTTATTTTTAATTATTTAAATCATATTTGATGGGTAACAGAGACTATCTTCTAGAGGTTCTGTCTCTGGAACACAGCTTCAGTGCTCTGCTCCCATTCCCATACTGGTTTTTGTAGAGAACACAACAGTAAATTACCACACTGTTTTATTGCACAATGAGGATGTGTGCCTATTGAGTATTAGAATGAAAACCCACCCACACAGATTTCATGTAGGACATCAAACTGCCATTAAGGAGAAAGAGAAGGCTCGCTTCTTACTAAAATTTCCTGAACTACAGCGAGCAGAATTTAATGGTTCTACACCATGTTAGCAATCCCCTCGCATTATCTAGTCCCCCTTAGTAGAAGTTTTAGAAATATATCCAGTTCATAATATTTTATTAGGCTATATAAAACATGGGATTCATCTGTTCCAAATATCCACTTACGGTTATTCTTAAACCAAATATTTTATTGGTATTTTAATCTCAGATTCTTACTATTTTGCAAAGAAATAATGCGTTTAAATTGTTTTATGCCCCGAGCAATACCAGTACATAATTTTTATGAGCAACATGCATTCCTAATTACACTCTTTCCATCCTTGCTTTACAACACATTACTATTTATATTCTGGTACTGGTCCACTAGTCAATGTACCCCATGTATCCCAGGCCACAGAGAATGTTTGTTACAGCTGCTGACTGAGAGCCTTGCTCTTTAGCTAAGCTTTATGCATTATTTTTTCCCTTGGAGATCCCCTATGACAGTATAAAATACATTTTTGGGGAAAAAAAATTGAAAAAAAAAAAAGAAAAAGAAAGCCCACCTACAAGAATACAGCTTTGATTTCAACTGCCAAAGCAGTGTCAATGACTCCAGACAGGGTCCAGAAGAACTTGCATCTACCCGAGTCCTCATGTTCAGATCAGACCAATTACAAGTTGGAATTCTTCATCATCTGACATGTCACCTTTGTTAAGTATAATCAGTTCAGGTACAACAGAATGTCATGCCAGTCCACCATCAGCCTTTTATAGGCGGAACCGGTTTTCATTTTGCCAACAGCTTGCATATCACAAAGCATATGTGTCAGAGAGCTTGTGCTGCTGACAGTTCTTAGGACTTCCCCAAAACCACTGCTTTGATTTTATTCTGATTTTACAAAAACAAGGACCTTCCTATTACAAACAGTTTAAGCAAATCCTTGGAAGTTATGGCGTTAGACTCTTTGCCAAACTGGGCTGCACATGGTTTGACCTGTCTTCTCCCCCCAGTCCTTACCTAACCTCTTCTTTCAGACTTTGCCATACTATATGCCAAAGATGTCTGTAAACTTCAAAGAAAGAGAAATGAAGGGGCAGCAGGGAAACATCCAAGAATGGAGTACCCAATTTGTGCCCAGGGGGTCCTCTCTGTCTCCACTAGACGAGTTCCCTCTCCATGTCATGGGACAACAGAGCAGGAGAAGAAAATACCATGCTGTATTAAAATTTTAATCTGTACCCACTGGGCTGGAAAGTCCAATGATATAGTGCAGGTTTGACAACAACGTCTGAACCCACACTGCTTTGTGGAGCTGTTGATGAGTTCCTATCTAGTATGTTAAAGAATCATCAGCCTGTTGTAACATCAGCTTTACTTTAAGCGGAGTCTTAGAGAGGTAGTAAAGTGCATAACATTAGACTCCAGTCAACTGAAAGGCAGACTGAATGGAGACCATCAGACAGGCAAGATGAATACACAGTTGTAAAAACTATCAAGACATTAAACAGCAATGATCTAGGATCATTCTGTATGCATTTAACTCATTTCTGATGAGAGTCGGCTGGGAAAACAATTACACCATTTACTTACCTATACAAGAGTGCTTAGTAAAGACATGATGAATATAGCTATCTCAGCAGAGACACTTACAACTCTATTGCATTAATATGCCTGGACACTCATTTACTAAATGTGGTTGTTATAGAATATATCTTCCCATAACATTTTAACTTCCTTATTTAATAAAAAAAAAAAAAAAAAAAAAAAAAAAAAAAAAAAAAAAAAAAAAGTAGAAAGGGGTAGTTACAGAGAAGAGAAAAAGGAAATAGGCTCTATATCGTATTCAATCTATGGAGGAGGGAAGATGTAAATTCTTGTTTTCTTCTGGTGCGACGTTTTATTGTAGAACAAAAATTCAGTACAAACATCAGAATGACTGAAATGGGTCAACACCGTTCATGAGAACTGCTAAGTCAGAAAGAAGAGATGATAGAGAGTGCAAAAGGAGATTAAAGTAGCAGACAAATTGAGTAAGCAATAATTTTCTTACCTGGACAGGATCAGAAGGATGACCTCACCGTATGAGGACATCTTCCTCTACCAGGTGATAAAATAGTACACTGCACTTTTTGGAGGGAAGAGATTCACATGTTGTTATACATTGTTCAGTTCTGGTCACCTGAAGTATAGAAACCAGCATCTCAAAAAACAATGACTGGATTTCAATGAAGAAAAGATCTTAAGAACAAGCAGCAAGTAATTCCAGGCTTGCCCCTAAAATTTAATATTTTTAATGAGGTGTTAACACTTGTTTGGTTCACAGAAGCAATTAGGACTGACATGCTTGTACAAACATGCATTAGTATAAAATTTTAACTGGAATAAAACTCATGTTTCTGGCACATCAGAGCTCTGACATAGATTTAATATATTGATAAGAGTCACTATTATTCCTCAGGCTTCAGTGCAAACCATGAAATTCGGAATGAATTTTTAATACAAAAATAGTAATAGGTGAAGCGCATTTGTTCAGCATGGTCTGTAGCACGTCTTGGGCTTCACACATCCAGGGCAAACTGTCAACTAGCAACAGCCTTTCTTGGAAGGCAGTCTGAGATCTCAGAAAGGTACTAAGCTAGATTCATGAGCTTTGACTTAGTAGCAGTGACTTCAGCAGAACTACACATACCCTAAAATGTTACATATGTCAATTACTTTATGAACTCGAGGCTATACATAGTATGCTGTTTTACAAATCATTCTTACTAAGCATTACCAATATACTTAGACTTTGTCTTACTGTTTCCATTAGAGAGGCTAACTCCGGTGGTCAAAAGTTTCAGCCTGATGCACTCCTTGCTAAAACAGCACTCCCACCCAAGTCAACAACAGTGCTCTATGGGACAAAGGCTTCAGATAATATAAACACGGTATATGCTATAGTTAAAACCGTATCAGTGGTGTTTGGCCATGAATACTGTTTTGCTTTCATCTGTTATTATCACGTCCTTGATGCCCAACTGAATGGACAGCGTGTATTCAAGAAGGGTTTGCTATGGATGAATATGCTCCTGAATATGCAATATGTGCTCTTTTACTGCTGGGTCCTTTATGAAACTACCTGAATATTAGTGGCCCGAAATTGATATCATTAAGGTTTAATGAACTCCTGATTAGCACTAATGAACACAACTGAACACACATTTTATTAAATGATTTGTCTCTTTTGAAATGAAAGTAATGTTGGGCCCATTAATAAAAATTATTTGGGTCATTTCTGAGCAACTGTTGCACTCCTTGGAGAATAAGAAGAGAAATCAGACAGTGTGCCATCTGATTAGTGTTTCAGCAGGGTTCAACACATCAATAGTCAGGGTTCACAGGCTGTATTGTCTAGGCTTAGTAAAGTCAGAGGAAAAAAAAAAAGTTTCTATGAATGGCTTTTGACAGGAGAGATATGTCCTTATGATCTAACATGATCTGAAATTATACCGCATACAGGAAAGGGGAGGACTCTGTGCCCTAGTTCTAGGTAATACAGTAGAAGCAACTGAGAGAAAGATACCATGCACACACGGAAAAAAAAAAAAAATAAAAGGAAAAAATTCACCACCACCACCACCACCCCCACCCCCCACAACAACCAAACATGACGGGAAATATATTATTTTATATTATTGCATATTTTCTACATCATCTTCTGGCTGAAAGCATTTTGTAAGCCACATGTACCAACATCTATCCATCCACCACAATATGCTTGCTGCACTAGTTTACATAGCCTGAAGGCTTAAAGATGGAAATGGTATCCAACACTTTACAGACAGACTGAGGAAATGTTAATGAACAACTGCTCCCATTATGCAAGGGTAAGATGAAGTTAATTGTCTTACAGTACAAAGTCATAAAATATCCATAAATACTCTTGGATCTATGATGACAAGTGATGAGAACATCACTTTTGGCTTCTATTTTAGAACCCTACATCTCACAGCATCCAAAATGACATGTTGGGTTATTAAGATACCATTCCAATTACCAAGCAAGATTGCTACCAAATAGTTGCCCCCTGCCTATGTTAACTCAGTTGTCCCCAGGAGGATTTTCTTCCAATTATTCAGTCAGATATGAAGGAGGAAGGAGTGACAATAACACAGCCCAGGGCAGTGTTCTTCAGAGACTGCATTATCTGCTCACAGGTAACATAAATAGACACTGCACTTCCGAGCACTGAAAAATGTACTTTTTTCTTTCTATTGTCATAAATACTAATGTTTTCCATTCCAACAGCCCAGCAACCCTGAAGTAAAAATCAGTACATTTCTACACAAGTCCCCCATCTCCAATATGTGGCATATTTAAGGTCCTGATGATGCTGAGGAACCTGAAGGAAGTCAGTCACATATTGCAGAGTTACTAGCATAGGTAAAATACAATAAAAAAGAATAAAAATCATCAGGCACCTGTTGACTTAATGGATTTTTCTCTAGTGCAGGCTCATTATAGTTTTGAAGTAATTTCTCCCTTTCTTAAATCAAGTCCTACTACTGTCAAAAGAAAACCCAAGAACATAGCTGGGGATTCAGAGCATTATAATATAAACTCTCTGTACATAAACAGCCAGACCCAATATTGCTCACATATTAGCTAGAATGATTAATGTAGAAAAACAGCAGCACAAATAGAAAGACTAATGAGAACTTTACAAGATGATTTTCATGTAATTAAGTGTAATGGGCTAAATTCTGCTCCAAATTGTTCTGAAGTGAAACCAGAAGAATCTGCATGAATTTTGATAGATGTACCCTGGATCAGGAAGAGAGAAGAGGCTGGCAGAAATTGACCTATTGCCAATAATACCAGCTTAGCAAAACAGCTGTTTTTCTCTACCATGTAACTAATCAAATGAATCCACAAAGTCTCAAAATAGATTTCTTGGAAACTTTGAAAGGTTTAACACATAACGTAGGAGATAAAGACAGAGCATACAGAAGTGGAAGAG
This sequence comes from Athene cunicularia, assembly GCF_003259725.1. NCBI lineage: Eukaryota > Metazoa > Chordata > Aves > Strigiformes > Strigidae > Athene > Athene cunicularia. Next base: position 118,269,216 of record NW_020799091.1, read on the forward strand.
TGTGCAGTTGCAACAGGCCTAACCCAAAGCCTTGGAAAGTCACAGGGAATCTTGCTAAGGATTCTAGTCTTTGGACTAGTTTTACTGATGAAGGGAAGATGTTGATGATCACCTTTCCTATCACATGAATAAACACAAAGACAAGGCTTGCCCTTTTGATATTGGTTATTTATGGGGCTGAAGAGGCACAAGGAGGCTGTGTAGAGAGCTTCCCTTTGGACGAAACTGAGGAAGACCGCACAAGACCTCTGCACGTGGGCCACTGAAGTGCTGAGGCAGCTACATCAGGAGCTGGAAAGGCTTTACAACTGCTGGCAACGGGCATTGCTGTCACTTTTAAAAAGTTTAGAATGGGTTCTAGCATGCACCAGTAATTAAGGTGGTACTTCAGAAGCCACAGTCTCCCCACAGAAACTCCTGCAGTCTCCGAATGTCACCTCTTCTTGAATGGCTCCTCTGTTTCTAGGAAGAAACACTGTGTCCTCACTTAATAAGTAGAGAGTTTCTTCAAAACCAAAGTGCACGATTTATGTTTGTTCTCTTCTCACCTGCTTAAGTAGACAATCTTTCTAATTGTTTACAGAGAAAACATTCACTTTCATTTGTGGATTAAGACATCACTACTTTAAAGAGTACTAAACCAAATTCAAACCTCAGTTATAAAAGCCAGCTTTAATTAAAAAGCAAAGAAGAAAATAAATACATGCTTTCAACTTGGAGAAGTATAACCCAGGGTAGAATACTGGGTGGAGGGAGGGTTTTTTTATTATTTAGGATCTTCAACAAAACTACTATTGCTAAAAATCACCTAGAATACCTAAATTAAGAGTGGGCTGCTCTGAAATTTAATATAAGAAAAGTAACCAAGATGTCACAGGAACGTGTGTGATGCAAGCATTATTTATGGAAATAAGGTACATACTGTAGACAAAAACTGAGTGGTTCTAAGAAACAGGCATTATAAAACACTAGCATGAGGGCAAGCATTTAGTATGTGATAAATCAGACTTTCTAGGGCACAGAACAACCTCTAGCTGCTTGGGATCCTCTGTGAGAAAGTTTTTCTATAATATACATGTTTTAAGTCTGATACTATGTAATACCAGTGCTTCTGATAGACTTCTGTTTTGATCGACAGCTACAATTATTTCTAAGACTGTGGGCATATTTAAGTTATAAATGAATAAAACCCCAAACTAAGAAAAATCTGTAATAACACACCAAGATGCTTTACTCGTCTTCGTCCCTGAGAAAACTGTATTGAAAGACAACATAGCCACTTTTAGGGCTTATAACACAAAAGGATGTGGCACAATTTATGCACGAGACCACTGCTTTTATTAATAAGTGGGTTAATCGTATTTCTTTTTAATAAAAATTGGAACTGGTTTGCTATAAAGTTTAGGAGATGCACATTATTTGACATAACAGTGAGTCTATATTTCTCTGCAGTGAAAAATTTCAAATGATTGTTTAGAAAATACTCCCTTGGACTTGTAATAAGTATTAAGCATCAGCAAATCTATTTCTATTTAATTATGAGTAAATTAGAGGTTGTTTTAAACATTAAGAATCTGCTTCATTTTTAGGAAAGGCTTCCCAGGGGTTGGAAAACAGCAAAGAAAATCAAGGGCTTAGGAAAAAGGAATATAAAAAAAAATAAAAATTACATCTTCATTTCTGAGGGCAAAAAAATAAATTCTGGATTATCTCAGCATCTTATAAAGAGATAAAACATTAAAGTTATGTACCTAAAACCATACATTATTCATGAAATGTAAAATGTGCATCCTTAACTAGTTATTCCCCCCCCCC
>NW_020799091.1:118271080-118273228 GCF_003259725.1 Athene cunicularia
TGTATAAGAGACAGCTTGTACTCCAGCCCTTCTCCCTACTTTCTAGAGCATTATTCACCAAAGTTAAAGAAACAGTTTTGCTTCTTCTGAAAATTTACTGTTTGGGCAACTAATAACAACAGTAATAAATGAAACTGTTAAATAAAGAATTAAATTAAAGCTCCTGGTAAATTTATTTGACAAGAATTTCCATTATGAGGAAAAAGGAAAAAGAAAAAATATTTTCAGTTGCCTGCACAACTACAGCTTCAAGAGTAGCTGGTCCTAGAAAAGACATGGCTAAATTTAACAGAAGTATGTTCTTTTTATCTAGGCAAGTCATCTCTCCTATTTAAACTTCCTTACCTATGTCAGATGATTGACAGCTGGATACCATTCAAGACACCTGTGTTTCATCTGAGTGGCAGCCTGAAAGTCTCAGGGGACTTTTCTGAGCTTGTACCACAGGCAACGGGTCAAAATATTTACTTCAGACAACAACCATGAAACTTCATTTGCTGCTGTTATTTTCTTTCTAATTAAAGACTCATTTCAAAGCAGAGTGGAAATAATGTGTCTGCTGTGGTTAATATTTAATCAGTAGTCTAGCGTGCCAACCATGTATCCCTTGTAATAGCCCAGGGTCAGTGCCCTGGATCCCACTGGGATGCCATATGGACGTGTCCAGAAGACTGGAAGCCACAAATGACCCATCATGGGTTGAGTGATAGTATGAATCAATGAGGATACTAATTATTGGGTTTGAAGAGCTGACTCATCCACGATGAGAGTGAACATTATCTTAACAACCTTGAGTGTTTCACATCATAATATGAGATGTGCTATTATCGAAAAATAAAGCAAACCAGATTCAAATCAACTAAGTTTTTTCTAGCCACTTACTGTTAAATAATTTAAATATTATTTATCTGTATATAATGCAAGCATGATGCTTGCACTGTTTCTCCAGACCAAGGATAATATCATAAATAAATTCTGGTTTGGATCTATTTCGAATCCAGACCCCCAAATGTCTGTATGAGAACTGCATCCTTTCTTAGGCAGTAACAAGAAGGGCATTAATTCAAATACATTTTTGCAAATGGGATGTTTCTCTCCGATTTCACAAGGACCTGGACTACATTTTGAAATACAGAAATTGGGAAAGCACTTAGGCATACATTCAACCCTCAGTGAGAATATATGTCTGTAATAAGGCATCTCCTGAACAACTATCAAGCCTGGATTTGCTGCTCATATGTTCAGCAAACCTAGAAGCCTGTCCATAAGCTGCACTCTAGAGAGCATAGCATCCCTCTTTGCTGTGCTCTTCTAGCAGCTCACTGCATTTTCCCAGAACGTTAGAACTCCTGATAAAAGAAAACCTCATTACTGTTTCTGATTCATTACTGATATCTCGGAAAGTAATTTGCTCTGAAAACCAGACTGCACTCCAGAGAGTGCAGGATCCCACCTTTTGTAGCAGGATGTTAGGCAGATAGGATACCATCATACATATCAAGGATCTTTGTGAAAGAAGAAGCTATAAATAAAACTGATTTAAGCAAGTCACGGTTGTGAACAACTGCTCATCTTCCGTGCTTAGTGTCAAGCCAACGCTTAATTGTTTAGCCAAAGTGAAGCTGGAAACAGTTGCTTCTCCTGAAGTCAACTGCATGACACAAGTTTAAGGTTCAAAGACCACGCCCAAAATTCAGACTCAAAGAGCATCTCGCAGGCAGATCCTTCCTTTACAGACTGAATTTTTATTTTATTTTTTTCTTATTAGTAGTAGGGCAGTTCGTCTACTGCACAAAGATGACTCAACTCCAGATGTGATCTCCAGCAGAAAAGAGTTAGTATGGCTTTAAATTTTATCTCCCTGTGTCTCAGAACAGAAGACTCCTAAGCCCGTGCTGTACGTGCCTCCTACAACCTTTAGGTTCCTTCCGCGGACATGGGGCAAAAGGAGCGCTCCCGGGCTAGCCAGCAGGCACCTGGCGGTGCCAGTCTCCACCGGCATGTTCTGGTGAACTGCAGAGGTACCTTGGGAGACAAAGGCGGGCTGGACCTCGCTCCAGTCCTGACTTGGCACTGAGCAGAACGCACCGGCCCCGGCAGGCGCCGACTCCAGGCCCGGCCGCTGCGGGCCGGAGGGACCCCGGGCCC
>NW_020799091.1:118274815-118343601 GCF_003259725.1 Athene cunicularia
TTTTTTTTTTTTTTTTTTTTTTTTTTTTTTTTTTTTTTTTTTTTTTTTTGGTAGAAAAGGTAGCTCCTTCCCTCACTTTTCTTTCAGCCACTAGAGGCTTCAAGTCTGCAGCTGGATCCTGGCCAAAATATGTCTTGGGACTTTCCATCATTGCAAGTCTACTCAGCCCGGCTCTGCGATTTGGGAAATTGTATGAGAACCTCAGACTTCTGCTCCTGGCCTGGCAAACCACAGAGAAAACCTTGAACACAAAACTCTTAAAGACTGAAGAAATGGCAAAAAGTAAAAAGAGGCAGTGTTGTTCTTGGGAAAAGAAACAGAAATTGACATTTAATTTTGGTTTGTGTCATTTTTGTTGTTGATAGAGAGCTGTAGCTGATGACCAGAATCAGCAATGATGGGTTATAGGGTAATTTTATGGTTGACATCAACTGTACTGTAGTCTGAACAAGTGAAATTACTGGCAGAGAAAGGGTAGCAAAAGTATTTAATTTTGAGTTAGATATATAAACATTCTCAAACTTTTCTCGACTTTTTTTTTTTTTTTTTTTTTTTTGAGTAAATGTAAGAATACAGCATGCACACATCCTCTTTCTGTGTGTCTCGTGCCTTGTCCCCAATGCTCTATCCAGAAAAAGAGAAATTAAAACACTGGGGGGGGTCATCCTGCAGGTGCATGCATAGCTCTCATTTAGCCCTCAGTAAACAAACAGATTAGTTATGGAGGAAGGTGGGCAATCTACAGCATCCCAGGAACTTCTGTCTCCAACCAGGCTGAAGATTGTGTGTCTGAGCAGAGTAATACAGCACAGCAGTTTCCAAGTGGCCTTGTAGTTCTCTGCTCTCTACATTTGGTGGGCATTTTTTCATTTTACACATCGTTCGGAATTTGCAGCAGTGATTTCAGAAGTTATATAACTGTGTCAGATGCTCATATGAACGACAACTATTTCTCTGGCTTTATTTTTCCGGAAATCCTTCCAGCATTGCTTTTCACAGAAACACCAGTACACAAATAGCTGCATGGCAGCAGTGGAACTCTGCCTCTTTAGGTGCAGTGAAGATAATCTTTTAACTAGCAGACTGTTATTAGTTTATTCCTGTATTTCTATGTGATAAATTCCTCTGCTGATTCTATCAGATCATGTTAGGTACTGATTTTACCTATCCAAACTTAAAAAAAAAAAAAAAAAAAAAAAAAGAGCAAAGATAACTTATTTGTCTTTTGTGTTTTAACGACATCTCATTTCCCCAGCACCCTGTTCAGTGTTAATAGTCCATATAAAAGCTCATTCTCATTATTAAAACATAAAAGAAGAGGGGAAAAGACACAGAAGGGAAAGATTGCAGCATGGTCATTGCTCTGAGTCCCATCTCCTAGATTTACCAGGTGTTTGATCAAGCTGAATTTGATCAGCATGTTATGTTACTGAAGGTCTACAGAGAGAAATTATTATCTCAAAGCACATTGCAAACATTGAGTGAATGCTATGAAAAGACACTCCTGTGAAGAAAGAGGGATGATTCCTTACTTAATCAATGAGGGGGAAAATGAAACAGAGAAAGGTTAAGTGGACTTATCAAGGTCACACAGAAGAGGTTCATTCTGCTCACAATAAAACTTGCTTTAATGTTAAACAGGAGTGAGATTAGACCAGATTCAGAGACAGAGTTGGCATCAAATCCAGATTGTGGATTAGCAGCACTGACCTTTCCACCATGACGCCACACTTCTTTCCCAAACAAGAATTACTCTTGGAAGAGGACTCATCTGCTTTTATGTCCAGATAGAAATACCACTATGCAAGATATCCAACATCCTGCATCCTCCATGTATACTCTGTGTTAGGCAATGATATACATATGCCAAAGCAACATGAGCTTGTATAAAACTACATCATTTATTACTGTTGTTATTAGTTGCCCAAACAGTAAATTTTCAGAAGAAGCAAAACTGTTTCTTTAACTTTGGTGAATAATGCTCTAGAAAGTAGGGAGAAGGGCTGGAGTACAAGACAGGAAAACAGAGAACTGTTTGGCAATGGTAATTCAGGTCTTGTCACCAAAAGTAAATTTGCATTTCAGTATAAAATTTTTGTCAAAGAAAAGATGGGTTTTCTTTAAATATATAAAGTGAATCACAACCATTCATTTTAGACTGAATAAAACACACTAAATAAACTTTTATGTTTGCTCAGTCTGATTTGCTAAGATGTTTCTGTTCTGAACCAAATTTTCACCTCTTCTTTTGATTTTACATTTTGGCTGGTGAACTGAAAAAATCCATTCACCACCTAATTTTATCATGATTTTACAGATGAGGAACTGAAGTCCAGAGAAATCATGTGTATTCTTCAAGCCAGCACAGAAAGTCTGTGGCAGAGCAAGAAATTGGATCAAGCCTACCAGACCTGTGCTAACACCATCATGCTTAAATCACCCATTTTGTCTGTGCCAGCAACGTCTGCAGCATTTTGTTTAGCTGCAACAGATGAATCAAACACATGAAATAAAATGAAATGGGCAGAACAGTGCAATCAAAATAAGTTGCTGTTACTCTGACAGCATCAGTTAGATTTAGAGAGGATGGAAAAAAAGAAAAATCACAGCAGTGGCTCTCTGCTTTGTACAAGAAGTCTGCCTGGTTCTGCCAGACACCCAAGGTACCTACGATAAGAAACATCCCACTGCTCTTGCAGCATGCACCTGCCAAAGCTGGTTCATACCCAGATGGCATGGGAGAGTTCACACCCCAACTGTAAAAAGCCATGTATCCGTCCTGAGTAGGTTCAGCTCCCTCTCACGGCTGTTGCTGTTATTTCTGCATCACTTTCTACTCAGTCAGGTTGTTTCAGTTTCTTTCACTGCTTGAAAAAGAAAAGCTGTTAGGGATTTCATTGCACCGGGACATGTCAGGGTTAATATTCCACTGCTGCTCCTTGCCCCGTTTCAATCTGGTTAAGTTACTTGAGATTTCCCTACATGCCAGGCTTGCTTCAATGAAGACACTTATGAAACATAAAAGGAGGAACATCAGAGTCTCCTGAAACAGCCTGAGAGCTGGCTGCAAGTCTAGTGACACTGCTTGAAAAGATGGCAATGAAAAACAAATATACCTCAAATTCCCCAGCTATACAGATACTGCTTAAGCATATTACAAAGCATTATGTGAACTACTGCTCCCCTTCTAGTCCTGTTTTCAGCAAACATTTAATTTGCAGAGCTATAGCTTTGGATAATGTGTTATTATGTTGGTTGTTCTTATTTAGGAATAGATCCAAATCACAGCATTTGAAGCCAGCATCATCATACCCTGAAAAATTGGGTGTGCTTGTATGAGGAATGTTTTAGATCGACATTTTTTCAAGTTTCTGTATCCTTTCCTGGATTTTAACCATGGAAGGAATCTTTACCATCTTTAGGGTTCAAAAGCGCTTGGACCTCAGAATAGGAGTTTAAAGCTCAGCAAGGGACTCTGGGCAGTGCCAAAAGTCTGCACTCGAACATCACAGCAATCTTCCTGCAGCATGATTGGTCATAGCAGTGTTGACTCAAGTGGCTGGGCAACTAAAAGGGAATCATAAGCTCCCATGTGAACACACAAGTGCAGCAACAACCATTTATTCCTTTTCACCGCACATGCAGCATCAGAAAGCTTTTAGCCATGTGCAGGCCACTTTCCTCGCACTCACTCCCAAAGCCAAGTTTCTCCACCATGAGCAATGTGTTCTCAGCAAGGCAGCCCCCACAGAGTTGCAATTAGCTAAAGTGAAGCTAATGAATGTTCATCAAGGAGGATAAGCAGGGAAGAAATCACAAAGTAAAATGTGAGAAGGGCACGAAAGCAAACAAAGGGAAAGGAGAAAGTTACTGTATCTGAGATGCAAGGAGGTGTTCCCACCCCAGTGTGTCTTATTTCAAGGTCATGATTTCAAAGGTCTCAGGCCAGAGTTGGAGGGAAGGGGACTCCAGAGCGGGAAGGAAAGGCAGTGCCCAGGTCAGGCTAGAAGAGGAGAATGTCTTGAAGATCTCAGCAGAAGGAAATACCCAAAGCAGAAGTATTAACTTTTGCAACTGACTGCTGTTCGCAATTGATGACAGATTAAGGAAAGAAAAAAACCCCAATGTATCCATTTTGATAATTGAGTTTTCACACCTCTTAGAAATACTAAAAGCTATATTTCAGGTTTCTTCTTTAAGGATATGATAGAGAAAACAGGCTGAGCAACACATGAACTGAGATTCATGGGCTGTTCTCATGCATATTTTTTGGGTACCCAACAATGACCAAAACCACCCCTGTAGTAGAAAACCACTATAGTAATCTCCTAGAATTAAAAAAAAAAAAAAAAACAAAAAAAAAAAAAAAAAAAAAAAAAAAACCAAACAAACCAAATCCCAAACGAACAAAAAAAAGTGTTTGTCTATTCTTTAAGAAAAATATCATACTGGTCCAAGATTCAACTATCACTTTTTGATCTGATCATTAGCATTACCATTACCTGATTAGACAACCTTCTTAACAAAAGGAGAGACAGTGTTGCATTTACCATACTTCTTAGGCAGAGTTCAAGCTATCATACTCTGGTCTTAAGATGAAGGGTGTCCACTCTCTCTTCCATTTCCCTGGTTCCAAAGATGGCATTTCTCCTTTTTCAGCTAGGTTGGCTTTCCTGACCATACACAGAGTTGCCAGCTGGTTGAAGGTATTCTAATGGTTTCACGACTGAGAGACTTCTGCAGTTGCCTAGCAGAATATAAACGAGACCCAACCCTGTAAATTTACCTTCAAATTATTAGCTTTTTGCATGAGTAAATCCATTGAAATAAGTTCATGATTAGCCCCGCTATAATGTTCTCAGAACTGAAACATAAACTAAGAAACATTAAGTCAAGTACACCTTTGGATTAGTTGTCTGTACAGGCAAGCAAAAATAACTGCAAAACAAGTTCGAAAGTTTCTATTACTAACATGAGCAAGACAAAACCCACTGAAATAGCCAACTGCAGCTTCTGAACACAGAGACCTTAATACTGAAAGGAAGAAAGGTGTGATCGTAACATCAATAATCTGATCAGTAAGAAATAAAGTGGTTGCTACAAATACAGCCTTAAAAGTTACCAGAAATCTACTGACCTAATGTCCATTACACATTTTTACTCTTCGCTGGACCTGCTCATGCTACTCAGTGCAAGAGGCCAATAGAGAGAGTATACTGAGAAGCACAGATGACAAAAATGAAGTTAGCATGATGGAGAAAAGGGGAACTGAGTGGAAACAGGGGAATCTAGTTTCAGAATCTGATCATCAAAATTTATTATTTGAAAGTCTTGCATATGTATTCTCTATATAATATGCTATATGCGGACAGAATGTAGTTTTAAATTAGCTCAAGACTGCAAAGGCCTTCTGAAAATATAACAAAATTCAGTTTTTCTGGTGCCAGCAAAACACTATTTATGGCCCCATAAGAGTTGTAAGAACTTAAATATAGACACAAACAGTATCTCCTATAGAAACTAGCTTGCTTGCACATAGAACAGATACTCAAAAGGACTGGGGTTAAAGCTGAAAGGGTAACTTCTAGGTCAGATATTTCTAGTGCTTGATTTTGCAGCCTAAATAACATTCTTCAGATGTAAGAGATTTTATATGATAATTAATGATGTAGGAATTACTATCATTGCTCTCAGTATGTTGTTTCAGGTGAGTTTTTCAGAACTCAGCCTCTAAAGATGAAGTGTAGTTTTTGTATTGTAGTTCATTTCATGCAAACGATGTCTCCAAAATGTCAGAGTTAACTGAACTGTCACAGAGTCACTGAGCTGTAGAGGTCATAACAAAGGGAAAGAGATATAAGGAGGCATAGGCAATGGAGGAAAAAAAACAACCCCTAACTATTTTCACTTGAGTTATAAAGGAGGTAAAAGACCACAAAGTGACAGAGGTGAATGTTCTATCAACCTCTTTAAATAATTGTCTTTCACTAGGTATTGAGCCCTAACATTGTAAGATAATGACGTGTAAGTGGGACCATAATAGCTTAGGGAAAGACAAGAGGGTGAAAGATGGGAAAACAGGAATCCTGACAGTGCAGCGCTGAGACACTCTATTGGTGTCTGCTGGGCTCTAGGCCTTACAATTGTATCAGCACCTGATGTTTTAAGCCCCACTTTTTAATTTCACACATACAGAGCCCTATTACTATCATAGTCATAGTACTGATATATTGCTCTTCACTACATTGTGTTCACAGCTGTGGAGCAGCATTAAAAAAGCACAAACACATACATAAGGTAGGTCGAGTTACCAACAAGTCAAATAAAAAGCTCCCCCACTCCCCAGTACTTTTTTTTTTTTAAAAAAAAAAAAAAAAAAAAAATCACTAAGAGCCACCATCAGGATTTTGGAGGAAGACTAGCACATACTGCTTTAGAAATACAAGTGCTAGGATAAAGAGCTTACATGAAATGCATGTGCATATACAAAGGACAAACACTCCAAATTAAAATATAAACTGCTGTTTGCGAAATATCAGACCACAACTCTTCACTTCTACAGAAACATAAGAGAAAGATGCAAGGGGAAGTATAATCAATATCAAGTATGCTCGCCAGCTCCTGCAGAGAAAAGTTGCAAACATGCTTCAAAACAGCCGTTGCTTGAAGATCCCACATTTAAAGGGACTGCTCCAGAAAAACATCCCAGGCAAAGGTCTTCCAAGATGACTACATGATAGTCCCTGGGGCAAATTCAGGTTGTAATTTCCCAAGGGGAAATTACCTTGTTATTCTGAATATAGTTTTTAATCAAAAAATTAGAAATTGTGAATATCAGGCATGGTCTTTAAAGGGCTTGTATACATATGGTTAATCACCATCAGTCCCATTCAAATTGGACCATGTGTAAGGGCTTCTAAATTTTGAGTTGCTGACTAAACACAAGAGTTATTAGGCAAAAGTATCTGTGCATAGTAAAAACTAATTATGTATTTGTGCTTGCCTGAGCAAGAACCTGGAATGGTTCTTCTATGACTTGTGATGTGATTGGAAGAGTATGTGCTATGTGTATCTCTTTAGATACATTTTGATAGGATGTATACTGCTATGTCTGTGGCTCCTAAGGAGAAAGTGAGGGTGAGAATTTTATAATTTTTGTTCCACAGTTTCCTCATATTGCTAAGGTAGAGGTGAGGAGAGGATTGGGCTCTGAGGAATCAGAAATAATATTAACAAATAAAACGAGACAGACATTTTTTAAAATGCTTTATCAGCTTCCTGACTGAATGTCAGTATTTATTGTTTACTTCTAAAGGGGAAACATCACAGTCCACTTCAAACACTTGCAGGCTTGATTTGCTCATCTCACTCCACTCCAGTGAGAGATCTGTACCATGACAGAAGGAAGAACAGCTACTCCTCCCTCTGCACTAGTCTGCTTACACACACAAAGGAAGGGAAATACTTTCAACCTATGTTGTCACTTGCACATTTCTAAAGTCATAAAGCACCCAGCTTTAACAGAGCTCTACAGAGTAAAGTATATGCCTATTCGATATGATAGTCTGTTGAATTTTGAAATTTTTGAAGAAGTTTTTATTCTGAGCCTCACAATCACCTGTAAGTCTTTAACATTTTAGGAACAGTTTGAGGAAAACTCCGCAAAGTTTTGAAAGTGACAGCCACACCCAAAGTAGTATTAGAGATGGACTTTGTTCAATGGGAACCACAACAGGGAACCGTGTCACAGGTATCTACTTGCCAGAAGCAGTAAATACCCAAAGTCAGAAACATTGAGGGTTCAGGTGCAGCCAGTCATCCTCCAGGCAGACAGGAGTAACAGTGGCACCAGTTCTGCATTGCAATCCACACTGGTGTAGCACTGGAACCAAGAGGACCTGATGTCTCTCTTTGTTCATGGCCTTGGAGCTCTAACAGAACCACAGCAAAGACAGCGTCACAAAATTATGATAGTCATTCAAATGGTCTCAGATTTCAACCTATAGGAAATTCTTTTTCTGTATGAGACATTCCCATCCCACTTCTGCACCCAAACTGTATCATTATGGAAGCTGATACAGGAAGATGATCACCTGCTTCGCAATTTATTTACTTAAGCAACTTATAATGATTTCTCAATATTGCTTTATGATCCTGCTTGCCTTGACTGTTCTGTGGAAACTTATCAAGGACTACTATGTTCGTCGTCAAAAACAAGAGACCTGTCCTTGGGAAGCAGATATGTTCTAAACAAGCTGAGTCTTTGCAGAGTACAGAGAGCCATGTATGGACAGTAGAAACTAGTATCCTAGTGCTTTTAGATAAGCTAGAGAGAGTAAACCGATTGGTACCACTCTTGTTGTTCGAGAAATTAGGAGTCACATGCTCCGAGGAACCAGGTGAAAAGTACAAGGTGAGGAAGACTGAGCCTTCCTCCAGAATACCCCTGAAGATGACCACCAAGAGGCAATGCACAGGCGCAAAGATAACATGAACTGCTGACACCAGCCTTTTGAACTAACCCAGCCTTACTAATACATATGTATGTTTGTACTGTGTGACTCTATGAAAATGTGTATCTACACTCTATACATATCTGGTAAAATGTGTTGTTGATGTGCAAGCTTTGTGGAGAAATACCCTAGCACCCTGGCGCCAGAATAAACATACCTGCTTTATAACTCTCCCCGAGTTGGAGAGTCTGTTTCTGCGCATCAGAGTTTCCATTATCAAGGAATTTCTTTGCCTTTTTTTGGCAGACACTAAGTTGTCTTATCATTCTACTGGTGGGTCTTTTTTCCTCATCTTTAATATCCCTTAGTCTCATAACAAGCAAAGCAAAACTAAGAAATGAAAAAAAAAAAAAACCAAAAAAAAAAAACCCACAAAAAAACCCAAACCCCAAAAAACCAGTAGTTTCATTTAAGGTTCTGTCTTCTTTTAAATATCAAGTACAGGAAATCCCTTCCTACTGACTAGAGAGACACAGTTAGAGGAAAGCATTACAACAGCTTTGTTGTACCTTGCAAAATTCTGCCCACGAGGGAAATGTGTGGTTTCTGGGATTCTTCTGACACAGACTGATTCCCAGTCAAACTGCAGAGAAAAGACAGCATCAGTAACTTTGAAAAAAGAGGATGAAGGAAGAGCAGGAGTTCAGGAATGAACAGCTTTGGTTCATTTACAGCAGCTGAAAGATTTATAACACTAGAGCTTGTGTGAACACCTGGAAGAATATATTTGGGTTGAACTTTCATCTATCAGTTGATACCATTTCAACTTTTACTTTACACCACTGTGTTTTATGATTTCATCATTCAGCCTCTTCCTGCTCCCACCAAGGTGGGACTTGCTGAGTACATCATCAAAAAGATGAAGGCCAGCCTCATCTGATTACCTGATGACTGCTCAGCAGGTTCGCTGTGGGGATTGCCACCACTCAGCAACTCAGCATGTATGAATCTTCCATTGGGATTTCTGGCTTCCAGATTCAGTGGCAGTGAATCCTCCCTGATAAACAGGCTGCAGAAGTGAGGTGTACTTTAATTTGAGCACAAAGGAATTAATCTTTTTGCCTTATTTAAGATGCTTTACCAAATGAAAGCCTGTTCTAACAGGTAACTCACTTCACTCAGGAGATTCAGGTCAATTCCCACTTCATCAGCAGCCTCTGTATGTGACCTCCTCAATCTATTCCACATTGCGATTTCCCAGCTGCGAAATGGAAAAATTCCCTGCTTCAAAATGATGAGAGGATAGAATCCATCAAGGATTGTGAAATACTCAGCTATCATGGTGAGGGGGAACTTACAAGCACATAGACAGTGATACTTCATTTTAAAAGCTGACCTCTGCTTTTGTAGCATTCACAGTCTTTGCTCTTTTAGACTCATCCCATTTATACCTTATGATTAATATCAGTAATTTAGTATTTCTATTACTCCCTACGTTATTATAGGAAATACCAAAAAAAAACCCAATTAAATAGCTCAAAGAGCTGTGTATTGGCTGGGATTCTACATTGAGATATACAGCATATGGGCCATAGGTCTCTCAGGCATTTAGAAGCATTTTTCCCCTGGGTGGCCCCTTCATTGCTTTACTATATCATAATTAAAACTAAATTGCATTTGGAAAAACAAAATGCTGGACATTTTGTGATGCATTATTCTTGGCCTGGATTTGTTTTGCTTATTCACTCAGTAATTTGTGAAACTCAGTAATTTGCAATGGGTATCCCAGTCATTAGTGCAAATTATTCTCCTTCTACTGTATTTGCATGTAATTGGCTTTTGAAATTAATTCATTTTAATTTCTTAAAAATAATTTGTTACAGGATGTTATTTTCCTTAAGAGGGTTTAATTTCTTAAAAGTGTTCTTCTAGGATTGTGATTAAGATGCATATTTAGAGGAGACGTTTGTATACATTTACCTCCAAAATTTATGTTTCATGTATGTATTCAGAATCAGTATGTGCCACATGCTGGGCCATGCTTAAATTGTTTGGGGTAAAACAGGTTTATATTTGACTCCCCTATGAACCAGAAGATTATCCACCATATCTGGGGCAGCACTTACACCATAACCATATCACATTATTTTCCAGGGAATAAGCATACAGGGATGGCCAGAGTTTTCACTGTGAGTATAACACTGAAATCTTGGACACCCCTGCATATCCTGGACACTTACATGGATTTTTTTTTTTTTTTCCACTAGCATTTCTCATATATTAATGTATTTATCATGTGAACTATGGAAGGTACTTCTTCCCACATTTGGAAAATAAAGCTGCATTATGATGAGAAAAATTTTCTAGTGGAGATGAACACTGAACCTTGATCCTCAGCTATAAACACCTGACCAGCACATCCTCCTTCTGTGCCGCTCCTATACCACTCAAATTTAGAGTATCCATGAGGACCCTTGGATATGTGGTAAAGAACAAACAGCTCAACGGTTTAATTGAGCAATCTCAGAATCCAAGGTAATAGACAAGTAGCTCCATATCACTAAAAATATTCTCTAACCATTGGTGAGGCTCTAGCTAAATCTTAGGTTGTGGGCCCTTCCTCCTAGTAACATTAACACATCTATTAGAATGAGAAAAAAAAAATATTGTGTGACAAGACCTGGTACTCTTTACACAGAAGCTAGAGTGCTGGTGGTTTGGGGTGTTTTTGTTGTGGTTTTCTTTTTTTGTTTTTTTGTTTGTTTGTTTGTTTGTTTGTTTTTTGGTTTTTTTTTTTGTTTTTTTTTTTTTTTCAGGACATTTCTGGCTGTTAGTTAAATATGTGCTTAGGAGAGACCTGAGTGCAGCCTTTTACTCCAGTGAGTCCAGTCACATTAAAATTTCAGCCATTAAATGCAACAAACTAGATTTTTGGAATGTGACACTGACTAAAAGGTAAAAAATAATAATAATGGAAATTAGCTTTGTACAATATTCCTTTCAAAGTGATGTGCCGTGGGCTGTTTAAACCACTGAATGTCAGTATTCATCTTCCTTTCAAATCTAACTTTATGCAGACCCTATATATTACCCAGCAGGTATCTATCTATTCATGCCCTTTGGTTGCACAAAAGTCTCAATGAGACTTTGAGGACCACAAGGCATTTTTATATCACTTACTTAAATTAGCGCGTGTGTGCATGTGCGCACACAATACAATACCTTATATATAGGGTAGTGGTATAATACTAAGGCTTTTGCATATGAGCAAAAGAACAGCCATCCTCATGATGTGTACCAGTGCAATTGGGTGATTCTGCACAACTGAAAACAAAGTCAAAAGAAGAGATCACATCCACAGATATACCTCATTCACATGTGACCGGAGATCATAACAAACAGTACCTCATTTGGTTTATTTAATAAGCACTGGGAACACAGTCTTGAGTATATGTAACACAGTGAAGAAAGCGAGACTGTGCTTGCAGGAATTTTCACTCTAGGAGACAGACAGGCAGCAGCTAAGATGCAAAGCAGCAAAGCAAATGGAATAAGCGCACTGCAATGTCTATCTTTTCTGACTAGCAAGGCTGCAGGAGCTGCAAAAGCCATTTGAAATGAAAGCTTGGAGAGGAATGGTAAAAAAGGAGTGGTTCTTATATCCTAACTGATTGTCCTTCCTTTTTTCCTTTCTCCCGTCCAACATGGGGGAAAACAAGGAGCTTGATTTTGTTAGCACTTAGCAGAAAATCTCCTTGAGAGGACAGCAAAGACATGGTTAGTTTTCAGGATGCTTTTTCTGAATTTTATGTTTCCTAAAAAAAATAAAAATCCTTGTGGGGAGTAGACATATTGCAATTATTGTTTCACAGAGATTCTGTTTCTAGTCCAGGCTTTTTTTCTGAGTAGGTTTTCTCACAGATGGCAGAAAAAGTTGGGGGAAAAAATATTTGTGGATGTGGAGTTATAAAGAGATTTGAGCACTGAGATGGAAAGCTTAAACACTTAAACCTAATGCAGAAGGTGCAGAAAGCTCCCTGGTTTTGAGCTTTTAAGAGTTTTAATGCCATTAGGTAGAAATGGACTGACTGGAAGATAACATGACAGACTGAAAATTCAGGAAGAGCAACACACTAAAGACGCGTAACATAACAGAGGCAGCTGAAAGCAGTGTACCAGCTAAAGTCCAGAACTATGTTTTCAGATAAGGCTATGACAAAAAAAAAAAAAAAAAAAAAAAAAAAAAATATGAATAGGAACACTGGCCAGATTACTTCCAAGGGAGAATATACTATTTACAAAGCCCTTTAGAGATTCACTGGGATCATTCTCTGACTATATTGAAAAAACACTTCAGTTTAGTTTCCTACCTTCCACATTGGCAGCATATTTTTGGCTATAAGCAGTTCTGCAAGGATAACTATTCTGTGAGCAGCAAAGAAATTTCCCACTTTCTTCACCAACAAAATCTGAGGAGAAAAGCAACCGTCCAGAAGGTAAGAGCTCAAAGCAGAATCAAGCTGGATGCCTGAAAGCTGGGAACTACTTGACAAAACCACAGCTTGTGTAGGAGGACAAGTGTATTAATCTGTAATATTTCCGCCATATATTTCTTTCCAGCAGTCTGGTTTTCTCTTTCTTTCTGAAATCGAGAGAATATCTCTGTATCTGTTACAGCTCTATCTGTGAATTAAACAGTCCTGGGAATGTTCATAGAAATGCTTCATTTTATCATATAGATGCAGCCATAGTATCTAGGAAAAAAAAATATATATATATAGCTTTTTTCCTATTGCTTTATGAAGCTTATGACTTCTAAGGACTGGATGAGCTAATCTAGGTATAAACCTTCCTGATGTCCCTGCAAGTTTTCAATTCAGTTACTAATATAATTTGCACTAATTGCTCTGGGAAGTGTTTCCCATCCCATCTTGTACATTTGAGAGTGGATGACTGGCTCCATACAATAGGTAGGATGTACTACAATTTGAAGGACAAATATTCATGTAATGTGTGTAATATTCAGACTGAATAGAAGTTAAGTAAGTCGCAGATTCCAGGAGATTATGTAGCTCTCTCTCTTGCTACAGGTATATGTCCTGGTTCTCAAGTGCAACCCATAGAGCTAGATAAGTAAAAAATGGAAGGTAACATAAGAGCCATTTGTATTTCCTTCCCTGAATTCTATGGGTTTTATTTTAGTTCATCTTCCATCACAAAATTGATGTCATCTCTGGTTTCTCCTATTTACTCCACGGCAAGTGAAGGTCTTTCAGGAAGAAGATGCCCAGTCGCATAATTTTTTTTCCCTTGGTCACACACTTAGGCCTAGGGAAGCTCTGATAGAGTTGAAATAACTCTTACAGAGTTATTGTTAAGGAGGCTGAGGAGGCTTATTGCTCTCTACAGCTTCCTGATGAGGGGAAGTGGAGAGGGAGGTGCTGAGCATTTCTCCCTGGGATCCAGTGATAGGACACATGGGAATGATTCAAAGCTGCATCAAGGTAGGTTTAGACTGGACATTACAAAATGTTTCTTTACCAAGAGGGTGGTCAAGCACTGGAACAGGCTTGCTAGAGAGGTAGTCAATGCTCCAGGCCTGTCAATGTTTAAGAAGTGTTTGGACAACTCCCTTAACATGTTTTAACTTTTGGTCAACCCTGAAGTGGTCAGGCAGTTGGACTAGATGATCATTGTAGGTCCCTTCCAACTGAAATTTTCTGTTCTATTCTATTCTAATGTTCTGATTGAATATTAGAACAGACAATTAATCCCAGAAGCCAAGAATTTACTCATATACAGAGGCAATGAGTCAGGTCTAGAGAATCTCCACTGACTTTTGTGGAGTTATTCCCCAACTAAACCTGTATAAATGAGTAATGAACTAATAACCTGATAGAACTTGAGGATATACCAAAGAAGAAGTAATGAGGATAACAGATAAATCAGGTAGAACAAACTGAGTTATGGGGTGTCCTGGGTCCATTCAAACAACATACACATACTGAAGTGAAATCAATGAAGAAACATCTGGAAAGAAGAGATATTGGTCCTATCAGCACTGTATTTTAGGAGCTGTATCCTGGAATACAGTGACTCAAAGAAAATTTTGTGAGTTATATTTGGATAAGCCATGGTGAATGCCACACTGGGGTAAGAAACGCAGTACAGTTCTTATGCACTATATGCTAGAGCATGGAGACTGCATATAGGGAAATTATTTACCTCTGTTACGTTCATGATGCTGATACTAGAAAACTGCATATATTTTTAATAGACATATTTAAATATATTATAAACACTAGAGAGGGAGTAGGGAAATGCCAGACAAATTACTTCAAGACTGGAGAAAATATTTTACAGTAGCAGACTTAGGAAGTTCGGTCTGTTTACTTTATCAGAAGAGAAGACTGACAGCTGACTTGATGCCAGCATATAAATATCTTCATGGGAATAAAATATAAGGTGCTAAAGCAGCATCCTTGTTATTAAAGCAAGGAAAGACATAGATACAGTATTCAGATGGAGAAACCAGACAAACTGAGAAAAAAAAAAAATCACACACTTTATTTTTTAAACAGTATGGCCAACCCACTAAAGCAAACTACAAAGGAAAACAGTAGATGTTTTCAGATCCAGGACTAAATATTTTCCTTGCATTCCCATATTTTAGTCAGCCCTGAACCTGAGCTCAGTACAAGGGCAATTAGGTGAAAGTTAACAGTTGGTAAGAGATGGTATGCCAGCATAGATGATACTGGATCCAAAGCCTGTCCCCTTCCTCATGATGGGCATCCTTAACAGCCCTTGTATCTTTATAGTCTTTAATACAGATTTCACATATCATTTCTGGGAGACTAGCTCAAGAGTGGAAATTTATTGTCACTTTTGCACTCTTGCTTAAGATGTCTGGAAAGAGGGAAGGATGAGCCAAAAGCCCCAGAAATCATTTTCTCGTTCAATAATGCACTGGGGAAAAAATAAATAAATAAATAAAAAGAATGTAGAATGTCAGTAGAGGACATACTAAGATAATTTTAATGAGAGTTACCAGAGAAATGCTATTTCAGTGGCTTCTACATACTTTGTAAACATTGTTTCCAAGCCCTCTGTTAAACAGAACAACAAAAGCTGTAGCTAGTCCTATTTTAGTGACTTGGACACAGTGATAACAAAACCAGCAGCTTTTCTTTTCACTTCCAGAAATCAGCAACGTCAGCTATTCTCAGCATGCTGAAAATAAAGTTAAACCCAAACAGCTGAGAGACGACTGTTGACATTTGCCTCACTGTTCTACCTCTAGGCTTCTTTCCCTGTAATTCTGTACAAAACTTGCCAGTTTTGTGATGCTTTTTAAAAGCAAAATTGGAGCAAGTTCAAAGTGAACTAGTTGTTCAATAACTTGTTCCTCTGCCTTCGTTTTTGTGATTACTTTTCCAGAATGACAGTATGAGTTTCAGTTGAAACAGTTGACAGTTTTTGTATGTCCTTGTTGTAAATTGTTTATGGAACTATTTTTTTATCTTTTTTTTTTTTTTTTTTTTTCCCCCTGTTCTCTTTGCTATTGGTGCTACACCCCACTCGTAGTAACCAGTATTTATTAAGTGTGAACAATGTCCTTTGGGAAATTTAAGACACAGGGAACAAATAGGTCTCAGTTTCAATCAACTGTTAGTGAAAATAGAGAATATAATTCAGAAAGAAAATCACCCTGGCTGAACCAGAGAATAATCTAGCAGACTGATTTTGTTTCTAACATGACCATATTATGGAAGGGCCAACTTCCAGACACTTGTGCTAGAGAGAAATTCTATGGATCTCAGTGGGAACTTATTGCACTATTTAATATTACTGAGGGAGGCAAAATCAGTCCCATAACAAGTGAATATATTTTTAGAGAAATTGATTAGCATTAGTAAGCTTTGCAAAATAGAAATGAGGTTTTGAAGGCAGAGCTGGGTACAACTACATATGAAAGGAATTCAGAAGACAGAGGAGAGAAATTTTAAAAAGACTTCATGATAGATAAAGAACATAAAAGTTAGGAAGGAAAGATAAGAGTACATATGTAGACAAGGGAAGCTGTATCAGGCACTGAAGGGAAAGAGCATTATCTTAAATTTCTTGGAGAAAGAGGGCCTGGATGAGGCCCTCTAAATAACATTCAGAATGGCAGTCTAAGGTTATTTAAGCTCTTGTGCTTCTGATAGACAAGGGTAAGATAAGACTTCAGTTGGAAAGAATTAGAGTAATAAAATATAAACCTGTGCTGGAGACTAAAGAAGATTTTGAGAAAGGAAATCAGAATCAAAATTTTAACATTAGATTTTGTGCTAGGAGACAAGACAGTAACACCCAATGGGCCTTTGAGAGAGCCTGAAAGATTGTGATGGGCAGGAAGCTAAGGAATATCAGTAGAGAAAAAAGTGAATTGGAGGGATGATCCTAAATGAGAACACACAAAAGTCCTTTGCATCAGGACTATGCAAAAGGCTACCAGTTTCAACACAGGGATGGTACAAAAGCAGATGAGATAATTCAAAATTGTAGCAAAAAGACAAGCTGGGAGACAAAGTTTTAAAAATATAGGTGACTGAAAGGTGCACTTAGGTTGTGACTTCTTTAAATGAGTTCTTGTCATCTCCCATTGAACATCTTTTGAAATTAGATACCGTGATGCAATACACTCAAAAGTGACCAAGTATCCATTTAAGAATATGCCAGTAGGATTGAGAAATTAAAATCGAAAGACAGTATGGAGGAGGAGGACTCAACAGCAAGGAAATTATTTATTAGAATAAAAGAACCATGGGAGAAAGGTGCTGTTGGTCAAAAAGAAGTCAAAATCAAAGAAAAGACAATCAAAAGAAACAATAAAGATGATGCACCATTTGGGGAGAACTATTAGGGTTTTGACTAAAATCAGTAGGAAGAGAGACTGTACCAAGGACTATTAAAGATGAGCCCAGAGGAATAATAAAAACCAGTGAAGACATCAAAACACTCTAAATCAGTTTTTTTTCAATTAACTGTTCTTAATGGAAAATCAGGGCTTGCTTTAATTATATTTGCTTTTCTCCTCTTCTGTGATAAAACTGAAGAACAAAATAGTCGATCCTTCTGGTTTTTGTGTATCATTTTTCTCTAACCTATTTTCAATGGCAAACTAGAAACGGAAAAAGGAGGAATATGCATTTTCAAACAAAAAATATTATATTGATTTTTGAAACTAGAGTATTTGGCTACTTTTTGAGCTTTGCAAACCAAAGATTATATCAAATGATTAAAGATTAAGAGACAAACTGGGTGGTATTAAAGACAAAAGGCACATGTTTGGAAATTACCAGACTTGAAAAGTAAAAGAAGCAAAGGCTTCGTTTCTTGAACATTAGAGAATGAGAACAAACAACCACAGTGTAAGTCAATGAACAGTGAAATGCAGATCTTTCACCTTACCAGTCTAATGGATCTCTCAAAACAGCGAAAATGCAGTGAAATCAGCAATCATGCTAGTAGATCTTGACATATCAGGGGGTTTAGGAAGGTAAGCAGAGAAAACCATGTCATAACTGGCATGAGTTTTTTCTTGACAGTCAATAACAGCTGCTGTAAGATAAAGAAAGGATGTTTTGCACGCACCAGGGCTGGATCCGGGATGCATCCTGATTGCCTCTCTTATCCAAATGGATCTTTGTTTTTGAGAGGGTCTGAGCTGTAAAATGTAAGTGTGAAATAAATGAGAAAAGCATATAAGGTTTAGAGATAGGAAACACCATGGAGACAAATGGAAAGGTAATTGCACGGAAGAACAAAGGAGTTTATGTAAATGTATCTGGGCATGTTAGGTGAACTTTTCAGTGACTGCATCTCCCCATGCAGGGGAATTCAACTTTTAAATACTCTCTCTCCCGACACTCTTTTTAATCTTTTTTTTTTTTTTTTTTTTCCCCCACAGTTTTTTTTTTTTTTTTTTCCCCCCACAGATTTCTAGCTTTAATTGTGCAGATCTTAGACCTTAAGGATGTTGTTTTCCATTAATTATGATATACAATGCTGACACGAGGTCAGAACTTAATTAATTTCAGTTCTTTGACTACTTCTAAAAGGCAGCAGGAGAGGGGAGAAGATGAATACTTTATGTCTTCTGAAAAACCAACAACAATTACTTTAAATAAAAAGACCTTCTCTCTCCAGGAGTAACAAAAATGTAATGTACAGAAATAGATGGCACAATTTGTGACTGTGTGAATTTTTTATGAAGATATATTTCCACATTTGCTTCTCCCAGATCATGTGAGTTACAAGCATGGTTTCTGATAAGTATCCTATTTTTGTGGCTCTGACTGCATACTGTTAATTCCAGTTTTAAATAATGTATCCTTAAGTGGCATATGTATGTTTGTGTCCTATAAGCCCATGAGTAGAAAAGAATATTGAACCTAATTGATCCAGTTTTGACAGCCACAGAATACAGCATTATATTGGAATATGCATTTGGTGCATTTGTCTACATCTTCCCAACCTAGGAAAAAAAAAAATAATCTGGTCAGCTTCTGTAGCAAGTATTATCAATAAAAAGCAACAGAGTTGTGTCAGTCATAGTTATTAAAAATTTTCCTCTGAAATTCTTTCATGCTAAAAAAGCATCTTTTTAAAAAAAACATTTCTGTATGTGAAACTACTTTCTTTATAATCAGAACTTACATTTTAAAGTACACTAGAAAACCAGAAAGTTTGTATTTTAGCAACAGCTATTTTCATTCCAGAGTGCTGTCATCATATCTCAGGGTACATGAAGGCAATTTACTTTATGTTTCTGTTTGTTCCTATGAACCTGATTCTGTGGTGAAGCCATGTGACTACCATGATGAGTCTCCAAAATGGACACTGTATTGCAGCTTGGGTACTGCAGTCAAACCTGGGACACCTGGCTATTAAAAACACAAGGCAGATGAACTAACTGGAGGGGAGAGTGTATCTTTTCGTGAAAAGTAAAAAAATTAAAACAACCAAACAAAAAACAAACCTGTACAGAACAGTGAGAGCAGGGAAGAAACAAATAAACACTCTTAAAACTATCTCTAGTGATGGGTACTGATAGATAGATTGTCTTTTCCTCTCGAAGAGAAAGTCAGTGCAAAAATAAAAATGTCCACAAATAC
Organism: Athene cunicularia; assembly: GCF_003259725.1. Taxonomy (NCBI): domain Eukaryota; kingdom Metazoa; phylum Chordata; class Aves; order Strigiformes; family Strigidae; genus Athene; species Athene cunicularia. Next base: position 118,294,431 of record NW_020799091.1, read on the forward strand.
ATTCTCTGCCTGAGTGATATTTCATCATCTGCAGTACTGGCCCCTTAGGTCCCTGCAGAAAATCCTGGGCTTTTGTACATGTCATGGCATTTCTTTCTCTCATATTTTCTCCCTTTCTCTCTTCCTTGTTCTCTCCCTCTGCCTGCCTTTCTTTTCCACTCTCTCCTCTCCCACTCCCTTTCTTGATTTCTCTCCCCCCTCCCCCTGACTCCCTCACATATTTTCCTAATTAAAATATCACCCTTATTGGATCACGCTCTGCCTGTGCGCTTGCGCATACTGGATGTGGGCAAAACAGTTTAGCACAGCTTCTGTGAACAACCAAGGATGGGCACAGGCACAGGTACCAGGGCTGAGCGGGGCTGCAAGGCCTCTGATCTGGCACACATAAAGGAGATAAACTGAAAAGGGCACATAACTTAGGACCTGTTTGCCAGAGACGTTACTCTTCCATTGCAAGAGGAAACCCAGCACAGCAGGCTTTGATGTCATCAGAAAAGAAGAGAAAGGCTCAGCTTCCAGCTAGTGGGATTAGTGCAGTCAGCACACTGAGCAAGAGGATTTAGATGCAATGCTTGGGCTGTGGCGTTGTGTCAAGGGCATTGCTGCACGTGAGCAAACTGGAGCACAGGGACATGGTGGCACACAGAGTAGCTACAGTTTCCAGGACATTTATTAGCCCACTGTGGCAGCTTTGTTCAGGGTGCTCATGAAAAGGGAATCACCATGAGAGTGGGGGTACCCAGAGCTGTTTCTAGAAAGACTGACAGGGCCAGAAGTCACTGCACACCTCCTGGGTTAGATGTTCTCCTGACTGACTTCGTGTCAAGGACTGGCCTGGGCTTGGTGGGTGAGCATTTGGCTTTGAAGATGACATTAGGAGCACTATGACAGGACCAAGTAAAGACAAGTCACACAAGCAGTACATTCACAGGGGAAACCACACCTCATGTAAATGGCCATAAAACATGTAACGAGCTTCAGTTAAAAGCATTTCTTAGTAATTTCACCAAAGAGACAAGGCATGTACCTGAACGGTTCTTTCTCCCCCATACCAGGACAATGTGTCCCCTTCAATGCCTCTGATCTAGAAACAAAACCTAGCATATACCACATAACTATGCATCGATACAAACACACTGCCAAACTGGGACCTGTATTCACACTTTTCAATCAAGATCATTATTTCAGCCTTTCCAAACAATTCCAAATTTTGCAATCTTGGTTTAGTGACCATCTCTAAAAATAAGAAAGCAAGGTACAACTGTGCTGTCGCAAGCCTATACACACCAGAAATCCCCTTCTCTTTAGTTTCCAGTCCTTCCATAACTCGGGCATACGCTAGTTACTGACCACAGACAAACTTCTGTTCCTTTAATGCAACAGGATAAAGATTATGAATTTTTACAAATTTCAGTTGACAGATGTGGCTGTTTTTCACTGGAATTGTTTTCCACTGGGAATAACCCTTTTAAATCTGTAATTGTGTTTGAAATCTTTCCATATTTCTGATTAAAATAGCCTCCCAAGAACAAGTGGGTTCATCATAACCAGGCATATTATTAGCTTTTATAATTTCTTGCAGAAACACCCTATTGGCTTTTTGGAGCTATTAGAGTATAATTTCCTGAATCTGAAGACTGCTGTGTGAAGAACTGGGTGGGGGGTTTATTTTTATTTTTTTTTTTTCCTTTTTTAATAGAACAGCATATCTGGTATTTTATGTGATCTAATTGCAAGTAAGATCATACTCAAGAAATGAAAGCCTATGTTCAAGCTGAGGTGACAGATAACCTTCAAGACCGCTATAGCTTATGAAGGGATTAGAGGAGAAAAAACTGCAAAGTGAACTTTTGAATCAAATATTTTGAGCTAGAGCTATGAAAGAGGAATCCAGCTCATTCTAAACACCATCTGTTTGCTGAGTGTACTTGCATATTTTCAATTGCTTTATTCCACAAACTGCTATTTACTTCCCTGAAACGTCCCTTGGTGTGAAGATAACATCTCATAATAAGCTGCTTCCATTTTGGGGCTACTGTTTGTGGGCTGTGCAGTGGTATTAGAATTACCAAACTTATCCAGAATCTGAACAAAGCAAACAAAACAATTAGTGGAACTTTAAAAAGTAGTGAAAAATATGTTCATCTCTCTGAGAGGAACACTAAAGGGGAAATTACAAAAATAATAATAATTGAGACATTATGTCTCTCATCATGTGTACTTCCAACTTCATATTTTTCCCCCATGCCTACAGTTTCTATTTTTTGATAATTACAAAGAACTGGCACTGCATGTGTTCTGATATGAATGCTAACATTAAAAGTTTCCTACCCAAAACAGTACTTTCTGCTTATTTCCTAACTTTTTAAAGATGTTTCCCTTTTCCCTTTTAAGATTTCATTATTGATGCAAACTGAGAAGTTATCAGAAATGATATATAGAGGCACCACTTAAAGCTCCAAACAGTAATCTGAGTTGGATTGTACTGCTGAAAGCAGGGATTCATCTGCTTTCTGTAAAAGATAGCATGCACAGTATGCTACCCTAAATTATAGCATTTAAGTATGGCCTCCCGAATGTCTGTCTGTGCCAGCACAATTGTCTGCGTCACAGCAAACCCCAGAGAGCTGGGGAGCTGCTTGCACAGTATGAGCTAAAAATTATGCCCTGTGTTAAGTCTGCTTCCATATAGATACTATTCCCATTTCTGGCCCACCAGTTATAACAGAAACATTTTGCAGACAGTATTGTATTTTTCTCTGCCTGTCAACTTCAGTTTTAACATTTTTATTTCCTAGGATAATAGGTAATGGAGAAGGTGCTACAGACAGTAAGTTGCCTGTGAACTTGGGGTCAGGAATATCCAAGATCTACATTTTAAGACCCTTACTCAGGAAAATAAACCCTTACACCTTAAGAAAGTCCCATCAAAACCAACCGAGCTAAGTAATGCTTTCTGAGGGATATCTTCACATTCTTGTCAAGTTCACTATATCTTCACATTGTTGTCAAGTTCACTATACCTGCTTGAGTCAAAACTATTACAGTCTAAGAGCACAGTCATGATATCTGAAAAAAATTCCTGTGTGAAAATGTTTTCACGATAAAGGTACTTGCAAAGTGAAAGAATGATGGAAAGTTTCCTGTCCTCATGAAGCAAATACATATACATATATCAAAGCAAACATATAATGTGGTAATTTTATTGCATATAGAACATAACTACTGATGTACAGTGTAGTCAGTTGGAACAAACTGCAAATGAATGATGATGAAGCTAGCAGATAAGGAAAACATCTTTATGTTGTTATATAATCAGCTTGATCAAGTTACATTAACACATTGGTGCTGTTTTGGGCTCAGTGCTATTAGCAGAAAAAACACTTAAAAAATTATACTGACACCTTCTCCAATTACATTAACCCATTCCCTGCTCTTTTAGTAGTTAATGTATGAACTTATATTTCCCTTTTTTTTTCTTTTTTTTTTTTTTTTTAATCATTACACAAAAGGTGTTGTGAGAGAAGGTTTGGTTAATTGTGTGTGTCTGTGTGTGTGTCCGCTCATACCCCTTTGCTTGACATTTTTTCTTTATTTAAATTCTTTGGGTTGTTTGTGTTGTACTGGCATCTGTTGGAGCTTGGGTCCAGTACAGCAAGGACAGTGAATGATGCTAGAAAGCTTTCAGGTTCCACTGTCAATCAGCAAAGACACTGAGCATTTCAGTGTATATTGACACCATCCCATTCCCCCTCAAAAAAGCACCCTTACTTCCCCTACTCACGTAACACATGCTTCTAGGCATATAGTAACATTGGTTTCAATGCAGAAAAGGCTTGGCTATAACACCTCCTGAAATCCTCATGGGACCAGATATCTAAAAAGTTCCTCTGAGGTCGGTTAGGCCCTGATACCACAGACTCCTGAGAGAATCTGAAGTTTTGGAGCTTGTCTGTTTCATTGCTTGGGGATGCAGTGGAAATATGCTACTTTTTGGTCATCCAGCTTGGTTTGGCGTTCCTCTCCTGATTTTTGAGTGGTACAGAGTGGTTCAGCTTTGTTGCTACTGACCAAGAAGGACCCTACCAAACTGTGGAACCCTCTCAGTCAATCATCTCTTACCAGAGAGCAATCTGAGGCACACTGGGCCTGAGGGATGGGATTTCTCAAACAGCTTTCAGACTTGACATTACTCTGCTCCCTCTGAATTTATTAAGACTTTTCCTTTCAAAGGAAATGGGCACAGAGTCAGACTAATGTTGAAGGCTTTAGAAAAATCTCATTCTTTGTGTCACCTCTCTTCCATTAGTCTTTGAGTCAGATCCTCACCTTGAGTATACTGGAATAGCTTCATTGATTTAAAGGGAGCTGCCCTGATTTACACAGCTGAGAACCTGTCTGCCTCTATTTAAAAAGCAGTTCCTCGACCCTTCAGTGGATATAGGAGCCTTATAATGAGGGCTTAGAGACCAGTTGTCCATACAAAATATAATTGTTTCAAAGTAATGAAACGTTGCCTTCAGTCATCAGGAATCTGCTGAGACCAAATCTGGTGCTGACCTGCACATCATGCATACTTCTGAGCTTCTCCATATATTCTGGACTTTACAGAGATCCACAGCTGGTTTTCAATGAGTAAAGCCAGCTCTAAATAGCTCTGTAGCCACATTAGTGTAGGACTTGCAGCATGGCTTGTTAGTATGCTGAAACAACTGCCCCCCACTCAGAATGAGGTAGCCCAAGTATGCAGGCTGTGTGGCACCATGCTGTGCAATATAGACATATCCTTGATGGCAACACCAGAACTTCAGAACTTCTCGGAACTGGTCCTCTGAAGTCCTGTTGTTTTTACTATTCTTAGGTGCATAAGACTAGGCAGCCGCTCACCCTCGCTACCTATGTAGTCTCACAGTCTTTAAAAGCACGTATCGTCACTGCGCCCCGATAGTGTTGCCCTTGCAACATGGGACCCACAGCATTTCCCTTACAACAGGGCACCCACAGCAACTGGGCAAAGCCTTGTACTAACTCTTCCTTCAGAAAAAAAAAAAAAACAAAAAAGAAACCCACACAAAAAAAAAAAAACCAAACAAAAAAAACACCAGAGCATTGCAACCATTCTCCAAAACCCCTGTGTTTAAAGCTAGATTGAATAACAGCTGCAATTCTCAGCATCTCCTTTCCTATCTTATTGAGGGGGAACTGAAACAAAATAAAACCGTGGGGCTGATCTGTAAGGGTGCTTAGCTACTGCACTCATCAGGCAGTGCCTGGAGCCCACTGACACAAAAATGTTGTGACTTGGAAACCAGTGTGAGCAAGGGAGTGAAACTGGAACCAGGAATCCACTTTGTGGATTTAAGACTAAATGATTTGCTCAAGTTTTCACAAAAAGTTTGTGGCAGAACAAGAAATTCAGGTAGGATCTCTTGAGAACCAAAGCTAACACTCTTTTCCCTAGGATGTTCTTCCTGCCTCCGTATAGCTAGAGGGAAATGTCTGTAAAAACCCAGCATATTATGCACCACTTTCTAAAATGATTCCATGTTCTTGTCAGCTGGTATATCTTTCTTCATGAAAATCAGCCTCTCATCATCTAACCAGCCCTGCAGCTGTTGCTGCATAGATTGTCATAACTGAGCCTTGACTCTCTGTTTTGCCTTTGAAGATAAGGCAGCATGGTTTTATTGCAGTATCTGTCCAAATTTCCTAACATGCTGAGCCAGAGGCTGGTGTACATTTCCTTCCCTTCCATACCCCACTTTGTTGTTATTTCTCTTATATGAATATGTTTGAAGGCTGATCTAATACCCAGTGAAGTCTGTGGAATAACCCATTGACTTGACTAGAAACTGGATCCAATATATAACAACAGACAATTTCAGAAGCAATCTAATTTAATTTACTTTGGTATAAATTTAATTTAACCCAATTTAGATTACCTAAGTACCAGGACTAGATGTACTGCAAGCCTAGTCCACACCATGTAATAATACAGGATGGTTCACAGACTTCTCCCCCTCCCACCAAGCTAGCATCATTGAGTTAACTATGATACTGGGAGCAAAGTACTCATGTCAAAATAGCACTGCCCTCAGCCTAATGATTCCCCCAAGAGGCAAGGCTCATTAGCTTGTGCACTGTGCCATACTAATGTGCCATTATCTGGGATAGTTCCATGCCTTCGAACCAGTCTATAAAACCAGAAATGCCCTGTGGAGCTAATAGACATGAGTCGTTTCCCCCATCCCCATTAGAAATCAGGGTATCAGTCAATCCCTTTGTTAATCTCTGATGAAAAGGTGAGGGATCCGCTGCAGTGCTGGTCAGCTATCTCTGGTCATCTACAGTTGTAGTAAAACTGCTTGTCTGATATATATTTCTACACCAAGACAGCATGTTCTGGTGTGGACAAATTATCCCCCTTTCTACCTCAGAAGTTCATACATTAGGACATTAAGGGATCATTTATATGTGTTTGTACTTATGCAGACATGTATAGCAATAAATGCTCTCATGTGAAATAAATGGATGCGATTACAAACCAGCCATGTTTTGAGGAAAAGTTTTAAAAAGCAAAGACTTTTAATGATTTTTTCCTGAGGTCTCCTCTGTTATTTCCAATGAAATAGCTTGGAAATTAAACGTTTAAAGTTATACATTAGTTAATTTCACCGATGTAACATATCTGAAGTAAACATAGGACTGATATGCGGTATATAAACAGTCTACACTGTGGATCTGTGGATTCTTTACGCAGTAGGGATCCTAATTTCCCTACCACACAGGCAGCCATTAATCTCTCACTATGACAATTATTTATTTAAATTCTATAAAGTTTTCTTATAATCCACAATTTTTCTCAGACAACCATGTGTGATGGGGAAAATAACACGGATGAATGCCAGCAGTCCCTTCAAAATCAGCCTAATACACTGCTCTCAGAAGCATTTAGAAATTCATCAGATGTCACTCCTGTCCAGCTACTAGGATGATCATTTATAATCTACATCACCTGAGAAGTGAACATATGGAATTTGTCAACATTTGCTGACTGCCTGTGCTGCTGGTTGCACTGTTGATCCAATTCAAACACATGTCTTCGATTCCTTTGGTTGGCTGGCCCTGTTCCTTTCAAGGCTGACTAGATATTATCTCAGCAGCCCCAGTTCTCCCTTTTAAGTGCCAGCTTCTGAAGTTTCAGACTTCAGTGAACTGCAGAATTCAGTTTAGAAAGCATCTAGTTTCCCCTCCAGTCACCGGGTACCCTCAACATCTTCATCCATGCCTCTCTTGGGGATCTCTTCAGCCTCCATAAGACATCCTACTTTATCTTGTTTTTCAGGTTTCAGCATGCAACTCTATTCTGCCAATTCACTTATTTTGCAATTGAGTTCCAGTGAAAGATGCCTTTTGAGTCATGTACACACAGAAATCTTTTTAAATCTTTCACGATTAACTTCCCTCATTGTACAAATCCACTAGCTCATCTTTTCTCAGCCAGAACATTTTCCATGCTTTCCTCTTCTGCTCTTCTAAGAGAACAGAGAGCCTCAAAGAATGGCTGCATTAGTCGTGTTTTGTTTTTTTTTTTTTTTCCTGCAACACTTTCACCCTATTCTGGTATTTTACTTTTTTTCAAATTCCCCATTTTTTCGCCTGCTATTGATATTGTTACGAGTATGGGGAAGCTATGGAACTGTTAACAGTTCTGACTTCTGCTTTCTCTTTGGTCTCCCTGAGCACATAAACTTCTCATCTTCATTTGGATGGATTTTAATTATTTTCCATCGGTACCAATTGCCTATTTTCTGCAAAGATTATTTGGGTTCCTAAACAGACACTTTTCATCAGGCTGAAATCCTATTCAGGGGTCAGACCTTGCATTTCCTTCTTTTAAAAATATGCAATATAGATCAGTAGACATTTGAAAATTAAGGATATTCATTTAACATCAATTAGAATTCAATGTAATTGCCTAGGTTTTGGGAGTATTTAAAAAAAATAAAATCAGAAGTTCATATATATATATATATACCAAATCTTATCTAATGTTACACCTCACTAATGGCAAGTTAGAGCTTTGGCAAAAGAGGTCTGATGATGATTCTTTGTGTCTTTTAAAGTGCTGCTGCTCCTAGCTTTTCATTCAAATCTCTTCCCACAAATAGTTTCATCTTCAGCCTGTAACTTGTAGTAATTAACACCACCCTGCTCCTTATTTGCCTTTAAGAAAGTCTGTGTGCTGGAGAGGAGAGTTTAAATTAAGATGCCAGACTATGAACTGGAGGGACTGAAATGCAGGCACATGTCCTGTTTTGGCAAATCTTCCAGAGAGACAAAAAATTCTGACAGGAGAATAGGTTGTACAGCTAAAAAACTGCAGTGAGATTCAATACAGACCTCATCTGCAAAAGCTCAGGCTGGCTTTCTTTACAAACTAGAGAGCAACACTGCAGGCTTTCCCCAGACAGCCAAAGGTGCTTTTAGCCCTTACTCACAGGCATGCCTCATAGGTCAATTTTTCATTTTTGATTTCTTACTTGCAAGAGATTTCTATACCTGTTCGTTTACACAGAATATCATAGCAGCCTCAAAAACTAGCTCAGGGCAAGATGACAGGAGAGACTACAGAAATACTAACCAAGCTACTTAATCCTATTTGTTAGCAAAACTAGCCAGCATGGGTGGAACAATGTTCTGATGTAGATTCTTTGCACCTAATTCTGTAGCTACTGAGAAAGGGGTTAAAGAGGAAGCTGGCCATCAGCAGATTAAAAAGGAAACAGGGAATTACACTGGCTTTTGATACGAAGAAGAAATCAACTTGAGAAGAAAGAAATGGGAAACATGAACATCAGTTACATGGGGGAAAGATCCTGAACCAGCCAAATCCTCGTCTGGCACAGACAGTAGTTGCCCATTCCGTGGTCTCCTCTGCCTAGGCCTTACAGAGCAGCCTCCCCACGCGGTGAGCAGCCAGCCAGTGGACCTACAGGACTCGGTACAACATGTAGGAACCCACACCTCAGTGGGCATATACTAACTTGCAGGGTGCTTTCACACCAGGTGGATCAGCAGGTTGTAGCGAGCAGAATGGATGCGCATCCTCAGCAAGAGCTGTGTGCAAGTAGGGGAACCTGCGTTCTCAGGGGAGGGGAGCTGTGACCTTGCAACCCACTTGCACTGAGTGCGGATGAGCTAGGAGGGGCGGCAAATACAGTGTACGGGGTGAGAGGGAAATTAGGTTAGGATTTTTTAGGATTATTTCAGAAGGATGTTTAGAAAAGCACAGATGTTTATTAATATTTTGGAAGTGTCTCTTATTGTGGTGTATTTGTTGTATGGCTGATGCTGGTCTTGAATTGCTATAGTTCAGTGATTGCCAGTTAAATACATGTCATTAATAAAACAGTAAGTTACTTTAACCATGATTTGATTTAAATTATGAGAACCAAGCAGGTTTTTTTCCCTAATAGGTGTCTGATCATTAAAAATAAATAGTATTGCTTGTATTTTGAGGCAAAGTCAAGATATTTTTGTATCATTTAAAACAAGGGCTGGATGAAGTCCCAGAAGAGATTGCCTACTTCTGTGAAAGATCCTCTCTCCCTCCTTGATGTCAGATTGGTCTCAGAGGACCTCTTTCCTGCAGAGCCCCTTTCTCTCGTGTGTTTGGCCACTTCTTTCTTTATAATAACTGATAACCATCATGCATTGGCCTGCTCTGACTGTTTCACACCTTCTTTTTTTTTTTTTTTCTGGAATCTCATACCTTTCCATATGGATAAAACCCAGCCAGAATCCAAATTAAATGAACTGCTGAATATAGAGTCAGCTGAGCAACAAATAAATATTCCATATTTATCATATCTTATTTCTCCAAGACTGAATTTGTTTCACATAATGCTAGACAACCTGTGTTTGCTTGATTTCTTATAAGGATGCTGGGGTGGCAGGTAAGAGAAGGGGCTGTATTAAGTAAGAAAGGATATAATATCAGATTACTTGACCTGCAGACAGCTAAGTAAGATTCTTCTACAACTAGATCTAGCTAGACCATGTCTATATATGGTCTTGCTACAGTGGCAATTAAGCACTCTACCCATAATCTATAGAAAAATCTCATCCTTAAGGGTGCCCTTAGGAGGTAAAGAAATATTTTACTGATAAGAAATTGGAGTAAAGAGAACTTAAGTGGCTACACTTAGACAACATATCTGCAGCCCAGGGAGACTTGAAAGCAGTTCTTCTAAATTCCAGGCCAGCATCCTAAATATTGAACTGCTCTTCCCTGGGAGAGGAGAGGTCTGAACAGGAAAGTAAAAAGCCTACGGGATTTAGCAGGACATTCAGTTGCTGGAAGTTGTGGCTTTCAGAGCCCGCTGTAGCCACAGGCATAGCTTGGTCTCGAAAGCTGGCTGCACCTTAACCACCTCAAAACGAACATGACCAGGAAGCTACAAATCAGCCAGGGGAAGAAATAAAACAACCTCGGCTAGCTGATATTCCACTTCTGCTGCAGGAGAGGAATTAACACAGATTTACCAGATGGGCCGAGGGACTCTGCTATTGCACCATGTAATGAAGAATGTGGGACACAGGCCACAGCTGCACACCTCTGCCAGTGCAGTCCTCTAGGTCACGCTGTGCCTTACGACACTGGAGGAGGACACTGACACAGGAGGCCATCTCCTCAGATGGCCTATGATTCATATACACTGAAGAGGAACCATCCTGACAGAGCAGGCTGGTTTTCCCCCAGAAGTCCATTGCTGAGCCCAAGAGCAAAAGCCAGGGACAGCTGGATGAGAGACTGGATTTTTTGCCATGATAAGAAATAACTCATATGCATTCTAACCCAGAAGTGAAAAGAGAAAAAAGAAAATACTAGGAAGATTACAAGGGAAGACAGGAAGATGTAGAAGAAGGAGTATAAAACAGCAGAGGAATAGCATGAGTCAGGGGATGTAGGAGGGACACACAGGAACACAGCCCTGAAAGCCTTTGGTGGAGCAGAAAATAAATTCAGAGAGATAGAAAAAGAAAACAAAGCCTCACTGAAGAAGAGAGAGGAAGGCAGGAAATTATGAGAATTATGCAACGCATCAAAGGAAAAGAGAAAAAAAAAAACAAAAACAAAAAGGAGGAAAGAAAGAGATAAAAAAAAAAGAAAGCAAGCAAGAACAGCAGTGTGATACATGTTCTCCAAAACAGCCATTAAAGTAATGGGGAGTGGGTTTAATTTTATTCCCTTTCCTACATGGCACGCTACTTTATAATGACAGCTCACATGGGTATACAATACATACACATTTTTTAGATATCTATATATAAACTTTTTATTTATTCCATTTCAGCATTTTCATAAATTATTGACTTCTTCATTCAAGAAATGCTGGAGGGAAATGAGAGGCACTATTTATGAAAAAAACAAAAAACAACAACAACAACAACAAAGAAACACAAAAAAACCCCAACAAAAACCCAACACAAAAATCCTACAAAAGCATGGTTCAATTTTTCTGTAAATCACATCAAGTAATTCTCTCTCAGAGTATCTATTTTGCAGGACATTAAGGAGTCTTGATTTTCAAAGAATGCCTCCTACATACCATCTAAAAATCAGACCATTCTGAAGTGTCCAGTTGGCATCCAAAAGCTGAGACATGCAAAGTTAGCAATGATGCCTGGAAACCCCAGATCACCAAAGGTCACTTTTGTCACCCCTTATATCACTCTCCCTGCCTGCATACGCTCCCTGCTGAGTCACCGGACTTGAACACAGACAGCTCTCCATGCTCAGAACAAAGTCCATCTCAAGAGTGGTGTCAGCTTCCTTCTCTGATACGCTTGTTGGAAATTATTAATCTAATGTTTGTCTTCTGGCAGTATCAAATGCGGACAGACAGCTATGAATGTTTGAAGTTTAATTATTTCTCTAAAGATGTAAATGCACTCGAAGGCTTAGGGAATGGGGATGTGTTTTAATAAGTACTAACATAGGTAAAATAAACAAGCACATTATTTGGTTGGATGGAAGGGGGAGCAAACTTACATTAATTATTCCTTTCTTTTCATTATAATTGAAAAGCAGCTCAATTGAAAGCCCCGCTCAAGCAGGACTATAGATGAGGAGAGACCTGCTTCCACAGGGTCACTAGTTACATCTTTTTGATCTCCCTTGTTAGAGAAACAAACTTAAAGTTGAACTGAGGAAGAAAACGAATCATAACAATTTTTTAAAAATTACATACAACCATCACGTTCTTGCTGCCAAAATTGGTATTGATCTTGGCAAACCATTTGCTCTCTGTCTTCCCATTGGTAAAATCTCAGTGAACATTCATGATCTTACTATTTACAGTTTCAAAAACATAGGAAGAAAGAATAGCATGGTCTCAAGATAACGTGTGTGTGTGTGTGTGTGTGTGTGTGCGCGCGCATATATAGTCAAGCTCTAAATTTGCTAGGCCCTGAAAAACTCTTTCAGTTAGGAAGTAATACAGCTGTTTTCTCTCCATTTTGCAGTTATAACCTCTTTATTCTTTTTAACGTATCCTGGTTTATTTTATGTTTAAAATATCAGAATCAAGTTTGCAGGTTGTAATGATCTACTGGTAGCGCTATTGCTAATGAAATTTTGCATAACTATAATCAGTCAAAATTATTTTCCTCTTCTGTGACATGATTCTGTGCAAAGGCAGAAGAACACCATTCCTGAGGCTGCAGTGTCAAGGAAAAAGCATTTTCTTAGAATAATGGTGGTTGAGTACCTTTTCAGTTTCTTGATCTCCAGAAGACTCTTCAATTCAGCCAATCTGGATTCACCCTGAATTCCTTACATTCAGATTTTCCCATCTAGCACAACAATCACTTTACTTTAGTGGCAAAAACTTACCTTGCTGATGGTATTTGTTATATACTGACTTAATATCTACAAAATGGGTAGTTTTGTTCACACAGTTCTTTTCTCTGAAAGAGTTTCCATATTGTGGTGATACACGCTGAGATTTCCCTTCCGAGGGTAGTGAATTGTGACGCCAAAAATTACTCCCATTTTGTATTCCTGGCTCAACTATTAAAATGGACAGTGCTTTCATTTTGCTCTAGAGGTTCTCCAATATTCTGATAACACCTCTCTTCCTGTCCTTTACCTCACTGACACACCCTTTAATTGCAGTTCTCTCCCAAAAGTCAACCAGTTCCTAGAAAGAAATGTAGTTGTGACGTTACAGTACAGAAATATGTCTAAATAGATGTGTGCTATCATGTTTCTTAAGCTGCTGTGGTCTTTTCTAATCGTTTGCATAAGATCACACTGCTGGGTTCCTGAGCATTTAGCTTCTCTGGCAGACAGTGCCTTTTTACCACGACCTGGAGGATGTGATGGAAATTCTTTTTCTGAAGTTCTTGCCACTTTGTCTCTGCCTTTCTGTCCTTCAGAGTGAATTACTACAACACACTGTATTTGGGAATATAAACCCTGAGCAACACAAAAGCAATTCAGTTGTCCTTTACTGATTTGAGTGGGTTTTGGCTATTATAACCCTGACCAGTGTATTCAAGTCCCCACTTCTGTTAAAGTCAGAGCTTTGCTAACTTTCTGATTCACCTGTAGTTCTGGTGAAGATTCAGACTGGCTCATACCTGTCCATTTGTCTCTTTAAAGTAGTTTGCAGTTAATCATCTTACAACTCAGGCACCTCAGAAGTTGTTACCATACTACTAAAGATGTTGTAACTCTGAAAACAGTCTTAGTATTCTATGGTGTCAGCGGCGCTTCCTTCCACTCTTTTTATGGAGCACAGACAGAACAGCTGCCTTTGACAATGGAAACTGTTATGATCACTTTAGTCTAATTTAAGAAACATTCAATCCTTTTCCAATAGCTGTATCAGATGCGTCTCTGTCTGTGCAGACGTCTGCCTGCAGTGAGTTCTATGGCATTGGGCTTTGTTCTAAATAATGCATTCCCCAATGCACTCCCCAAATAATGTGTTGGATTAAGCAAGAATTACCTTACTCTTCTGCAGCTATTGCAACTGAAGATGAATCATTCAAGTAAAGAAATGCATCCAAGAATGAGAGTCCTGCTACCCTTAGTATGATTCAGTAACTATCCAATATTTTCACTGGTACCATGGAGGAAGTCAGAGGGGATGGGAGAGCTCTTCTATCAAACAGACAAAGTCTCAGATTATGCTTTTTCTGACTTTACTCCCGATTTTCTCTACCTCCTCCCTCCACAAGTGGCACAAGGGAGCAGGGGATGGGGGTTGTGGTCAGCTCATCACACATTGTTTCTGCCGCTCCCTCCTCAGGGGAGCACTCCATACACTCTTCTGCTGTTACAGCGTGGTGTCCCTCCCACAGTAGACAGTCCTTCATGAACTGCTCCAGCATGGGTCCCTCCCATGGGGTGCAGTCCTTCAGGGACAGGCTGCTCCAGTGTGGGTCCCCCACGGGGTCACAAGGCCTGCCAGAAAACCTGCTCCAGCATGGGCTCCGCTCTCTTCATAGGTCTTGCCAGGAGCATCCTCCAACACAGGGTTCCCACAGGGTCACAGCTTCCTTCAGGCACCCACCTGCTCTGGTGAGGGCTCCTCCACAGGCTGCAGGTGGATTCTGCTCCTCTGTTACCCTCCATGGGTGCAGGGCACAGCTGCCTCACCATGGGCTGCACCACAGGCTGCTCTGATGCCTGGAGAACCTCCTTCCTCCCCCTCCTTCTTCACTGGCCTTGGCATCTGCAGAATTTTCTCTCTCGCATATTCTTACTCCTCTCTCCCAGCTGAAGCCGCTAGGTTTTTTTTCTTATAGATGTTATCTGAGAGCTGCCACCAGGGTCGCTGATGGGCTCAGCCTTGACCAACGGCAGGTCTGTCTTGCAGATGTCTGACATTGGCTCTATCGGACGTGGGGGAAGCTTCTGTCACATTCTCACAGGAATCAACCCTGTAGCTCCCCCACTACCAAAACCTCGCCATGCAAACCCAATGCACAGGAACATTAATACATAATGTTAATAAATAAACATTTTTTTGTAGGAGAATATTCACAAGGGAATTGTAGTCCATACCAATATTAAAAACAAAGAGAGAAAATAATTTTATTTTGACAGCAAATTAAAAAAATTATAGCTGAATGTCCAGCAAATGAAAATAGGATGTTGTGTAACACAGTAGCACTACAGGATTTTTCTTTTCTTCCTATGAAAAAGTAACTATTAATTTCGCATTAACCTAAAATAAAATAGAATTCCTAAAAGCTACTCTCAGACAATATCTTCTAGCAAAACACTGACTTAGAGGTCTTTTACCACACCGTTTTTTCAGGAAGTAATCTAGGAACTAGATTTAGTCCTCAAGTACACTATAAGTCACCCCACAACACAGAGTATTGCAAGCAAACTATTCACAAAGAATTATTATTCACTTCCCAAACACATACACCTTCAACAGTTGCTACTAAATATAGTTTACTTTACTGATATTAGAAAGTCACTGTCAGACCTCAGTAACAGAACAGTGAATCTACATTATAAACCTCACTGATGTCTGGAAAAAGCTACCTATTAGTGGATTTCCTTCCTTCCTACCTCTTCTTTCCCCTTTCTCTCATGTATTTATCTGTACATCTGAAGAGAAACTCATTCTGACCTTGCTTACATCTATGAAACTTGATCAGCAGTACACATCAAATCATGACTCAAAAGAACTCAGGCTTGCAATTATATAATTAGCCTTATTAATGGCTTGCTTAGATGTGTTAGCAACTTTGAGTTTATTTTTGCATTCTTAGCTGGAAAGAAGTAGAAAAACCCCATTCGATAGATCATGCAAAAAAATGCATGGATGCAAAAAGTAATCATGCTTGACCCCTATAATGAAGGGATGATAAGTCACCATATCCTTAGAACTTCATCCAGAGGGGCCAACCTCTTCAAGAATAAATGCTATTTATATCTATTCTAGCTCAATCCTCTTGACAAAACATGATCACATTGCTAAGCCTTTTAAGTGACTATCTATATGCAATGCTGACTGAAAGCCATCAGTCCACAACTTATTTCTCCAGGTCTTGCAAATTGGACTTGAAAAGCTTCAGAAAGGTTAAAGAGTGCAATATTATTACTGTACAGTAGCGGTGAGGTCAGGTCTTTGGTTGTACTGAAAAAAATGTAAAGGTGCAAGAGAAGCACCTAAGCCAATGTATAAAGTTGACAGCTATTGGTATGGCTCATGACACAGTTCTCAGCAGCTGTATGATCAGTCTGAGCTGGGATCATCTACAGTAGTCGCTGCATGGCAGGTTCCTAGCTGGGAACTGACTTCTTTTACACTCGCATGTAAATTAAACATGTCTTGGACCATTCCATGGCACTAAGGCCAAATGCCAGTATCAAACTTGTTCTCCAAACAGGGTGTCTACATCAAAAGAACCCAGTGGGAGTAGTCTTACCCCTGGAAATTGTTTGGGATTGACAAGATAATTGAATTCTATCGCCCAGGAATCTTTTTTTTGGCATGATTTTATATACCAGTAAAAATAACCATGAAGCCTTCTAGCGCACCTCATTTGTTGTGCTAAAGGACCCTCTCTCCCTCCCACTCCTTCTCCAGACAGTTAAATTGTGATTCATCAGTCCTCAGCTTCATTTGATGGAAGGTAGACAGTTGTCTGATCAGCAGTTGGAGTTACCCATCTGATGTAAACAATCGACTTCCATTTCCAACACACACACATCTTTACTGAGGCAAAGGAGTGCCCTTCCTATAGCACTGGGCACAGAGACAGACTCATGTCTCTAACCCTGGTTCTGACGACTCCACTTCTCATCACCAAACACGGTCTCCCTAAATCATACTCCCACCATTGACCTCTGACGCTGGTGTATGAAACAAAGCAGTGAGAAACTGAACTTTATCATCTAGAGATGCACACATGAGCTCTCTGTATCCAGGAGCCGCAATATAAGAAAATAATGCCTATAAAGACAGTTACAGAATTGAATATATAAAGCTGTTTTTCTTTCCCCAGTATGCTGTTTCTATCAAAATCTTCATCCAGCTCTGGGCTAAGTAGGTCAAAAGTTCAGAAAAAGGCCAGAATACCTATTTTTTCAATTATTTCTTTCCATTATATGAAATTTTTCACTACTAAAAGACAGAGAGAAAGTATTTGGGATGTTTACGAGGAAATTTTTTTTCTGCATTGTTATATTCCTCTTTCCTAAGCATTAATCATTCTCTAGAAGCATCTATCTTACATGTGAAACCTATCGCACCTCAGCATAAACACACAAGTACGTTATTGGAGGGTGGAACTGAAAGCAATGAACACGGGTTTTTCTGCTTGTAGTGAAGCAAACCAAAAGTCATTACGAACACCAACAGAAGCTGAGTTAGACAAGCACCGAGATCAGAGAGCACATGAGCCCATAAGGCTGAGTACAGGTGAAACATTAAAACTTACTTCATCATCCTGTATCTCACAGACCTGCCCTTTAACAACTTGGTAAATAAATGGAAATCCACTGTAATACCCACTAGCCACTTCCAGAGTGGTTGATAGATGACAACAGGAACACTATTTTCCTGAGGTACAGTTTCAAAATGAAGCATCTTTATTGCCCAAAGCCATTTTTATTCTCCAGAAATGCTCAAACAATCTACTGTAAGAAGACGGCAGCTCTTTGCAGGCAGAACAGGCTGAGCAGGATTTAGGAACTGTTCCTCCCTTGCCGAAAAAGTGGGGAAAAGAGGGATCTTTAACCTGCAGGATTTTACCTTGGAGGCAATGGCAAATCCTTGGTTGACACTAATACTAAAAAATGTTGGGAATTCTCCACGAAGAAAATAAGTTTCCCCATTCAACTTCTTATACAATCTGCATATGACATTTTACCTGCTGCTTCAAATAATTTTTGTTTTTACATGCTCCAGAGGGATGCATTCCTCCAACCAACAGCTGTCTATACGAGCCTTGTAAAGCTGTCTTTTCCATTTAGCATGCCTCTACCACAGTCACTTATCTTTGAGCCTGTACTATGATTTCATGTGTCCATTTATCTTTCTTTTTGTGGTTTTTAAGGCTGATATATATGTACTGAAACTGAAAGTGTGTTTCAAGTCAGATCCTGAAAACTTTCCTGTGCTTTTTGCTTCAGACACTTTCACTACATATTAGTCTTTAAGTAAAACCCATCATTTTAATAGTAACACAGGTAACTGAAGCTACAGAGAGTTAACTAGTTCATTTAGCATCAGAGATTAACTTTCAGTTTGTATTGATGAATTTGAACTGTATAATCTGAATGTGGTAGGTTATCAAACAATGTCTATTTTTAAAAGTAATTATAATGTCAACTGTTCCTACAGATGGTACCTGAAAAAATATTAGGTAACAGAACTCACAAAGTTGAGGAGAGTGGGAAGCATAAATCTTGTCAAACACCTTATGACATAAAAGAACTCATGCATGAAAACAATTGGACAACATGGTGATAAGATGGAATTTTTTTTTTCCACTTTTGCTTTAAGAAGCTTAATGTGTTTCACAATATAAGGTGAAAGTCTTTTTCAAAACATGAACATGTGGGTTACTACAGCACTGATGCTGAATGCTCTTAAATGGAAATGTTGTCACTTTGCCATGAATTGCAGCAGAATCAGCCAACAGTAGAAATCAGCCCTCTTCATCCTGCACAGTCCAAAGCATTGTGTTTTCTGCATTTTTTCTATGTACAGAATTATGTATTTCATTAATTTCCACCCTTTCCGGGGTCCTCAATTTGATCTGATGCACATCTTTGTAGTTTCATCTAGTTCAGTGAAACTACCCAAGTTTGTGTGGCAATGGCACCATAACCAGCAATATATATTAATATTGCTTTCACTCTATTATATCTGTTTCACAAATGGGTCCAATACATTAGAGAGTAAACACATTATGCAGTGTAACCATAAGAAACGCTACCAAACCAGGAACTTATCTCAGAACTTCTGACATCTGATTTCAAGTCTTCTAAAGGGCTTCTACAAGACTAATTATGCGTAGAGTATGGGTATGCTGTGATAAAATATAGTACAGAGTACTCTATAGTCCATGTACTATTCTATTACAGTTTATGTTCTTTCTAGTCAATAAAATAAATAATCAAAATTGTTGGTTTTCAACTTTGTCCAGAAGATGAAAATGATAGAATCTGGAACATTGTACTCAAAACAGAATTGATATATTATTTTGTGTCTTCAGTCCTCCAAAATAATTCCAAAGCATGTAAGATACCGGCAATAACTTTTTTTTTTTTTAAATTAAAAAAAACCAACAAACCCAAACCCAAAATTTCTAGTAGAAAATAATCATCACGTAAGAAGAATCAATATTACAAAGATCAATTAATAACTAATCATGGAAACAGCTGTAGAGTTAAGCATCTACCTCTCGGGAGGCCATGGCTCCATTAGAACATGCTCATCTCTGCGAAATTCTCCAGTTCGTTTTAAGAACAGTTTTATAATGTAGTGGGAACAGCAGCACTTGCTATTTTCTAGCTCTTCCTACACTGATGTAATATTCACTTATTTTTATCAATACACTGAGCCAGAAGAGCATATAATACTATGTCTAATTCTATTGAGCAGGATCTTTAGATGGGCAACAGTGTTTACTGAATATGACTCAAAATTATACGATGCAAGTTAGCAGGTAGGGGAGGAGGAGCTCAGATACTCCAGCCACTTGTTTTGAAAGCATTGGAAGAGAAGACACTGCAGACCTTCGTCAACATGAGGCACTCCTTCACACATGTTTGTTTATTGGTGTGTTTAAAGGCATTGTTGATGCTCTCAAACCAGGTGGGGAAAAGCCCCCGAGCCAAACAGCTTAACAGTTCACTCCTCAAATGGAACTTGCTACAATTACTGTAAATTTCACTCCCTAACCTAAACACCACAGTCTTTATTCTACTCCATATCCAACAGATATTCAGAGTTCAGCATCATGAATTTCTCAAACATGAGTCTGCTGGAGTAGAGAGGAGGGGATGTTAAGAAGGGATTTTAGAAGAAAGAATCAGTTTGGGGTTTTGGGGGGAGAGATCTCTGAATATAGTCTTAAATACTTAGACCCATCCTGTTAAGTATAGTTTCAAGTAGTACAAGGATAACATGGAGGAAGATGGTCATTTTTTCTCATTCTTCTCCATTAGAATATGCACTTCAGCAATGTGGATAACAAGCTAAATTGTGCTGACCTTTATCAGAGACAGGGTGTAACTGCTGAAGGAGAAGTAACATTGCTGCCTGCCATGTTGTCCATTTGCCGCTGCACTTCCTAGGTTTCCTGATACCATATAACCACACTAATGAGCACATCAGCTCAGCACACTTACTCACAAATCCCTTTTGAATCATTCTATCAGCTCCAATTGCAGGGGTGAACGTAAATGACAGTCCCAGATCTGCAGCTAGTTTAACGTGCAGGAAACGATATACATTTTAATTTACAAGAGCCTCAACTATGGCTCATCAGAATAAGAAAGTCTTCTAATTATATTCCAAGCCATCATGACATTTTTACCCTGTAAAACTGCACTGCTATGTCATGACTACATGCTTGGCATACTTCACAAATGTCATGCATAACAACTGATACATGAATACAGTAAAGCTGAAAGATGCCCATTTAGGAGCCTTGCAACTTGCTCACAAAAAGAAGAATGAAATTGAAGCCATGCATCACTTAATTACTTCTTAGGAGCAGGTCCACTTTTAAACTCATGCCAGAGATTACTGGAAGCAGTTATAGAAGGGGATAGATAAAGGTGAACTCAAAGACCATTCACAACAGCTAAGAAAAAACTACTTACTTCCAGGTAAGAACTTTCTATCATAGCAGTGCTAGATATGACTGTTTCATATACTCATTTTTATCTGTAGGGCAATACAGAACTCAACACCCCTTGAATTTCTGCTTCATTTTCTCCCTGACAGTCTAGGTCTCCAAGTGGGTACCATCTCCTCTTTCTCTCCTGCATGATTTACTGAGGCCATTTTAAACACTGTCAAGTCGGCCATCTTTTTTCCACCAAATACTGCTAATTTAATATTTAAATAATGACAGCACTTAATAATAAGCATGCTTCTATCCCCTTATGTACTGACTTCTGATCATCTTCAGGACACCCCACTGCTGTTTCCCCATCCCTGATACTTGTTCTCTTCTTCTGTCCAGAGCTTTGAATTCAGTTGTGAGCAATCAACCTGTTGTAAGACTCTGCTCTGAGGAAAGATGGCAATTAACTTTAAGAGGCAGGAACCTCTTAAATCAGTCATTCAGAAAGCTATACTGACTAACATTTTACCAAGTTTCAGATACAAAACAAAACCAGTAGGTATTGTGTGTTCTGGTAAACATGTGAAAACTCTTTTCTCTTTCCAGATGAACTGCATAGAGTTATTCACAGGCAGAGGACAAACAGTATAAATAGTACATGGCTTGGCACTGGCAACTAAACTCCCATTTAAGTTCACAGCAAGTGACACATGCAGCTGCTGTGGCTGTTAAGAGGTGTCATGGACATCACTTTCCATACGACACAAAAGAGCTTGTTCTTAGTACTTAATAATTTAGGGTAGCAGGTCTAACACATGGAGGCTCTTCAGTAGAAAATTAATAAAGTTATCTACGTTCACATTTCTTTTTTAAATACAAACTCTGTGAAAGTGATTTAAAGAATAAATGAGGAACCCACCTCTCTTAAAATCTGCATCTTTTAGCATGAAATAACCCTATATGTGACAGATCCTCTGCAAACCTTGAAGTGATGGTCATCTTGTTATTTCACTGATGTCCAAAGTAGTTTGACTATAAATCAAACATTAGTATACACAGTATAAACACAGACTATCATTTTGATCAGTTCTTTAGGTTTTCTTCTTGCTTGTAATTTTTCAATGCATACAGAAATCATTATTTATAAGACTAAAAATGTTGTTAGAGCTTAAGGAATAAGCAAGTTACATTGCTGCTCACAAGCAGACACCTATTACATCACTTCATTTCAGAAAACAAGCAACTGGAATGCTGAGTCATAGCTGGTTTTAAATTTGCATAAAGTACACACACTGATCTTCAGTGTGATTTTTCATAGTTATCAAGGGAAGTATGTGGCCTTGGCACCACTGATATTTATTTGGGAAGGGAGATTAGTAAGGGTATGGTATTAGCATCTCTGTCTGAGAGAAGTGAAACAGTTGTAGCATGTAGGCAGATAAAAATTACCCTGCTTAAACAACAGAGATTACAGTGCACATTCATCTTTCAGAAAGGTGAAAGGTAATAAGAAAATACCAGTGTCTCTTGTTTAGTGTTAATCAAATGAGACTCAAGGAGATGCATCTATTCTGTTTGGATAACAGTGGTCATACCTCCCAAGCCACACTTTAAAATAATAATAGCAACACAACAATTTAAACTCTCCCAGTCATCAGTCTGCTTGTACATCATACCCTCTACATAAGAATTCCTTGCCTACACTGCTCATTGAGCTTATCAGACCCTTTGGAAGAAGAAATCCTTTTTTAATTAGGGCTTGTACAGAGATGAGCACAGTTGGGTCCTTATGTTGGTTGATATCCCAAAGCATTTTTAATATAAAGGAATAAAAATTGTCAATGTCACTCAGGAAGCTGATTGTCATCAATCACTAACCTGCTTAGATTTGATGTACGTGCCGAGCAATTTTCATTCAGGGTGAATGAAGAAGCAATAGAAATATGTTTGACATGGGAGGAGCTGAAACAATTCTAAGTACTGCACCAAGACCAAGTCAGCATGGAAAGTCTTAGGAGAGTTTGTGTCAAGATGGGCAAGAACTAATGCAAATGCAGAGGTCAGAGCACCGGTTGGGTCCAAAGGGTGAGCCATGCAGCTCAGAGAAGAAAGCTATGAGAACACCTCAGCAAGTGTGAGAAAGCAAAGAGGCAGAGTGTCCAATTTTAGGCACAATGTTTCTCTTGCAGCAGGACTAGATCGCTGTGCAAGGAAACTTTCCCATCTCCTTCAATTCTACTATATACAGGAAAGCAAGAGAATGAGTACTTTCTTTATAAAGTAACACCTGACTCATCTCAGCAGTTTCACCACCTAATGGGAACAGTCTTGCTAACTGCTCAAGCAGTAGTGATACATAGTGAAGTAATTTATCAAGATCCCATTCTTGCATAAAAAGAGGAAAGAAATGGGGTGCAAAACCGAGAGGAAAACAGCTGAACAAATGTATTTCCTTAAAGGGTACAGAGTTCCAAGTCAAGAATAATGATGTGAAGGAGAACAGAGAGTGATCTATACACCAAACTACATTTGCCTCATATTTTTGGCTGCAAAGAGGGAAGTGCCTTACCACTGGACATCTTTATGTTAGCATAAGAGAAAAAATGAAAAAAGAGTTTTACGTGGGTGGGGAAGAAGAGTAAACTTTAGATCCCAGTAGCAGGGATTAACTATGACTTCTTTAAAAGCTCTAGAGCCATACACGTGTAGTAACATTTTGTGAAGCAGACATGGGGAGCTATGTCTGGCCATTTCAAATATCAAGCCAAACATGCTTATGACCTTCAGCAGTCTAAACACTTATGTGAAGACCTGTGCAGCTAAACTCTCCCACCATACAGCTCTTCTTGCCCCAGCACAGCTTGCCAGCAGCTGTAAGCACAGGGATCAATCTTCAGAAACATCCAGAAAAGCAGAGTCTAAAGCAACTAAATGTCAAGAGAAAATTTACCAAACCTGAATTTGATAAGTACAGAAAGGTTTTAGAAATAACCTGAATGAGGAGAAAACAGAAAGCCAAAGTATTAATTTCAATACAGCCCTGGTGATGTTGCTGAAAAATCTTCCATTTGCATTAATGGATGTTTCATGTAGCTACGCAAGGCTCAAGTTCAACCACACAGTTTAGCACACACCTAACCTCTGAGCCAACAAACACTTTTGTTGCCTTTGCTGGAGCAGTTATTCATAAGCTGCAAAGTTAGGTACCTATTCAAAAGTCTTGTTGTGTTTCAACCACAAATCTTTACGCTAGAATGGCTAAATGGTATAGTCCCATTGACATCTAATTAATCATCCCAGTGTATGTTCACACCTGAACCAAATAGGGAAAAAAATAAAAACATATTATTCTCCAGCAAAAATATACCAGAACAATACCAAGGACACGTGGATTTCATATATTGTTCTGCTGATAATTTACTTATGGCAAGATCAGTTTGCCAGTAGTAAGCTATGAGAAAACGTTTTTCCTTATTTAATACCTGTTTTGAAAAGGTTGAGTTTATCTTATTCTTCTCAGCTGAAATAAGTTTAATTTTAGACATAAATAATGTGCTGTCATTACTCTATCTGTCACTAAATTTAGTCATACGGCTAGCAATGTAGGAAATACAGAGAGTGATGAAATCTCTCCTGAATCTACCATCTAGAGATTCAGATTTATCTTATAGATCACAACAGATAAGAGAGTCAGTCAGTAAGCCAAAGAAATTCTAAATCCTCTCTCTTCTGAGCTATTTAGACGAAGCATTGAAACGGAGGTTAGGCCAACAACCCAACTCACCAACTTTTCAGAAGAAAAAAAAGTAGCCATTTTCCCTTGCTTAAAGTTTATTTGATTTAACATTGAGAGCTTGAACATTTTCTAAGCCCAGAGGCCATGGACAAAAGGCAAGTAAAATCCCAGCACACTATTAGGGTGAATTAGGTTTAAGCTAGAAATCCTAAATCGGTGGACAAAAATAGATTGGAAACGTGTTTTTCTAAGAGGTCAAAAGGTCAGATGTCAGGAAATTGGACAAATAAATAGAGGCGAATCCAAGAAAAGAGATAGGCAAAAACTAAGGCATTTTTCAATAAAAATGATAATGAGCAGCATCTTATATAAGACTAGGAATAATAAATAAAAAGGTGATCTGACAATACATTTCTGTAGTTATTGAATAAAGGACTTGGACAAAAGTTTCCAGAAAGTCTTTGAGGAAGTATCAGCTTTGGCTGGGATAATTTAAACAAAAGAGACAAAGATGTTCTGAAACTCAGCAAGTCTGGAAATCAAGCTAACGCGTTCAAAGGACACAAGTGAAGCAAATCTACTTGAGACACTGTAGTTCCACAGAGGTGCCAGTCATGAGTGAGGTAGTGATTTGTGTTAGAAAAACATGACTGACTGTTGTGACTGCAGTTACATCGAAAGCTGGTACTGAACATTAAGGGCTAACTAAAGTAAAAAGATTTCTGTTAGCAGGGATGATTCATAGAATCACAGAACAGTTGAGGTTGGAAGGGATCTCTGGAGGTTGCTAGTCCAAGCCCTATGCTCAGCAGGGTGACCTAGAGCCCAGAACTGTGTCCAGATGGAGTATCTCCAAGAATGGAGACTCCAAACCTCTCTCAGCAACCTTTCACAGTATTTTATCATCTTGACAGTAAAAATAGCTTTTCCTTATATATAAATGTGATTTCTTATATATTAATTTGTGTCCACTGCTTTCTGTCCTTTCACTGGGCAACACTGAGAAGATCTGGATCTGTCTTCTTTACAGATTCATCAGATATTTATACATATCAAGCCTTCTCTTGTCATGGTTAAACAGTCCTAGGTCTCTCAACCTCACATAAGAGATGTTCCAGTCCCATAAAAGTGTCCATGGCTCTTTGTTAGACTTGCTCCAGTATGTTAATGTCATTCTTGTACTGACTGGGGAGCCCAGAACTGGACACACCACTCCAGATGTGATGTCAAAAGTGCTGAGGAGAGGGGAAGGATCACCTCACCTCCGTTGTCTTGCTGGTGACACTCACGCTCCTAATGCAGCCCAGGATGCTGTTAGCTGCCTTTGCCATGAAGGCATAATGTGACTTCATTGCAAATTTGTTGTCCACCAGGACCCCAGAATGTTTTCTGTAAAGCTGCTTTCAAGCAGGTTATTCCCCAGCCTGTACTGGTGCATCTCCAGTACATTCTTCTCAGACTTTGCAAGTCTCACAGAGACCCAGAAAAAAGTTTTTGAAGGCTTTATCCAATAGAGGAAATGGAAATAATCAGAGAATTGCACACAGCATTTTAGTCAGTTTTGATTGTTGCCCTCTTTTGTTAAGTGACAGGGGTCATAGAATCATAAGAACAGTTTGGGTTGGAATGCAGGGACAAGCTGGAGGTGGGGATCAAGGCCCTTTGGACCAGCATCCCGTGACCTGGCCTCTTGTCTAATGGAGATCCCAAACAGGATCCACTCAAGTACTGAAACATAGTTTAAGTTCTCAATTTCTCTTTGTGGATCCTGTTCTAAAATGACTATATTTATTACTTAGAAAATGTTGCTAACATGATCCATGTAATAAAATTACATGACAGCTCATGTTGCCATCGTATTTTTTTTTCTCTAAAGGTATCTCGATATTTTAAAATTTTTAGTTTTCCAAGAATCAATAAAGTAATATACTTAAAAGACAGAAAATATGCACTAGAAACCATAAAATTAATGCCATTTGAACAAGGATACAGGCCTTGAAGCTGTTGAATTAGCTGTCCCCAAAATAATAAACAGACCCTTCCCTGTGACTGCCCAGTTTATAATCTGATCCTACTGAGATTTATGTACATGCTTATGTACATGATAAGGTATCCCATGGACTTCAAGATGATCAGGTTGACGTTTAAACTATTCTGAGATTAACCTTAGTCATGGTCTCCACTATAGCCAGACTAGTAGACCTGAGGTAGAGATCTGTGATTCTTTTTGTTACGTCAAGATGTTTAATCTTCTGTTCATGAAAGTTGAAGAGAATATTAAAATCTATTTCTGGTTTTCAAATACCTTTTCCAACAGCTCAGCTTCTAGTTGTTCGAGAAATATTTATCCTTCACCAAAATTATTCTTCATTCATCCTTACTGCAACTATATTTTTTTACCCATAATATCATATTCATTAGTATTTTCTATAAGCTGTTATCAATAGTAATTTTATGTCTATCCCTAAACTTTACATTTCTACTATCTTTGAAGATACATCATTAAAACTCAGCTAGGCATAAATCTTGGACATAAAAGGTTTTCTTTGTTTTTGTAATTGAATGTTGCCATGACATCAGAACAATTTATGACCCTGGTAAAAGTGGAAATATCTATTATGCACATGAGTCTTTACATATTGGAATCCAAACCAGGTCTTTTCATGTTTGCATAACATTTTTAAAATAGGCAAACCAGTTGATTTTTAAGATTGCAGTATAAATTTTCCTTGTTGCTGTAGAAATTGAAATGGGCATAGATATGAAAGCTAAACCATTTCCATAAATTTCAAATACTAGATAAGGTAAGAGCCTATCAGCATTTCTTTAACAAATCTTTATTTTCAGAAAGACTGTAGTTCAAGTGTGAAAAAACCCACAAGCTTCTCTTCGGACTCCAATTTACTTTAAAATTAATGGGGGTCATTTGGACTAACAGAAAAGCAAATGTGATAAAATACAAAGGTAATACAAGATTTCCCTCTACCTCCAGCCCTTCTTGCAGAAACTGTTGGTCTCAAATGCTTTTGCTGTTTCTGTAAACTATATTCCTGTGCCTCAAATTGATCTTTTTCATTTAAAATGGAAACACTTTTTTTCAAGTGTCCATAACACAGATTACCAGGTTTGGACATGAACTAGTATAGATCAGAGGAGGAGAAATACATAGAAATGATGACAGTACTCTGTTTTAAAATCTGGTTTGCTATGTGTTCATTTACTCTTAAGAAAAAATTTCACAAACATTTGAGAAGGTGGAGTGAGGTTTTATCTCTGCCAGACAAATAATCCTGGGGTGTAGGAGTCTGTCTGTTTCTCTAAACCTTCTTGCAAAGTGGTTTTGTTATACTGCAGTGCTTATGCTATTATATAGCGATGGATTCTACAAATATTAGCTGGCTGACAAAATAAGGCATCGAGACTCAAGCAATACTTTTTACAGTGTCGGTTCACAGACCAGTAATTCTGAAAGGAACTATTCCTAAATTATGAATTAGTATGAATTAATAGGCAAAAATATTGTCAACAATAAGGACTTGTAGGAACTAAAGTGCTTGTATGAAGTAGTGTGATTGCCATCTCATTTCTCACATTTGTGTACATCATTAAAGTTACTGTAAAGTTATGCAAGGAATTTGTAACTTTCAGGAAATAATATTCAAAAGCTTTCTGAACTCAATTTAGCAGGACATGACATCAAGACAAAGCAATTATCTCAACTATTTGCAAAACATTAACAACCTTCCATCTCTAGCTACACTTTCTAAGAGTCTGGAACACCACCTGAAGGAGGCTCCAACCTGTTTCTGTGTTGCGATATTGTCTACAATGGAGTAAAATATCAGTAACAGTTCCTCTGGATTTAATATCTTCATACCCCATTTTTGTTTTTACCATCTCATTATGGGCATTATCATATAGGTTAATGCTATGAATGTGATACTGTTTCAGGCTTTAATAAAAACTCAACATCCCAAAAGGTTGAGAGGTTTTGAAGATCATGAATACACCATGCAGAATGATGAGAAGAGGCTTATTTTGTAATAAAAATTTAACACTTACTCCATCCACCCCCACCCCCCCAGATTTCTCAGCAATCACCAGTCTCATGCAGTATCTGTTTAACAACGTTCTGCTCTGGATAAAATATGCTTTCTGTAGTATATTGCCAAAAGGTCACTGAGTGCAACTGATATATATTTTTGCTTCAATAAAGAAGCAAGTACTTGTACAAGAGATTTAAGATCTCCACATTTGATATACTGACTTTTACCTCAGTGATGTCTAATCAAAAAGGCACATGTCTAGGATCTCACTACCATTTGTCTGTCTGTGTAGCATCACTTTCAGCACACCCAACTACATACATATAACTCAGACACCTCCCAAATTTTCCCCACATCTAGTTGAGAGCTCCATTTTGCTGGACTCATGATTCCAAACGTTAACTGATACAGCTGAATTGTATGTGAACCCATCTGAAAGAGTCTCAAACCCATCTGGGATCAGAAGTACTTTCTAGGAAACCACTACAATCCCCTCTTTCCTACAAATACAAAAGCTGAGAGAATTAGCAAAAGGTAATGCTCTTAGTATGCCATTCTAAACAGAATAGCCATATTTATCTTAGAATGTGGAAAAAAACATCTTGAAGTAGTAAAAGGTGGCTGCTTCAACCTTTTGTTTTATAACAGTGATACTCAACTTTGTAAAGAAAACTTGAACATCTCTGCAGGAAGGAAATAATTATTTGAGATCTTCAAATTTCTACAAAGTTGCATGTTGCTTTGCAGAAACAAGTATCATTATTCTACATGGTATGCCCAGCTACATACCCAACAAAAGCACTGCTAAGTGACACTTCAGCCTTTTGCTAAATTATGTTTAAAAAGAGCAGCACAATGCTGTGTATGGAGCTAGTAGCTCTATTAATGATATTTGACACTTCACTAGCATAAGTCCTTGTTTCATTGGGTTATAACTTTACATGTTTTAAATATTGAGGATGAACTTTATACTTACATTTAAAGGTAGAGATAAAAATAGTGTGCCATTTTTCACAAGAAGGAGAAAAGACTCATTATTTTTATTTTATCCAAACTGTTCTTTTTTTTTTTTTTTTTTTTTTTTTTTTTTTTTAACAACGGCTTAAGACTCGTGGATTTTGTGTCTACATGTGATAGCTGTCTCCCTTGTCATCTTTGCAGCAAGACACGGAAAAGCCAGATCTCTAAGAATTTCTGTTTGAAATCTGCAGGAGATCCTTAATACCAATACCACTGTGTAGCCCTCTTTTCAGAAGATTTTGATGTATGTTTAACTATAACTCTCTTCTGAAAAATTTTGGGATAAAAGAATATTAACCTTTTGCTAATCTGGGTCCCACCTCATTTTGTTCACAAGATGGCCATTTGAGAATGAATCAGCATTATGTACCAAGATGCTGTTGTCTGTACAAGTCCTGGATATTAGTCAACCACTTTAAAAGGTCTGAAGTCAAGGTTACATGATGATGCTTATAAAAGAGGGATTATTTGATGGATAGGGCAGTTAAAGGAGTACTCCAGTAAAACACTAGTGCTGCCCCCCAATACTTCTGCTAAACAATAGCAACTTACTGAAAACAAATTTGTCACAGGCCACCTACTAGTAAGTATTCATGGTTTTCTGCCAAGATACTTGGGAATGCTTTTGCATAAATTCTGTAACTAAAATATTGGAAGTAGTGTTTGAATGTAAGAAGTATCCTGTATGCTAAGTAGCCTGAAGATTCATGCCTTAAATTAGCTGCCCAAATTTAGCAGATTCATGGTGTCATGGTTTAACCCCAGCCAGCAGCTAAGCACCACAGAACTGCTTTGCTCACTCTTGCCCCTTCCCAGTGGGATGGGGAGGAGAATTGGGAAAAAAGTGAAACTTATGGGTTGAGATAAGAACATTTAAATAATTAAACTAAAATATAATAATAACAATAAATTTTTTAAATGTAGTATTAGTAATGATAATGAAAAGGAATATAACAGAAATAAAACCCAAGAAAAGACCAGTAACGCACAACACAAATCCCACCACTCGCTGACCAATGCCCAGACAGTCCCTGAGCAGTGATCTGCCCCTCCTGGCCAACTCCCCCCTGGTTTATATACTGAGCATGATGTTCTTACGGTATGGAATATCCCTTTGGCTAGTTTGTGTCAGCCATCCTGGCTGTGTGCCCTCCCAGCTTCTTGTGCACCTGCTCACTGGCAGAGCATGGGAAACTGGAAAATCCTTAACTTAGAAGCGCTACTTAGCAACAACTAAACCACCAGTGTGTTATCATTATTCTCACACAAAATCCAAAACACAGCACTGTGACAGCTACTAGGAATAAAATTAACTCTAACCCAGCCAGAACCAAGACACTTGGCTTCAGTCTCTTAAGCCTATAGAAAGGGATACTAATAGCTGTGATAGGTGGTAAACCGTTTGTTCATCAAATTCAGCGAACTGTAATATGAACTATTGCATATTGTGTAATACTAACAGCAAATGCTTAATTGCACTAACATGATAGTGTAAAAAAAAAAAAAAAAGATAGAAAGGAGCGAGGGGAACAACAAGAGAAGAAGCATCTGTACGTCAGAAGATGTGGAGAATTGCAGGCGCATAATTGAATAAAAGAGGAGGATGTTCACGACCATGAATCTCATTATGCAAAGAGATTACTGGGCCTAGACTGATAAGAACTCTGCAAACTCAGAGGATCATCACATTCCAAGTGCAAGGTGACACGTACACTGTGAGGAGGACCTACAGCCTTCCTCCCAGAAGACCACCCCCCACGATTTGAAGACCCCTGACCGTATTTTAACAACTTCTGCGCAAGCGTAAAGGACTGATAAGCTAATTACCATACGCAGCGGGAGTAGGCGGGTTCAAGTAATGAATATGTATATGTGTATAATGACTATGTCATACTTTGTAGTATAAGATGGAAACAGAGTGCCCTGGAGGGTGCGGGCCGTTGTTGGAGCAGGAGACTCCCCGGCCGCCCAGCGCTGTTTTGCTTGTTGCCGCTTGCTAAACAAAGTAATTGGGAACTCTGACTCAGCCGATTTTAAAAAGTCAGTTCATAACAATAGCAACCAGTTTCAGCTAGGAGTTGAATTCATGAATGTTTGTAGAACACACAGGTTCTGTGTTGAGGCAGTCCTAGTAAAATCCCTCAATAAATTAATCATTTTGCATTCAATACAAGGATCAACGATGTGGAGATGTGAAGACAATATTAAATGAAACATTAATTGAACAAATCTGCGGTCTTGGACAGAGAAAAAAAATACCACATCTTTAGTTACATTATTGCATATTTAATTATAACAAACAAGTGCAAAGGTGATGAATTAAGGCCATACAGGCAAACTTAACTCCGGAACACCCCCATTTCAACATATTTAATTCTGCAATCTTAAAATTCTTTTAATGTAGGATTTTTTGATGCAGTACAGTGTATATTTGTAAGACAGCCAAAACCAGCTACAGGAATAAGTGCAAAACCCTTGTAAACCACAAATTAACCGAAATTTTTCCTTTTATGCAGATCAGGAAAGACAGCAAGTATGCAAGTGCTTATTTTGAGGGTTGGGGATTCATTTGTTTGTAGTAATTTAGATATCAGTGTCAGAGTATGTCAAATCACTCTGTTCTGTAATTTCCACTAAAAATTCATCACTCAGAGAAAACACTTTCTGAACAGTGTGAAAAGGTTCTACGTGCATGAGAAGTGACTGGATTGACCAAAGTTACCCTTGCAAGCTTTTAAGGGAGAGACAGCTCCATAGTAAGTGACTGGGTGAGAAAGAAGACTAGAGGGTAAAAGAAAAAAGGAAAAAAACTGCTTTCCAAGTGGTTAGAGAAGACAGAGAACTAGAATTCAAGAGTCATCCCATTAACAGTGTTAGCACAAGCTAAATTTATCCTGATGATATTATTCTGGCTGTCACTTCTTGAAAGATTCCAGCTTGTAGAGTGCATAAAAAAAAACATTTAATCCTTTCAGACTTCAGAGAAAGTTAAGAATAGGGAGCATCTTATAAGACTTAGACTTAGGATCTGTCCGATATCCTGTCCCAATTGCAATGTCTTACACATACAAAGTTGTTTAACTATTTGAAGAGCTGAATTTTATCTATTTAGGGACACCCTATAACTTACACTACCATAGTGGTTTCAGGACTTTAATGCAGTTATGCAGCTATACACTGTCCTTTACATTTCATTTTCCTTGAGTTTATGAGGGAGTTGACACTGTTCCATCCACTGTAGGATACTTGGGTTAATGATGGGTTAACAGGGACTTGTCCCACACCTGTTCAGTTGCGCTGGGTAAGCTTGGTGTCAGGCTAGCTCCTGAGGTATTTAGGAAGAAAAGGAGTCGTCATGGGGGACTTCAAGCACCCCAGTATCTGTTGGAGGGACAACACTGCAGCACATGAGCAATCCAGCAGGTTCCTGGAATGCATTGATGATAACTTCCTTCTCCAAATGACAGAGAAGCCAATGAGAGGAGGTGTTATGCTGGTCTCTGTTCTCACCAACAAGGAGGGGCTGGAGAGGACTGTTAACCTCAAGGGCAGCCTTAGCTGCAGTGACCATCAAATGGTGGAATTCAGGATAGTTAGGGCAGCGAGGAGGGTGCACAGCAAGCTCACTACCCTGGACTTCAGGAGAGCAGACTTTGGCCTTTTCGGGGACCTGCTTGGCAGAGTAGCATGGGATGAAGTCCTGGAGGGAAGAAGGGCCCAAGAAAGCTGGCTAATATTTAAGGATCATCTCCTTCAAGCTCAGGAGCGATGCAACCCAACAAAGAAGTTGTAAGAACACCAGGAGGCCTGCGTGGATGAACAAAGAGCTCCTGGACAGGATAATCCTATAGAGGGTGAAAGCAAGGACAGATAGCCTGGGAGGAATACAGAGAAACTGTCTGAGCAGTCAGGGATCAGGTTAGGAAGAGCAAAGCCCTGATAGAATTAAATCTGGCCAAGGACATCAAGGGCAACAAGAAGAGCTTCTATAGGTACGTTGGTGGTAGAAGGATGACTAGGAAAAACATGGGCCCTCTCTGGAAGGAAAAGGGAGATGTGGTCACCTGAGAAATGGAGAAGGATGAGGTACTGAATCACTTGTTGCCTCAGTCTTCAATGGCAAGTGCTCCATCTGCACCGTCCAAGATGCAGAAGGCAAAGGCGGAGACTGGAAGAAGGAAGAACTGCCCACTGTAGGAGAAGATAAGGTTTGATAGCATCTAAGGAACCTGAAAGTGCACAAGTCCATGGGACCTGATGAGATGCATCCACAGATGCTGAGGGAACTGGCAGATGAGGTGGCTCAGCCACTATGCAAGAGACTTGAGAAGTTCTGGTAATCCAGTGAAGTTCCCACTCACTGGAAAAGGGGAAAAATAACTTCAATTTTTAAAAAAATAAAAAAAGGAAGACCCAGGAACTACAGGCCAGTCTGTCTCGCCTCTGTGCCCAGCAAGATCATGGAGCAGATCCCCTTGAAAACTATGCTAGGGTACATGGAAAATAAGGAGGTGACTGGTGACAGCCAACATGGCTTCACTAAGGGGAAATTGTGCCTCACAAATTTGGTGGCCTTTTATGATGGGGTTTCAGTGCTGAGGGATAAGGGAAGAGCAACTGATGTCATCTACCTATACTTGTGCAAAGCATTTAACTGTCCCACACAATATCCTTGTCTCTAAATTGGAGAGACATGGATTTGATGGATGGATGGGATCCATCAGTGGACAAGGAATTGGCTGGATGGTCAACTCAAAGAGATGTGGTCAACGGCTCAATGTCCAAGTGCAGAGCAGTGACAAGTGCTGTTCCTCAAGGGTCGGTGTTGAGTTCAGTGCTGTTTAATATCTTTGTTGGTGACATGGACAGTGGAATTAAGCATACTCTGAGCAAGTTTGCCAACGACAGAGCATCAAGCTGTGTGGTACACTGGAAAGAAGGGATGCCATCCAGAGGGATCTTGATAGGTGGACCCATGCAAACTTCATGAGATCCAACAAGGCCAAGTGCAAGGGTCAGGGCAATCTGCACATGGGTCAGGGCAATCCCAAGCACAAATACAGACTGGGACATGAGGGGATTAAGAGCAGACATGCGGAGAAGGACTTGAGGGTGTTAGTGGATGGAAAACTGACTATGAGCCAGCAATGTGTGCTCACAGACCAGAAAGCCAACCGTGTCCTGGGCTGCATCAAGAGAAGTGTGGCCAGCAGGTCAAGGGAGGGGATTCTCCCCCTCTACTCTGCTCTCATGAGACCCCACTTGAAGTGC
The DNA here is from genome assembly GCF_003259725.1 of Athene cunicularia. Classification (NCBI taxonomy): domain Eukaryota; kingdom Metazoa; phylum Chordata; class Aves; order Strigiformes; family Strigidae; genus Athene; species Athene cunicularia. Next base: position 118,329,348 of record NW_020799091.1, read on the forward strand.
TGTGTCCAGCTCTGGGGCCCCCAACATAAGACGGACATGGACCTGCTAGAGTGGGTCCAGAGGAGGCCACAAAGATGCTCATGGGGCTGGAGCACCCCTCTGTGAGGACAGGCTGAGAGAGTTGGGGGTGTTCAGCCGGGAGAAGAGAAGGATCTGGGGAGATCTTATAGCGGCCTCCCAGTACTTAAAGGGGCTACAGGAAAGGTGGGGAGGGACTCTTTGTTGGGGGGTGTAGGGATAGGATGAGGAGTAACAGTTTTAAACTGACAGGGGGTAGATTTAGATTAGAGATAAGGAAGACATTCTTTCCCGTGAGGGTGGTGAGACAGTGGCAGAGGTTGCCCAGAGCAGCTGTGGCTGCCCCCTCCCTGGCAGTGTTCCAGGCCAGGCTGGACGGGGCTTTGAAGGTCCCTTCCAACCCAAACCATTCTGTGATTCTATAAGAAGGAGGCATGTTAAAAAGTTACCTTGAAATGGGATATGAAGGTTTATGGGAAAGTTGGCATGTCCTTTCTGGACACAACAAGGATTTGGATTTAACAACGTAAGTGATGTGGCCTTATGAATTCGAACAAAAACTTGGCCACAGGTAACATACATATTATTGAGATAACTTATGCTCTATTCTAAATAGACCTTACATCATCATAGCAGTTATTATTTTTTAAAGTCTTGGAAATGAAATGCAAAAGCCACTCAATGCAACTCTTAAATATGGACAACTAGGCTATAAATTAGTTAAATATTTAAGCACATATACAAGTGGTTACATTAAAGTTGTTGTTCAATTTATGTGCTACTTGCTGGACTAGTACCATAAATCAACAGGAATCAGAAAGTGCAAAAGTTTACGTTCTAGCAGTGAGATGATTTTGGCACTCACAGGACTTTTTATTTCTGTGTTCCCATTAAACTTATCACTTAACATGTATACGAGGGCTTAGTTAACCCTATTCCTTGTCAAATATAATAATTCATTATCACTAATGCTTTGTACACTGGTATGTAAATTTTCCTTTTTATATACATCCTTTAAATAATTGCATCTTAAGGTTTTCTAAGTTTTCCTGCATGCTGTCAAGCAGCAGCACACATTTTAAAAATACTACCATATTTAGTATTCATTCAAATCCTCTTCTCTGCTTGCAACAGAATTACATTCTCCATTTAACCGGGCATTGGATGAGGACCATACGCAGCACATTTTTATCATGAAGGATCCCAAAAAGGAACTGTAAACTAACTGATCAACAAGACAGTAAGAGTATTTTGATAAACTTCTCTGAAATGCAGTCAGCTGTGGTTTGAAATGCAGCCATTGTTTACCAGTACCACTTTACAGTTTGTACCAAGTGGGAAAAACTTGTACCTGTCCTGATAACCAAAGATGTAGCAGAAAATTAAGTAGGTAATATGTCATTAACAGATCTGGACTTCAGCCAAGATGGAGAAGCAAATCTCACTACTTTTCTATGGGCCCCACAGAATATAAAAGAACTTTTGATCTTCAGTTTTATATATTACACAAAAGAGAGCAACTCTAAACAGCACAGTAGCCGACAAGAGGCTGATTTCAGTTGTGGTTAGTGTATTTTTATAAAGGCTAATACAAAATTTCCTTCTCTAGTCTTTGTTTGGCATAACCCCCCCAAAAAAGCATGAAAAATATTTTTAAATATCTCTAGTAGATATCGTTGCCCAACACTTACCAAGGATATTGAATACAAGCATTAAAATTCTCTGTGATGTATAGATTATCTGCCTCCCTCCCAGCCCAGGATGTACACCCTTGTGTTGCATAGTGTCTAAGTTTTCTTTCAAAACTGAAATAAGCATTAAAAATAAGTCTGTATTACAATTCCTGACTAGGATATAACATCTTCTGCATAACAAGGCTCTGAAGATTTTCTAATTAGTTTTTAAGACCCCCAGGTTGTGCAATAGCCACTCTCTCATGTTTGCTGCATCTCAGCAGTAGCTTCCAGTATAGGCAGTGGTAGGTGCCCCAAGGATAAAAGCAAATTCTCTTCAGCAAAGACTGGTTTTCTAAACGAAACAGGAGGAAAAGGTGAACACAAGCTTTAAAGCCATCACAAGTAAAGTGTATAACTTCCTAGCAAGCTATTGTGGTACTTCCTCAACTAAGCATGCCTTCGATATTCAGTAGAGGCTGGAAGACATGTATACTCACTAACTATTGCATTTATGTTCTTACATTCTTATTCACCTTTCTGCAGCAGCTTGCAGCACCAAATCACTGTACAAGACCACTGCCTCTGATGTTCATGAGATCAAAAAACAAAGTAATTTGTCAAAACACATCAAAGCTGAGAGTTGGAAGAGAAAGGACTATACAATTCATGTGAATAAGGAAAGAATGCTAACAACTATGGAAAAGTTGATGATGATATCTGAAAAGGCATCATCAGAAAACCCAGCATAGATATTTTTGAAAAAATAACTGCAGCACTTCTAAAACCATGGATGTATTGAAACTGAAACCAGAAAATAAAAATCCCAGCTGAAGACTGGGCTGGTTTTTGGTGTCTATTTATCATACTTTCAGCAAAAATGTAAAGCAGATTTGTACTGTATTTTAATAGGGCACCTGCTATACGAAGAAGGTGCAATTAAACACAGGAAAATGACAGAGTGAAGGATTCTGATCAAAAGATGCAGCATTCCAATCTCAGCAAAGAAAAATAAGCAAATCTTCACAGTGCTATTAATTCATCCCACTCATCCTATTTATAACATTTACAGTTTTATTCCTTCTCTCTTCTTCCACTATTAACAGCAGCAGTGTTACATTCACTTCGCCAATAAGAAGACCATACAGTTCACCAAAGCTCTAGGTCACCTTAGTTTGAAGGTTTATGTTACACGCTGCTCTTGACAGATCAGAGAGTCTCAGTTTTCTTTCCCCTATTAGCCTGCCAACCTGGCAGATGCCAAATTCCAGAAATCCCAGGAAGTTCCCAATCTTTTGCACAATTGGGTCTACAAAAAATAAGAAACTTCTGACAGAAGTAATACACAGAGTCAGTTTGCATATGAGATACATACTTTACAATTTGTCTTGATCACCATTACTAATGGTCATGGAGGGAATCATCCCAAAGCAATTAATTCTATTTGGAGTTCCTTAAATATATTATTTTTTTCAAGGGAGAATGTCAGAAACTGCAGTACATCAAACTACTGAAGTAGTTGTGCTAATGTTTGCACGTAGTGATATACGTGCATTACAGTGCATTAATATTGAATAACCAAACATCTTCAACTCACCTCCAGAAAAATCTATAGTAAACTCGCACAGATTCTAAGAATAAAGTTCTAAAGCAACATGATAAAGTGCCACAGGAATCTTTTGAAAATGTTATGGCATTTACTATCCTCTTTACAGTATTTCTATGCCGTTTTTTAAAATGAGTCGGCTTTACACTCCTGCCAGCAGATTGTATAGGATGATGGAAAAGTTCTAAAGAAATCTCATTATCAGCTTCTCACTTACGTAAGGATAAAGTCTGAAGCAAGAGAAGAAGATAATTCTGTTTGAATCAACAGCCTCCTAGGGAAGACCAATACTATTAATGAGAGATACTCCAGCCAACAGGAAAAGTACAAAGTCAAGCACATGCACAAGTCCCAGCAACTGTTGTACATATTGTATGTGCAAATGACAGCCCAGCAGCAGCTGACATTGAAGACTCTGGAGCACTCACATACACCATCTTCTAAGAGAAACAGCAGGAACTCTCCTGATTCCAGTGCTTTAAAAAAAGGAAGCTTCTCCTTCCTGCAGAGTTTCAACAATAATAGCTGTGGAGGAGCCCTGCACAGTCTTAAGAGGAACTTCATGAAATTAAGACCAAGGCAGTGAACAATTGTTATTACTGTCTACAAGCTAAATACAGCACTTACTGCTTATTCTTTGCACAATTAGTGCTGTTAACCATCCTATTAGATAAATATTACTATCATTGTGTTGCAGAAGGAAAAACTGAAGAGTTAACTGAAGATTTCTCCATAGGCACAAAACCAGCTAAGAAATTAGATCTCCGAAGTAGGTGACTTTGAATCGCCAAACTATACCCTCTCCATACAGCTCATTTGCTATAGATGTAAGTCCGCAGAAGGGAACAGATGCATTCCTGGCCTTCAGATTTACAGGACAAGCTAGAGCTGTAACATAACATACATGGGCTGAAGCCAGAATCTTGGATGTAAGCTCTGATGCCAGATCTGGGTTCAGATGACTCTGATCTCCAGATAAAAACCCAATAAACATACAAATCTGTCATGATAAGAACACAGATGGTGCTGTCCATATGTTTTTATGGCATACACAGGAGAAAATCCAGTAATTTAACATGCACTTTCTCCTTTTCATTGATAAAATAATTAAATTCCCTAAGAACATACTCAACAGATTATAAGAGAAGGAAGCATTGGGAACTTAATAGTATTGGCTTATTTAACAAGCGAGGGAAATGAGAACTGCTACAATTTATAGAATTTACATGATGACAGAGCAAATCTTAACCACAGCATGTTAACTCATAGACACTGTAAAGACTAAGGGCACAGGATGAACCACTGTAGACGACATTTCATTTCTAGATTGCTGGACTAGCTTATTGAATGAGCCCAAGGTGACAGAATTATTTTTGCTACTTACAGAGAAGCAAAGCTTTTAATAAGGGTCCAGACATTAAAATAAGAAGAACAGTTTTTCTCCTAGGTTTATTGCTAACATTTAAAACAATGCTTCGATTTAAAAAGTATTTTCACACTTGATCAGTTTAAGGGATTCATTATTTTCATGCTGTGCAATTATGTAGACTTCTAGTAAGTATTCTCTGCCTCTGTACACTAGACCCAAGTGCTAATTTTGATATTTGCTTGATGCTCAGAATGTGATAATGGTATTTGTAAGGAAGTCTTTTATTGAGCTGTGTAAAAATTGACAGTCTCACTTCACATGCATTTATGTGGAAAAAATATTCAAAAAGCATCTCTGTTTTTTTCATCCACATCAGGTTAAGAATTTCAAATGAAAGCCAGCAATCTTCATATATTTTAACATATTTAAAATGTCCCTATGGTTCAAATACAATATCTCTCTACAAAGAATATATTTTTATTAACTATGAAGAAAAAATAAATCTATCTTTATAAGACTCCTCAACATGTAGGTCTTCAAAGCCATATGATCTGATTTCTGTATTACTGCAAAGCTAATCCATATGTGTTTATAAACATGTTACCTTGTACAATATGATAAACCATTAACATGACGCACAGTAGGACGTAGGGGTTATTTACTACGTACCTAATCTTGCCTAAATGTTTTATACACTGTTTGGGAAAGTGTAACTATGAATACTTCCTCTCAAATGTATTTTTCTTATTTATTTTTGTTATAAGAGTTGATGGGCATTTTCTAAAGAGTTATAGATGAACATAATTCTAACATTTCTGCACATTGTTTGCTGTTGAGAAAACAAATAAGGAACAATGACATTCCATATGTGCCAGATGCGATTACTCTTGTTATTTACTCTGTTATTACTCTTCCAACTTATATGTCCACAAAGAATCAATCTGATAGGGTAGTACTTGCATAGAATGTAAGAGAGCTCTGCTGGATTTTTCCTTTTTTTTTTTTTTTTTTTGTTTTGGTAATCCAAACCCAATGGTTTTATTCATGCCTTTATCTTTTCTACCACAAGCTTGTAAATGAAATCTTAAGGTTGACTAAAATGCAGGAAGGAGAAGATGCATAAAAGCACATTTGGGAAAAGAACATTTGGAGTAACAAGTGTGTAAGAGTCTGCAGTGCTGGACTTAGGAGGGTATCTTAGAGTGTTAAAATCAAATGAAGTATTGCCCTCAGCTAACAGTTCTTCCCCAGAGAGAAATTTTTCTTAAGGGAAACATCCACCTCTAGAAGGATTAAAAAAAAAAAAAAGAAAAAAAAAAAAAGTTTCCTAGCTAGCTATTAGAAATAGCAGCCTATTTAACATCTCTGCAAAGCTTAGAGAAAAATACACTGTTTTAAAAAGAACATTAAGACCACAATGACCGGGTACTCACAGTTAAGAAACACCATTTTAAAACTGCTGTGCATCCTCTAGCTACATAACACATTGCATTATAGTGCAATCTTTAGCAAACAGCCACGTTGCATTTTTTCCCCACAGGATGGTGCCTCATTCTGTGCACAGGATACAATGTGCTCACTTAACGAGCATCTATTCAATAATCTTATCCTCATTATCTTCCCAGCAGCACCTTTTCCCCCAGTGGCCCCAGCATTTCTCCAGCAGTCCCTGGAGTTCATAAGCCTGCTCTCAAGCTTCAGAAGATGGGGGACTGCATCATGTCCCACCTAACCAGATTTGGTCAAGAGAGAAAGGGAACCCACAGACCTAGCCCTGCCGCTACACGCTGTGAGGGGAGATGTGGGTAAAGATCACAGATCTCTTGAATCTTCCCATTCCTCTTCTCCTCAGGAAAAAGGACCAGGGAGAAAGGTCAGACTGCCAAGAGCAGGGAGAGATTTCTGCATGCCCTGATTTGCCATTACCTGAGCCCATGACCCCCCTCCTGAAACACAGCAAACATGGACGTGCCTTTGTGCACCTGTCCTGAGGATACCAGACACTACTGCTTTCTCCATAAGGTGGTCTCCTTCCAGCCACACTCAGGAACAGTTGACAAACCCGGTACACCCATATATGAAATGTAAATGCTTCGTAAAATAGAAATAGGTCTTCACCATACCCCATGTATGATAACGGTTCCTATGAGTTGTTAAGCTGTAGGTGGCACTTACTAGGTCCTGACATCTCATGTGAGATGTTTATGGCCTGACTTTTCAAAATGCTTCTACAGCACACTCCATGGTGCTGTGTATGTCACAGCTGGATCCTGACCCACCTGCAGCATGGGTACTCTAACGATACATGCTAACTACTGGCTACCTCAGACAAGTGTCAGTTAAATTACTTGGGTAGCAGTAAAGCTCCACGACAGAGACAAGGTGAAAATCTATTTCTTTAGGGAGCTTCCACTATCCTTCAACTATCATATTGTCCCATCTATTCTTCAGTCCTCTACATTCAGATCCTCACTACACACCTTGCAATAAATTAAGCACAGGATCTTAAGGATAAGAACTGGTTTTACTACAGCTGTAGTACAGTTGGTTAATGTACCTGTACAGCTGTATAGTTATCCCTGATTCAGCTCTGGAGCAGTCTAGGTATTGAGTAAGATGACAGTCACAGAAAGGAGGGAGAGGGAAGGGATACTTGTGAGGGCTGCTGTATCTGTCTGGATGTCTCAGATTGGTCCTAATGCTAAAGGCAAAATAGTATCTACAGTCAGTGGTTCTGCTATCTCCAGAGAGAAGTACCTACCCTTCTTACCAGCACTTCCTACACACTGCTGCCTCAACTACATCTCCCAGTTGCTTTTGGTGCCACAGCAACAGTGTCTTGTGGTGACTGCTGGGGCAACTTCTACTCCACCAACCACCTTGTGAGGCACCCCATGGTCAAAAGTAGTATTTGACTGGATAGTATATGTCCTCAATACCTCAGATCCACTCATCAGACCCATCACACCCACTGAAAATATGACTTAAAAGGATTTGGTAGTGAAAAGTATGGATAACCTTGTGACATTACCAGTCCTGTTTAGAATTGAGTCTACAAAAGATGTTTATTTCCAGATCCAGATAGTTCCTGCTATTACAAGCCATCCCATTTGTGAGGTTAACTGAGCATTTCAGCATCTTGTGAAAAACATGGCATCCCTGGCAAGTTTCAGTAGAGATTTTTTTTTTCCTATGGTTGGTTAGTTAATTATTTAGTAAGCAGCTGAATAAAAGAAGTCTTCAGAGCTCTGTCTCTCACCAGTCCAAGGTTTTTCCATTTACCTTTTTTTTGGTTGTTTTTATATTAGACTCATCACAATTATGAGCTGCAGCTCAGAGCTCTCTATTATCATCATGCAGGATGAAGTCATTGCAGATTAGTTTGATTTACTTTAACACTTGCAATTTTATAAGCAACTACTCTTACACTTTTTCAGCTTTACTGAAAGCAATGAAGAGCCAGCCTTTTCTTGTTTACTCACCAGAAATTTAAAATCCAGAGGAAGGAGAAAAAGCCACGAAGAGCTATATATATTAGTTGCTAGGCTATGGATGGAAAACACACTCGGGAATTACCAACATTAAAACACTTATAACTTGGACATTGCATTCTTTTATCTACGGCAGGCTAGCTGTAGAGAAGGAATGATGTACAAAGTTTAAGTGCCTTAATTGTTTTGGAGATCTGATTTCTGACATGTTTAAGTTCCCTTTATACACAGGAGCTTGCAGAACTCCCAAATTAAAAAAAAAAAAAAAAAAAAAAAAAAAAAAAAAAGAGTTTAAACCTCCCCCTCCTCCATCTAATGTTTCCAGACTTCCTCAGATCCAATTAGCAAGGATTTACATCAGTGAATTAAGCCTGTACCTTTAAATGTGTAACCTACATGCTTGCATTCCACTGAGTTTAAACTGTACTAAATTGCAGCCATAACTTTACTGTCTCCTAAAAAATCATTCCTCTTTTTCATTGTTTAAGACAAACACAACTCATTGCAATTTCAGCAGGATGGTGGCAGAGCTGAAAGAATGAGAAGGAATCTGTCTTAGACCCTCATAATCTTCCTGAGCATCAGGATCTGTGGGCAGCCTCACTATTAGAAGTATCATTGCTCAGACTTCTTCTATTACTAAGTAATTATTTGAATAATCCATTTTGATTGAGTGAGTTCATAAATCATTTGTTTTGGGAGATTTATTTTGACAACAATTTTAGGCACATTCATGTGCACAAGCCTGAAAATACTCATTTCTTGTTCACTGTGGAAGCCTGGTACCCGATTAGCCCTTGATTTAATGGAACATCTAAGCCAGAGGAAAACAATTCCTCAAGACAGTGGAAGACTGAATCACATCTCATTTACACTGATGTAAATAAGGAAGAGAGCTACTGAAAAGAAGGAATTTATAGTACTTTAAATAAGAACAAAATTCAGGTTTGCAGAACGCTGCTTTGTAATGCCTTAGCATTATAGTTGAAACTGTACAAGTTGAGCACTCTTAAATGGCAAAAACTGATCAGAAATAAACTTTATCAACATTTTAATAAAATCTTGCAGAATTTTCAAAGGATTCAGACCAAAAAAAAGCACTATCTAAGTCTATGAGAATTTGATAAAGACTAGTCACCCCTACAAAAATCATAGCAATTTTCCCTAACCATTTCTTCAGATGGGATTCAATTAGTAAAATAAAGGGAATAAGGACAAAGAAGGAAAAAAAAAAAAAAAAAAAAAAAAAAAAAAAAAAAAAGCAAGGAAATCTCATTATATGCTATTAAACTCAATAAGGCTTTTCCATCAGAGAACATCAAGTCTTATTTCTGGTAAACCCTGTGCTGTTGTAAATCAGGAGTTACTGCTATAAATACTACAGAGGTCCAAAAGAAGAAATTTGTAGCAAGCAGAAGCCAGACCTTTGAATCATATTGCACAAGTCTAGAGAACTGATCAACAAATTATTTTTCTGCTAGCAACTGTTTTCTTGTAAGTCTCACAGAAATGTTAGCACTTGAATATTGACAGTTTGACAGCTCTGCCCCAGTCTCAAACAGAAACCTAAAGGTGAAGACCTTTAAACTTGGGTCTCAGCAGATTTTTTTCCACTTAAAACTCAGTGTCCCACAGCTGGATTCCCTTCAAGAAACCTGAAGCAAAACACAGATAATGGCATGATTGTCAGCCCCACTGCCAGCAGTGACCCTCTTGCCTCCAGGTGCCAGGGTGCCAGCCAGGATCCCTCAGAATTATTACCTCTCAGGTCCAGACTTGCATCCCTTGCAGCCCCTTGGCTGAATTCAATTTGCAAGGATGTGATCCCCATCCCAGATCTGTCCTGTAGTTAATTTGTGTGTGTGTGTGTGTGTGTGTGAGAGAGATGAGGTTTTAAACCCCTTGGCAACGAGGTCCCACACTTACTAGTCATTTCTCAGGCTACGGTACACAAACGCTCTCTTCACCAGGTACACTCTTAAAAGACTACATCCCTGAAATTCTGCTCATTTTAGGTAGAAAATGGACAGCAAGCTGAAGAACTTGGCAAGCCACAGTGTATGTGAACATATATATTATGTAAATGCAGGGGGGGCAGGTGCGTAAGTTAGGGATTTTGTTGTTCTCTGTTAAGAATTAGGCCCCTAGAGTGTATCTACCATGTATTCTTTCACCCTGGCATCCATTTTCAGGCTTGGACTGGAGATAATAGAGCGATAGCATACAGAGGTAACATGTCACAAACAACTTCAAATGTATCCATACCAACATTTAGATTAGGATAAGTAAGTGAACATAGCTAGTCCTAAGAAACTTCTTAGGACTGGAGCTTGCTATTTCTTTTTCAGGCCTGTGAACAACCCTTCCTTCTGTTCCATTATAAAGCAAGAGTATAGAAGTACATGATGACCTGACAGAGGAAACAGCCGAGTTCCCAGAGACTGATTCTGAAAATTATCAGCAGGTGGAAAATCTTGCACACCTTGGACAACAGAGATAGTAGTAATATCATATATATACAATAAAGAAAATATGTAAATCATACACACAACCTCCCATCACAAGTATTTCTTGGGATTATCTGTCAGGAAGCAGATTTCAAGTTAAATTTTGATTATAGGCATGCTAACGCTATTCAGTCTTAATACGGTGTACATTATAGGTAAATATTTGCCTTGTCAAAGAATATATGCTATAATAAAGTCTGTGTTTGTACAGATAGGCTTCATTTTCCATGAGCTATGATGCAGATAAATATAAAGTTTTTCTGAAATATTTTATAGGAAATATTTTATAGGAAATGTATGCTGTATCTTACCAGAAAGTGCTTCTGAATAAAAACACATGTGGTGTAAAGCAATGTCATTCTCTGAAAAGTTGGTGGGATTTGTTCTTATTTAGTCTTGAACTGAAATTGGCCCAAGGTATAGAATTTTGATGATTATGTTTCATATCTTTATCATATCTGCCCTGATCCCAAGATAAATAGACTATTTCCCAGCAATACAGTGTTTCTGGATATCAATTTACTGTAAAATTCTCTGTAAGCAATTTCAGTTCTCATGTAGACACTACTATATTGTATTTTCAAAAAATTCAACAACAAGAAAATGAAAGTAGAGGATCAGAAGGAAGTTTTTTTACAGTTAAAACCAAGCAAAACTTTAGAGTTTCATATAGGTATTGTCAAAACAAGTAAAAAATGACATATCAAGGGACTTAGTGGAACCTCCAAAAAGAGTAAAGACTCAGGGTCCAATTCATTCTTTTATTAAGCTTCTAGATGAAAGCACACACCAACCCCACCCCACCCACAAAAAAAAACCCCAAACGACCAACCAACAAACCCCACACCCAAAACCAAACACCCACAGAAAAAGGCCTCTGTGTGGTAAAACAAACAAACAAAAACACCGATACCCTGAGAAATCCTAAACCCACCAAATATTGTGAGTGACTTCAGTGTGGACAGGAATTCACCTTAGACATTTCACCATCACCATGCAATGACAAATAGTTCAAATTCAGATCCCTGCCCAAATTCAGTGAAGATTTGGGACCACCTGTGATTCTACACCTAAACTTCTTAGTCACCTCCATTGGGCAGAGTTGTTGTATGATACTAGTGCAAGAGTAATAGTGACATGTGTATTGGAAACACTCATGTGAAGATGGTTCAGACTGTTACGATGTTTCAAGATTTGATGAGATTCTCCCAGCACAGATCTGGTTGTTGCAGCCTGTGCTGGTGGTGCACGTGTTGGAAGATTTTCCCCAGTTAGATACAGTGTTTTCCTACTTTCTTTACACTGGCACTGCAGCTCACAACAGATGGGCCTTCCAGGAGTAGGATCTTACCTGAGTCCCTAAAACTAGATTCAAAGTTGACTGAGAAAATGATTTGTAGTGACATTTCTGAAGGGCGCTGTTACACACCAAATACAGTCTTCAGTAGGAATGCCTTGAAATGCAAAGGATGCCCCTAAGTAACAGATACAAGATGTTATCACTCTCAAAATCCTGGCTAACAAGATGAACTCTGCTTATCTCAACCCTGATTACTCACAGAATACGAGCGGACTTCCAGCCACAAGGGCTGGGGGAAATTTGAGGGTTTGTTCAAGACCCCTGCTGCAGTAGAGTGGGAAACCGTGATGTTTCCCATAGAAGGGGGATGTTGTAGCACTGTCTCAGCCTGGGCTCCACAAACCCCTTTCCACTGAGATATGCATGTATGCCTTCATCTTTTTTTGGGCAAGTGTTGTTGGAAATATCTCTTTCTCTCTTTTCAATGCTTAGTGTTATTTCAGGCTTCCTGACTGACCAGTCTGCCTTCCCTGCCAAACCTCTTAAGGGCTCTCCTTGCAAACCCTGGAGACCTCTAAAGACGTAACAAAGTGGACATAGGACACAACCTTGGAAGCCAGTTGTGAAAGACTAAACAATAGGTTGCAGAAAAAGAGCAATTAAGTGAAGCATAGAGGCCATGTCCTTAGCTCCCAGGATTTCATTCTAGTTGCTCTCTGAGGCTTCCTGCTATGAAAGATGACCATCAACCGCTAGCACTGTTCAGAACTTAAATTACATGGGAGTCTCTTCCAATCCTTATAGCTTCTACTCCAAAGCCACTCATGGCCAGAAGACTAATTTGTACTGTGAGTTTAGTTGGCTTTAAACTAGCCACAGCTTCCTTTGCTAGGAGAGGTTATGCCACTGATGACAGATTTAGATTCCCCATAGGCTGTCAGCTTCACTCTAAATCTAATGTGCATCCCATCAGCAGATTTACCCATGTTGTCTCATGTCTTAGATTTCTCTCATTGTGAAACCCATCACTCATTGTGAAATCCACTTTTTCAGATATAAAACATGATCCACACTAGATTCTAGACATGAACTGGGGATAAAGCTCTTTTCTGACTTTTTCTTAAGACTTTTTTCTGTTGCCATGTAACACCAACGGGCTTCAGAATATAAGGATGTTAGCATCCTGAACCAAACAATTTCTGCACAATTATTAACTAGGATCTAAATTCTGGTAGCTCATTTGATAAAGAAAAAAAATGTAACATCAATATATATAGAAATTTTTACATTTTTAATCCATTTGCATAATTGTATGCTCATATCCCAGTGGTTAGTGTGATTCTCTATTGGCATGTTTGTCTTTTAGGCATTACAGAACACCAGTGTAGAAGCAACAGCTGTGAATCATCAATATCCACCAGAACTGTATGTTTTTAAAGCACCTAGTCCAGGAGAGTAGGTAAGTTTTGATAACTTTTTATCCATCAAAACCAGAAGCTGTTACTATCTCTACAACACTTTGTCTGGTTTGAGCTGGTGATCTCCCCACTGAATAAGCCCCTCATAGCATAGTGTCCACTTATGTAATTTGGTTTGAATAGGACAGATTTGAATACTAAACAAAATTTGTGATTCTGGAGATCAAAATACAATGCTTATCTAAAGTACAGGCGCTTGTCAAACCTTGTTATCTATTCTAAAGCTCCATGTCTTTCTTGTAAAATTGAGACACCTTCCTATCTGATGGGGGATAGCAGGAAATGAGAGATGCTCATTTCTATGCTAATGAGGTTTTTAAGTAGATAAATACCAAAGAATGCAGAAATTCTAAGATTGAACATGGTTGGAACAAAATCAACTACCTTTGTGTCACTACCAGTTCATATTTGGTATGGTTTAATTTAACCAGCAATATTAAAATTCAACATGTCAGTTACCAAAAAGAAAAAAGAGTGAGAGAAGAAGGGAAGGAGGGAGAGAGGGAAAGAGAGAGGGAGAAACAGAATGTAATACTACGGAAGGCGACAAAGTAACGAGGGTACAATCTATTATAAGAAATTACTTATGAATAAATTGTAAGAGTGTAAGAGCTAAGAAAACAAGAAGGGAATAACAATTAGATAGAAAGCCCAGACAGTCTAACAGAATAAATTCCTTCTTAAAAGAAAGGTGTGAGGTCTTGTGTTGATTGAGGACAATAAGAACATCAACTCGTATTTTTGAAAGTCCTGAAGAGAAGCTCAGAAACCTATTTCTTATACATGAATGAAACAAATCACTTGAAGCCAAA
>NW_020799091.1:118343651-118369725 GCF_003259725.1 Athene cunicularia
GAATTATTCCACAGTTGGGAAGATGCCGAAGGACTGCTATAATTTTTGGTAGGGCAGAAATAGCACACAAAGCAACCATGTTTAGAATTAGTACGGTTTTTCAACGGGAACTGATATGCTAAGCATCTCTTAACTTCATTAAGAAACAAGTCATCAGGGGTTGGTACCAGGGATATGATGCAGCTGGAAGGTTTCATTATAAGAAAAAAAAATCCTATGTTAAAATTCACTTTATTTCAATCTTCTCACAAAACCACCCTATTTTACATAATTGAGGTAGAACCCTTTGTAATAAAATACCCCTATTATCTAGAAGCTTAACTTAATCAATTTGAAGTCCAGCTTTGCTATCAGGGGAACAATATTCTACATGTGTAATTTAAACATTCATGGCTGTATCTTGTGGTACTTGATTCCACAGTAAAATTGTGGATTTCTAGGTACCAATCTAAGATCTACTTGATCATTGTAATATGAGTTTCTAGCCTACAAATACCCCAAAAAGAGAGCCTGCCCCTGCTACCATTGCCATGAATGTTCAGGGAAGTCAAGTGATCTCGACTTCAAAATGACTTAATGTGGCCCTGTTAGCATTGCTAACATGAAGCAGTTTTTATATTCTCAATTGTGCATAGACAAACTCAATCTAAACTAGTGATAATACAAAACCAGCAAACCAACCATAATATCAATATACACATTGGAGATGAGAAAAGCAATTTGCACACAGCTCACAAGTCCTTCACTGGACTCAAATTTTAAAATGTTCTTTTTTAATATATTTTTAAATTTCCACAGCCCTCTGCACTTTTATTTTGCTTAAATTATTTTTCAGGAATAATATACATGTTGAGTTTTCAGCCCTGTCAGTTCTACATTATACAAAAATACCTTTATTCTCGAAGGCTTTTTGCATAGTCTTGCTAGTTGCTCTGAATTTTTTTTTTTTTTTTTTAAGTTTTATGGCTGATATGACTTATTCTGGGTTGCCTTCATTAAAAGGTCCAAACAGGCTCAGAATTTCTGAAAGGCAAGGAAACAACTATACTGTAAGCCTGAAAAGTAAACAACCACTTCTGAAACTCACATACTGCAAAGTTAAAAGAAAAACATCTTTTCCAATACAATGGCTTATTCACTGAGAATAATTATTTTCAGTAAGTATTTAACATCTTGATCTAGTAGTAACAAAACCTGGATAATTGCATGCACATTTAATAACATTCAGTTAAATTACTCATTTTTGTTTATTTTTGTCCATATTTGCTCATAGTATTCTGTCACCAAAAGCCAGTGTTTTGAATCGCTGGGAGTCACTATGCTATCCAATAAAACTTTCATCCATTTATAACATTAAATATCTGAATAATCCTACTAGCTGGTCAGACATCTGTGACAAGAATCTGCACCAGGCTAGAGTTACTTACAATACAACATGAACAGGCACCCATGCAAAGCTCTGGTATGTAAAATCCTATTATTCCCATAAAACCCTAGGTTCCTTGATCTCTTATACGAAAAGAGTGATAAAAGAATCATACTGAGATTAATAGCCTGAGAGTTTCCTAAGGTTGTTTCGAGCCAGGCTGTTAAAATTGATATTACAGTTTACAGGTCTTCCTCATTGCTGACTCTGGCGGGTAAGGAAACTGCCCCACCCCTGGAAGATAACAGAGATGCCTTCAAAGAGCCGAGCCTCTGAGACATTACAGGCAGAAGGAGAAGGCAGGGCCCATGATCCTTAAGCAGCCTGGTAGCTTTCAAAATCTTAGTGGCTAGCAGGAATTGCAATAGCTTTTGATGCAACACGGACAGTCCTGAGGACCTAACAGTGCTCTTACACAATATTAATTTTCTCTTCCCAGACTGACTCCCAGTATAACCCTTTATTATACTGAGTGTGTGGTTCCCCTGAGGGAGATTTTGCAGCTTTCATCTACAATATTTGCTCAGAGGAAAATATTCCCATAGCTGGACATGAGATTTTAGAGTCCCTTTAACTAAGAAAACATTATCAGGAGTAGTGTAAAAGATTTTATATTGGAAGGAGGTGCAGTTCGTTTCGGAGAGATTTGCCCGAGTACCTTTGCTATGTTCTTCTCCAGATACTGTATGTGTCTGTGGTGGTTTGACCTTGGTTAAATGCCAGGTACACACCAAGTCTCTCTATCACTTCCTCTCCTTCCCCCTTTTTTTTTTTCTCAACAGGGCAAAAAGGTGAAAGAAAATAAGATAGGGAAAAAAAAAAAAAAAAACAAAACAACACCAAACCAATCCACATGCAGAAGCAAAAAGAAAACAGATTTATTCTCTACTTCCCATAAACAGGCAATGTCAGGCCTTCTCAGGAGTCAGGGCTCCAATACACATAGTGGTTGCCTCAGAGGACCAAGGGTGACCCCACCCCCTTCCTCCTTTCTCCCAGCTTTATACTGAGCAAACGTCATATGGTATGGAATATCCCTTTGGTCAGTTCGGGTCAGCTGTCCTGGCTGTGTCCCCTCCCAAGATCTCACCCACCCCGTCCCACTGGGGGAAAAAATGTTGGAAAGAGGCTTGGTGCTGTGTAAGCACTGCCCAGCAGTAGCCACAACACCAGGGTGCTACCAACACCCTGCCAGCTCCCGACATAAAACACAGCACCGTGAGGGCTGCTGTAGGGGAAAATGAATACTGGCTCAGTCAGACCCAGTACAGTGTCCTGGGAGCAAATGCATGCCAAAGGAGGCAGAGTTACATTATGGTAGCAAGCTGAAGCAGGCTGACTTAATTGATAGTAGCAGGACTTCTTCCTAATTGCAGTGCAAGTATGCAAAAGTGGTAGAGAATAAAGTAAAAAGTCCTCCTACCATGCATCATACAGCCTCTCAAGGCCTTGTGTTTGCCCATTGACTAGATATGTCCAACCAAAAGCAAGCCATGACAGCCTCACCATGTAGTTTTTTCCCCATGCTCAATTTTCCACTCCACTCTCACGCTGAAAACCATCAGCACTAACGGCTCAATTAGGAGACTGCAGACACACTGCCACGAACACCGGTCCTGGCCTTTTCCCCCTCTCTGAGAGCAGCAACGTTACTGTCTACAGCTCACTGACAAGGAAGTCAAAGAGGTACATTTTGGTGACCTCTGACTCCCATTAAAGACTTAAACACAACTTTGAAGTCACTTGCAACAGCAGATCAGGCACAGGCGAGCAACACTTGCGTCAGTCGTGTCACGGAGCCACACGAGGTTACAGCACGGCCATTCAACAGCGGCATAGGGTGTGTAGTCACTGGTTTGGAACGCCTCTTCAGTCGCAAGGACCAAGTTCTGAAAAAGACTATACAACAGCCTGATTCAAAGCCCTTTGAAGTCATTAGGAACATTTTGGGGGGATGCTGTTATTCCCGGTTCAAGTGAGAAAGCAACAGAGACTGATACAAAACCCCCCCTGTTCTTTCCAGAAACCTCCACCTGTTCTACTGTGTCCTAAGCACATGACAGCACAGGCACTCTCCCCTGCCTCTCTGGAAAGATTTTCAATAATAATAGAAAACTGAGGCCAACTCTGCAAGCCTCTTCTGATGCAAGTTAAAAAAATGGATTCCTTTCCCTTCTTCTCAGCTCCCTGCCCCCAGCAAAGATAATCTTGAATCAATCTGTATCTCAACCAAGTAAGATCAAAAAATAATGCAAAGAAAATGGATGTTATATGTGATTTGGGGGCCCAGAAAACATTGCAGCGAGAAAAATTTATCGCTGACCTTCACGCCTAGCATCTGCTGAAGAATATACAATAGCTGTAACTAGACAAAAAAATCATTTTCATTTGGAACAAACAAAAGAAATTAATAATCCAACAGTGATTTTTGCCTGATTTTCAAGACTAGGGTAACAATATGTGCTAACTCTAAGTTTTAGTTTACCTCTCAGAGAAAAGAAGGGTTAAACGTATACTTAATTAAGTGACTTCACACGTTAGCAATCATAGCATGTGCAGAAATCAGATGTGTTTGAAATATTCATGATGAAATGCAAAACCACTATCACACTTTCACATTTCGGTCAAGCTTGAAAATGGGTTTGTTTCTGTGAAAAATGTCACTAAGATACACGCATTTCTCTTTTCTTTCTCTTTTTGTCCTTTCTTTTATGTGAAAAGTACTTTGCAGCTAGCTTACATGAATTCATATTAACATTAGCTTCATAGGGGTGAGATTCAGGTTTCATGTTTTCAATGCACTGACAGCCATATTCTCAAGTACTACATAAAGTGACTTTTGGGTGCAGGGGAGAGCTGACAAAGCTGGATGAATTAAAAAAAAAACAAAACAAACAACAAATATTAGTAAAACATTAAAGCACACTTTTCAACTTTACCACCATTCTTGCAGAGAAAGGAAAATTTCAAACAGTTCAGAATTGAGTTGTGGTTGAGTTAAACATGAGGTAAAACTTGCAGCTATCATTTTTCAGCTCTGTTCATATGAGTGATCAAAGTTTATTAAAAGGGTCATAAAAAAAAAGCAGAGTGACTTTTGTTCTATTTGGTCAAATGTTAATTGAACACTTACCACCAATATACTTCTAAAATGCAATGCTTTTACCAGCATAATGAACCACTGGCATTTTATGTCCAGAAAATATGCTGTCAGAGGACACTCCCCAATACCTCTAGATGCAAGCTGGTTTTATTGCCATTCAAACCAAACAGAATTCTGTGCTCTGATGCCTATCAGAGCTACTTGGAAAGCAAAGTCCTTCCTTGCAGAAAGCGTGAACGTTTTTCTAAAAATAAATCAGAAAGTTTCAGTGAAAGCCAAAAAATATTTCTATTTCAGACCAAAAGGTTTCAATGAAAACTCAATAATTTACTGACAGAAACAGATCTTTTACCACCAACACAATTGAAATGCTTACCTGAAATCCTGTATCTCTGTTGGTGGGCAGGCAACTAGCTTTACAAACATCTCTTACCAGCCCCGTTTAGTATGACCTCCTGAAAAGCCAAGGGCTCAGATAAAGGTATTTCCTGATAACCCACTACTCTCCCCTCATACACCTTACATCCCTCTGAATAGGAAAGGCTAGTAAAGGACATCTCGTGAGGGGAGTTTGGTACAAACCACCCCACCAGGGCAAGAAAGAGAGTGAGGTCTTCTCTAAACAACTTTAATCTCCTTGAGCTCTCTTGGAAAGGAAAAAAAGCACTCCAGGATATTTCTGGAGGGTGAGGTATCTTGCTGACGGAGGTACAGAATGGCCAACCCAGAGGTGACACACAGCTGGATCTGAAGTGACAGCCTTGGCTGTAGTGACTGACCATGAATCAGCAGAATTCAAAATCCTGAGAGAAGAAGAAGAGCACTCAAGTGCAAACCCTAGACTTCAGCTGAGAAGACCTCAACCTTGTCAGGAAACTGATCAGTGAGCTCCCACAAAAGGTGGCTCTGAAGGGTAGGGAGTTCAGTCAAAGTGGCAGGTCTTTGAGGACAGTATCCTCCAAGGAGACCAGTCCATTTTGATACTTAGGAAAACAGACAGACATATCAGATATCTGGCTTGGCAAAACAGGGCTCAAAGGAGGAATTTTAAATATTGCTAGGGCAGGTAAGCATGGTCTTAGGAAACCCGAAGGTAAATTGGAGCTGACATTTGCTAAGGATGAAGAACAAGAAGAGCTTCTGTTGCCACTTTAGCAGCAAAAGGTTGAAAAAAGATTGGTGGTACCACTGCTGAATGGGGCAGGTGATTTAGTGACAGACACGGATAGCTGAAGTGCTTCTCATTGGAAGCATACCTGTGGCTCGTAGTACATCACTGGATGTAACTGTAACTGATTTTGTGCGTTTCCCAGCGTTGAAAACCAATGGAATTTAAATTTTTCTCAGTCAAGTGTTGCACCTTAAATGAACAGAATACATTCAAGGTTTATCAAAAGGGAGAAGAGCTTTTTAATAATGCTTATCACCATAGTGGAGGCAACAGAGTCCCTCCCCAAAGGCAATATTAAATCGCTGTACCTTTAACACAGTTCATCTAGGATTAGTATAACCATGTATACCTGTCATTCAGCATTGCCACTGCTGATAACAGGCCATAAGCTTAGTACTGAGTTTACAAGGCCTCAGGACTGAGCCTTGTCAGGTCTGCTCTGTCCAGACTTCCCTTGACCTGCCTTTAGCTTTGTTTTAACCGACTTAGCTGTGACAGCAGTTTCTCCACCTGATCAAGTGTCTATGGCTAATTTGGTTTACTTCTGTTTTTCTCTGTGTGGTACAACCACAGTTTCATACAGAAAGCAGTAACAAGCAGTTATGCTACAAAATGAAACACTGATTAAGCACAGTGACGCAGCATAGAGAAATACAGGGCTGATTCAACAGAAGAGACCTTGGGAAGTGGAGACACAGATGCTGGCATAGAGGAGTACTGGCACAGGAAGACAAGAGAGGCGGCCTGGGCTTGTCACTGGAGACCCCACAGCTCTAAACAGCTTAGTCATGATTAGTTAAAAATATGCAGATCTTGAGCTGGACAAAACTGGTTTTAGTGGTAACAAATAAATAATATCTAATATACATAAAGTATATAGCAGATTTAGATGTAACCTGGACCTGTAGACCAATGAAGGGAGAGAAAGATGTAAAAGCCTGTTAACAAAGATACAAAAATGATCCCAAGACAATCCGAGAGAGAGGAAGAAGAAAACACCAACATATTCAGCATCATATTCCTTCTGGCAAAGGACAGCAGATGCTGACAACTACCTACCACATACCTCACCATCGGAATAGTAGAGGCAGGGCAAGCATAATACCAGAAAAGAGGTAGAAACTAAGTGTGTGTATAGCAATTCTAACTACATTATTATTCTTTCTTGTTCTGCAGCAATTAGATCTGGACTAATAATGATCAAACTCTCAAGACTTCAATTATAGTAACAATAAATTCTTGGTTTTACTTATACATAAGGTGTGCTTTCTCCTTGCCAAAAAAAAAAAAAAAAAAAAAAAAAAAAAAAAAAAAAAAAAAAAAAAAAAAAAAGGCTTCAAGTGTAACATTGGCTGGACTGAAAATAGGAGAAAATGAAACACAACTACTAAGTCTGGTAGTCTGGATAGGAGGTGAAATGTGGGAAACACACACTGAAATAAAAATATTTTTAGGATGGATTTTTAATCTACCATGTCAACACTTTCAGTCACTTAGTCTTTCAATTTGGCACCATCTGTGCATTGCAGTTATTACTTGGGACATCACTGGATTATATTAGTTTGCAATCAGAAATCTATTTGAGAGGAAATAATTGTTTTGCATCCAATTAGAGTTTGCCATATTTCTCTGATTTTGCAACGCTTTGCTGCGAAAAACAATGGAATATTTAATATCTACATTCTGCTGATTATTGAAGATTTTCACATATTGGAAAAGATACACTGATGCAGCTCATTGGTATGCTCCATGGCATCAGTGTGATCAGCCAGTCACTTCCCTTAAAGTCGCAGCCGCTGCAGCTCCTGTTACTGTGAAGACTCACAATTAGGCTTTACTTTACCCATAAATAGAAAGTCA
The DNA here is from genome assembly GCF_003259725.1 of Athene cunicularia. Taxonomy (NCBI): domain Eukaryota; kingdom Metazoa; phylum Chordata; class Aves; order Strigiformes; family Strigidae; genus Athene; species Athene cunicularia. The sequence continues at coordinate 118,351,212 of NW_020799091.1, forward strand.
TCTATTTGCAAACCAAATCTTCATGGGAAACTACAGGCTGGGGATACATCTGCTGGGCTGGCATTAACATTTTAGATTCCAGCCAATTAGGACAGAACAGTACCTTACATTATTCTAGGGCATAAAGTATTGATTCCAAATTACAATTGCTGGTTTCAACCTTAAAATGTCACCTCACCTACCTTTTCACAAAATGAGATTCATCAGCTTTTACAGCAACAATCCCTCCTGCTAAAAAAAAAAAAAAAAAAAAAAAAAGTATAGTAGCACTTAATAACAATTGGGCATGAATCTATTAAATTACAATGGAATTTTTTTAGCTTTGCAAATTATAGCCATATTAATACCAACTGAGTTCTCTATGAACAATAAATGCAAAAGGATTTTTTTTTCCAATGATTAGCCACCTTTTGTAAAGTGTAGCCATTTAGTGCATGCAAATTTCCTGCCTTGCAGATCAAATGTGAATTAGAGCACTAGGAGGCTGGCTTATATGAATAAGCTTAGATAGTGCTAATTATAAAACCAGCATACTATAATCACACTTAAATTACACAACTACTTTAATGCAACATGGGTGACCCTTGTAAATTTGGTTGGCAAGAACAGAATTCTTTGTCACCACATTTGTTGTAGGACAAGATTCACTATAAAATAGGAATTAGAAAGGTTGGAAACTTTCTGAAACTACTGAATGCTTTGAGTATATCAAAGGTTAGGCCCTGCAACATCTATTTTTTCAGGCACGTAGCCACTAAAGCAGGATTCAAAACCCAAAGTCACCAGTATCCCTCCACGATAAAATGTAAGAGTGAGGTGTCTCAGGCTGTTCTGAGACCCACGTGTTGGTTGGGAAGGCAGCTGAGATTTCGTCAGCGGGAAGCTTGTCAGTGCAGGCATCCCCTCCTCAACCCTTCTGTCCTTGCACCACCTCAGTTGGGCTTGCACAAGGGGTGCTTCTCCTGGCTTGGGATTCAAGGTAGTCCACGCTTGATAGTATGTATTGCCATGAAGTCTTTTAAAGAGCTGGCTAAGAGTATCTCTTAAATGTGGAAACAAGAAGAAACAGCTTTCCCCTTACTCCTCCTACCATTTTCAACTTTGCTGTAATCATTAGGCTTTTAAATAACTCCCTCACAGTTAGGAAACTTCATTTCTCTCTTCAGCCTACAAGGGTTACAACTTTGACAGCTTATCAATTAATATTTCCACAAGTAGTATTCCACAAGTAGACCTTCTTGGGGACTTGAAATCAGCTGAAGAGTCATCTTGTGTCCTCATGAATTCTGCATTTTTGGTAGAACACGGATAACGCTTCAAAGGAAGGACAAGCGGGAATACAGACCTCACTATATAGCCAAATAGAGTGCAGGCTATGGCTTGGTAGTGGGCTTGCTTGAAAGCCCCGAGGCTATGAAAGAAACAGAAGTCATCAAAACTGTAGGAATAGATCTATTCAATCTATTTCTAGCAGCAAGAAGAAGCTGAAAATTTATGGATTAAAACCAAATTAAATAATCCTTTTATGTTCATAATAATCATCACAAAAACCCCCACAAACAAATAAACAATAAACACACACACAAAAAAAAAAAAAAAAACACCACAACATTTTATGTAACTTTAAAGCATTTTCCTTGCTCTTGTCTGAACCCACACAAGAGCTGTGGCATATCTGTGTGTTTCTGTTCAGCTTTCCTGTATCTTGCCATTCAAGAGTTTTGGAGATTCTCTGCTGCTAGAAAAGAAGCTTAGAGAAACCCAAACGAGTAAAGGAGCAATGGCACAACACAGCAGATGCCAAGTCTGGAACATCATTTTCTTAGTTATTGTGATGCAAAGAGACATCTCCCCCAACAATATAAAAGCGCAATATGAGACTCTGTCTCTAATTGGGGGTGCTGACTGCCTCTGCTACAAGATTATAAAAAAATCTTATCGCATTGATAGGGTAAAGAAGCCACAGAAAGCAAAGGAAAACAAATAAAACACCATGGAAAAGCAAAGTGTTATTAGGACCTAATCTTAGCAACATCCTTTCTTCTCTTTCTTTTAAAGGCCCTTTAAAGCTCTGCGAAAAGGAAATCCCTACCTTGCAGGGCAAGGACAGGGACAACTGCGCTATTCTTCATTTTTTCTTGGTATATGTTGCTTGTCCTTACATTTCAGAGTCAATAAAGCAATTCACTCGGCCAGACATAAACTTGTTTTGTGAATTATCTATTAAGCATTTACTAAATTAATTCTTCTGTTTCTATTTAGCACACTCATAAATCTGCATGCCAATAGAACTTTATCATTCCAGTGCTGTCTTTCTTTTTTCTTCTTTTTACCAAAATTTAAACACTATCACTAGTTCTGTTGTCAATATACACAGTTACAGAAACAAAATGAGACTGCAAAATTACTACGCGGATAAGGCTAACGCATGAAATACACACATTAAACAGTCTACATTTTACCACCCCTAAATCCCACACACTGTTATAATCAATTTAATGTAACAGTAAGGTCACTAGTGCTCAACTATGTGCAACGTTAAATCTTGGTACATAGCAAAAATTGAGAAATTCAGATCACAAACAGACAGTTATAGTTTTCTTCCCCATGAAGTTCTGTGATTTATGCTTTAATTTGAAAACCTTAGAATGTAGAGGTTCAAAACCCACAGAGAACAAAGATTTTGTATTCCAAAGACCCCACTTTACATTTATCAAAACATTTCTTGTTCATTGTCAGTTTTGCACTGCAACAGGACAACAGAAGCTTTGTTATACTTTCATCTTGGCTGCCTATAAGACCCAATCTCACATATGAAGATCTGTGCACTTTCCACTTGGAAAAAAAAATGCAGCTGATGCTGTTTATTGCTGAAGTGTCTTCCACATACAACTAAAACCCGGATCACAAGATCTCAAACTATCACAGCAACAGTCAGTTTTAATCCCTTCCCATTCAAAGCTAGGCTTGTTGGGAAAGAGCCAGTGACTGTTTTCTTGCACAAGACCACAAAGAAAGGACAAAAAGGATCTATACAGACAGAAGCATCCCCCCAGACAAGTGCCAAAAAGCTGTGTGCTACTTCTGGCCTGCTCTGGATTCAATTCAGCTGTCCTGGGACTCCAAGATGGAGTGAGACTTGGCAGCCCCTGGCTTGCCTGCTGCTGCATGAGGCAGTGCTAGCCCACCCCATCCCTGCTGATCCTCAGCAGAAACTATTCTGTGTTTTGCACAGCTCCTGCTTTCTTGCGTTTCATTAAACTAAGGAAGGGTTTGAAGAGCAAAGGACAGACTGAGTGCAACTAGCTCCTGCACTGCAGAAGAGTCAGGGAGCTGGAGGCAGCTTCTATCACTGTCCCACTGTAACTTGAATACTTCTGCAGCTTTCTCAGTAGGTGGGACACCAGGGAAATAGTGGGCACAAACTCAGAAAACAAGGGTTTTTAGAGAACTGGAAAACAGCAGGGACAGCTGGAAAGCAGAAGAATCCTACAAAAACATGGAAGGACAGAGGAAAAATTCATTTGGAAGTGGGATGAAGGTGAATTAATTGGGACAATGGGTAGAAGGGTAGAGGAAGAGACTGGATCTTTTGGAAGAACATAATTAATGCACGAGGAACAGATTTGTATGATTTCGGGGATGAGAGATGTATGTAATGATCTGATTTGGACGATTGAATTAAACAATGAATTAGTGGTACTACTCAGTTTTAAAATGCTTACTCACACTAAAACAAATTCCTGGTGGAAGGAATCAGTTTGTATGGATAAATTGTTTCACGGTGCCATGCAACATAATTGACTTATTGGGCAGTTTACTATTAAACAATTAAGCATTACCTGACTTCATTATTTTGATTTGAAAAATGAAGACTGAAATCTTCAATTTGGGCTCCATCTCAGGGGAGAAAAATCCTAATCTGGGGCAATTACAGCAGCAACAGCAGCACAAATGAGAATTTTACTGCTGTCTTCCCACTGGTCCAATAAAACATCTCCTCTGGTCTCAAAATTAGGCTGTTTGTTTATATACGTGGGCTTGAATTCTGCAGCTCAGCCTAACTAGAATACTGGAAAGGTGATCAGAGCAGCACTATTAGAAAGGAAAGAGGAAATCCCACTCAACCAGAGAAGTATAACAGCACAATAAAAATGCTCTTAAAAGAAAGGAGCTTTGCAGATGCCCAAGTTCTTCTGAAATTACAACTAAGTGTGCTGATATTTTTATTCCATTAGTAAAACTAGCTAGCTAAACAGGGACATGAATTCCTTGTCCTCCTCTTCTCCAAAGGCAACATGAAAATTGGAGGTCCACGTTCAGAGACAATGCCTGAAAACATGGTAAGAAAATTAAAAGTCCCTGCTAGTAAGTAGGGACCACTCAATCATTATAGTAAAGGTTCCCCTAGAACTTCCATAGCAATGTTTCCTATCTATCAAATATTTCTTTATGCCAGAGTCGTCTGTGAGAAAGTAGTTACATTAGCTAAAATCTACGGTAGTCATAGAGACAAGATAAAGTATCAGAAATGACATTGTAAAACAGATTTTGAAGGGATTTAGAAAGGTATAGGAAGAAAGAGAGGATGCCCTGCATAGACAAGAAAATGCATATGGGTTTCTGGTTCTGTATGATATTGATTCCTCTCAGTACTCAATTACATACTTAACTTAATAAGAGAGTGGCCTGAGCATTTCTTCATTATAACAACAGCCACTGGTGTTTCTGTAGTCCCACAGAGCGAAGTGAAGCCTCATAAGCAGGAAGAAGACACAGTCCCTCTTTCAGAGAAGTTACATATGAGCCACGGAGGATGGACTACTTTTGGTAGTTCACCAAGATTTCCATCATAGGTGCAAGAGAAAAAATTGAATTCAGGCTAGATCACAGAAATAGATCAAATACAATGAAGAAGAAAGGAATTACATGGACAAACAAATGCAGACATAGTTACTCGCTTTCTTCTACAAAGCAAAACACCATGCAGTTGAAACACATAGCAGTATCTAAGTATTGCTTATCCAAATAAGCAGTTTCTATTGTTATTAAAAAGATGTGCAACAGTGCACAAGGACAGCAGGAAGGAGAAGATGGCCAACATAAATTCCAATAGGATTGACCACATGATAGCCTCTGTGTTAAGCTGAAATGCACTTCATGAGGCATTTTAGGCAGTGACTTGCATGTGCTATTCTGATCCTGACCTTCTCAGCACAAAGAATATTCAGGCTTGGATAATACTATGACGGCTTTTGCAAACATTGTTTTAAAGGAACTGATTTTCTTGTATCATTTAAGCAGAAGGGGAGTGAGTAAACTATATTCTTTCCAGTTTTTATGAATCACACCACTTAGTACTGTTGCCTAATGTATTATATGAGTGTGGAGAAAAAAAAATACTCAAAAGTTTAAGAAGAGAAAAAAGTTATTATAAACTGGAAATCTCCCTGCTCCTAACTTGTGAGACTATTATTCTAGTCCTCCTGAAAATGTAGCGAACTCAGAAGGATTAATATTTTTTGTTTCATTGATTTTTTGCTAGAAAGAGACAAAAAGATTTTCAGCAGTATGGGAATTTAAAGTAAATGGAGTTGTGTCTATGGAGGAGTACAATCAAGATTATATTTTCTTTCTTGATGGTTTCTTTAAAAGGGAAAGAAAAAAAACTTACAAACAAAAAGCCAAGAAAGACAAAACAGAAAATATCACTCAATAAAAACAGTAAACAATTTCTCTCCTATTCTCCTCTGTAGATATTATGTAGATTTTGGCAGCAAAATTGGTTTGTACTTGTTAAAAACAGAAATCAGCAAAGGACAAAAACCAAATTGAGAGTTGTGTCCAGAAAATATATTTTCTCAGTTTGCCTCCTAAATATGGACTTAGCAGAACACCCACTTGGGAGGAATACTCAGGAAACAAACCATGACTGACTCACGTGCTGGACCACCAAGCTGGCAGCACTCACCTTCTAGCTTCCTTCCCAGGAGGGAACTTGCAGCCTTGAATTGGTTGCCCAGGCTTCCTACACACCTGATGAAAGGTTTTGAGGACCACAGGACAAGATTTACCAGCCCAAGCCTGCTGAGAAGAAAGCTGCTTGGAGGCCAGATCAGATCTCACTGCATGAGAAATTGGGGCGCTCAGCCTAGAACCCACAGTTGGGAGTCTCAGCCCTCTCTTCACGCTAGTAGCGGTGCTAACAGCTTTACCAAACAATCAGCATTTTCAAAAGTTGTGTCAATAGATCTGGGGTTTGCCATTCTAATGTTGCAGAGCAGCTGCTGTGAGCATCACGGACCAGCATCACTTTGAAAGTCTTGCCCTTCACCACTCTAAAATAAGAGGCTGCCAAGAGGAGAAGGAAACCGACTGAAAGTCCCCCTCACCTGCACGAACATTCAGGTCATTAATAGTCTGTTCAAAAATTCATACTTGAATTTTTTCTCCTTTAACAAATAAGAGTTAAAAAGTTTTACTGGATCAGTGCCCAAAGGCAAAAGAGGCTGTGCAAGCATCTTATCTCTAGACAGAAGCTATTTGGTTGCTGACAAAGGGACAGAAGCTCTTTGCATGACAGGTTCAAGAGCTTTAATCAGTTAAACAGTTGAACACGTACAAATGAATTCCCCTATCAGACCATGTTCTCTCTTCTTTTCTATGAAAATGGAACAGGAATTGCACTTGAAGAAACTAAGATCTCTCAACAAACATCACAAAATATGCCATAGAATGACTGAACACATTATTTATCCCTTGTCTCTTAAAGCAAGCTAATACCTAGCTTTCTCTTTTGCACACTGCATATCAGCAATCAGGTGAAAGATCCAGGACATCCCTGTCCAGATAAAAAGAGTCCTAATGTATATTTTATCAGCAGCTGGAATTAGCCAGCAACTCACAAATGGGTCCCTCTGTTATAGAGTTTCTGTCAAAAAAAACCCAAACCATATGTGCTTATTGCTGCTCTGTTATAAAGAAAGGGAAAAGTCCTGTATCAAACTGTAGTCCTCCAAGTGCTTTTCCTTTCATATGACTTTCAAACAGCCACTTCCCAATACGCAGAATGTTACCAAGGAAACCAGGAATGATGGTAAGCCACAGCATCTTTTATTTGTCCCAGGCAAAGGCAGCAAAAAACCCATTCAAAGCAATATCTTTGTATGGCTTTACTCGGCTCTAGGTCCAGTCTTTCTCTTTCATTCAGGGAACAGATTCAGAAATATTTCTGACTTTTGTCCCTGTCTTTTTCTGGAGGGCCATAATCCACAGAAGTGCCTTTTGAAAATACAGGAACTGGACTGGGCGCCATGCAGTAGTGGTATCGAGGATTACATTCAATCCACTGAGCACTGCTTGAGTTTGGTTCATCCACACCTGACCATTTTAACCAGGCACAAATAAATTTCAAATCCTGTTAACACTGCAGGATTAGTTTGACACCTGATGCTGCCAGATCATAGTCTGTCCTAGCGTAACACTATTTCCGAATGTTGCGGTAGTTCAAATCCCCCCAGTGGGATCTTATTCACACCAAAGACATTGACAGATCTTTGGCTAAATTACACTAATCCATGTCACAAGCAGGGAAGAGGATTCTTGGTTTTAGTCTCTGAGTCAGCTTTAGGTTTGGTTTGAAGCTGCTGGGTTTGTCATTAAAATATAAATATGCATTTGAAAAAAACCAACAGGATTTTAAGCAAACAAGTCAGAAAGCACAAAATGACATTTTTCTTGAAAGGCAGGTGAGATCCAGCTTTCAAGGCTCAGCTAAGCCACAGTTACGTAAATAGCACAATAAAACTCAGTGGTAAAAGTTAATCTGCTATGAAGATAAATGCTTAAGGTAATAGTAATAAAATGTTCTCACTAACAAACATGTATGCTTCTCTGAATTTTGTAAAAGTTTGCACTTCAGGAAAAAATAATAAAGAAATAAAGTGATGTCTTATTGTCAATATTCTTGTATTCATTCAAACGGTCATTTTCCAATCAATATATTCTAAACCCTCTAAATTCTGTTTTCTGTAAACGTAGGAATAGCCTCTATCCAGTTCTCAAGCACTCTTATATGGATTATTTAACACTGTATTTGAACAGCTGATCCTTGCCAAAGCCTCTACATGAGCAAAAATTTCTCAGAATACATTTGTGCTAGTAGGATTGACATTGTCCTGATCTATGCCCTGTCCAGGCAGCTATAACTCATTTCAGCCTGACTGAACAATCAGTCGAGGATATGAAAAGTGGACAGGTCTGACTGAATGTCCTAGGAACTTGGATGGAGTTTCCTCTGCAAGAGTCTCCCCACAAACTGGATGTGTGAATACAAATGCTTAAAGCTGTACAAGCTTAAATATAAGGGTCCCTGCATGCTACTGAGAAGAAAGCTTATAAAACCCCTCTCCTTCCTTACAGCTTCTGAAAGATGAAGTACAGGATAAGAAGTCTGTAAAAGAAAACCACATTTCATTTTTAACAACTGATAGTCTAATTGGCAGTTTTAAAATCTGCTAAGACTTCATAGTAATCTTTCTCTGAAGTGAATCTATTAAAAAGCAAATTTGAGACGAAATTGGGAAATGAGCTTTTCATATCGATAAAATAAAGCTGATTTTATGAATTTGTATCACTTGAAAAAATCAGTTCCTCTGTTAGGTCTTACAAGAAAAGGCAAATGAAAGAGAAAACCCAGTTCTATCAATCCTGTTAGAGGATAAACCCATGTAAATCTACTTTGCTTTTCTGAATCAAGTATCACAGCAACATTATTCTTGGTGTCACAAGGTGGTGCTCTTCCTTTCAAGGAATCTGTTTCACCTTAAAAACGACCTCATTAACTTAGAGAGAAAAGCACACATTTTAAGATTTATCCAGATACACTGTCACTGCTACTGAAAATGAGAAGCATTTCATCTATAGTACTTTTTTGGTACAAAGATGTACGAAAGCCAAATTTCTTTGTAACCGATATGCACAGTAACTTGGACATGCTAATGCATGACCTGCACCAAACTCCTCCATGGTTTTAAGAACCCTGGATTAAGTTGAGTGTTTAAGACTTACAGTTGTGAGGTTGTTTTGCAGGAAATTCAACTTACCTAAAACTTCCAACTCTTTACATGTAATGTTCTAATGATTTAAGCACCAAACCTATTCATGAAATCAATAATGCAATCCCTGTGTTGTTTATTTTATACTAAATCTATTTTACTCTATGCTTCTTCTACTTGTTCCACTTCTGATACCGTAAAGATTTTTGTATTGAACATGTATAATTGCATCAAAGATATCAAGGAAGAGTTAGAGGGTTTGACAGCTAGGTGTAATAAATTGTGAATTTTGGTACTCACTAATGTATTTGGAAACTCGGGGATATTAATTTTGCCTAGTTAATCCAGCAAAAAATGACTAGCAGTACGGATGTCTGTCTCTAACTCCTGATTTATCAGTCCCTTGAGATCAAAGGGATAGATTACTACTACAGAACGTCTTCTTTCTAAACTCATAAATGTAATACTGTATCACAATTCACAGCCTAGTGGTTTCTTCAGATAATTCTAGAGAAAGTTCCATGGCCACAGAAACACAAAATGCCTGGGGCACTAATTATTATCATAGGATCATTCAGGTTGGAAGGGACCTCACCGTGCAATCTGGCATCTAGCCAAGAGATTAATGATTACTGAACCTCTGAACTAAAACTGTAACATCAAATAATGTGGTACTGAAACACAACAGAGAAAGACAGTGCTTGTGTTATACCTGTAAGTTATAAAGACAGAGAAATAGCCTAATAAATTAAAATATGGCATTAATACATTAACTGATGAGACAGCAAAACATGTAAGATAGGCCAATACAACAAGTAGCCAACAGATATAATGCGCTGCCAAAAGCCAAAGACGTGACAGAAAATCAGGGCACTGCAGATAGGAGATATAGGAAGAGATGGCACCTAGCAGAAGGCTGCATAGAGTGGGGCAGGAAGAGGAATGGTGCTGAGGGAGATAAGTTGAAGTCTTTCATTGCCTACCTACACTTGAATTGTTCATCTCTAAGTCCCCCAAACAATCATATACATCAGAAAAGCATGAAAACAACCTTCTCCCTAATCTGATGCTGAAATAAATTTAAGTTCAGGTTTCTGAGGTACTGACCATCTCAGAGGAAGTGTTCAGGGCTTCAAAAACACCCAGGTCCTCAGAGAGGACTTGTTCATGAATATTTCACCTCTCAGAAAATCCCCATTTTCTTTACTGCTTCTGGGATATGAAGTGTGTTGTGCCTATTCACTTCCTGCCTCACATGTCAATTCCTGCCATAATACAGAGGGTCTCCCAGCTAACAAGGAGCACCCACCATACAGATCACAATCCTGGCATGTCCAAATACCTCGCAATCTGCCACTAGCATTTGTCAACATGTCAACAACGCAAACATCTCTAGCATCTTTTGAAAACTGAAAGCAGAGGACAGTGTGAAACAAATGGAAAATAACAGCAAAATAGAGAGCAGCAAATGCAGAGATTGTGTTGGGGAAGTTCACATTTAATTTCTTAAAAACCTTCCACTTTTTCATATATTGTGTAGCTGCTGTGGAATTCCCAGCACACTGCACCACAGCTCGCAGCAGCTGGGGCTCTGCTGCAGAGGACAAGCTTGCCTAGCTCTTGTGGTGCCTTGAGACCTGCTTTATAGCCAGGCAACATCAGTGGAAGCTTTTACTGCCCAATGCAGCTCCTACCATCTAAGGAAAAGCCCACCTCCCAGCCCTTACATTAGTTAGAAACAAATTTTGCTCTTGTGGAAAGCTCTTTCTCACCAGAACTGATACTATTGCGTTATTCGGTGTGTCTATCGAATTTAGGAGGGTTCAATGTGGGTGTGACAGTCTACTGTCATCCTGAGTGAAACACCTGGGACTCTACAATTTTAAGACCTTGAGAGGAAGAATTACATGCAAAGCCTGTGGCACACTAAACCCAAATTGGACTATGCCACCATATCTCCAAGGCTGACATGGACCATGAAATCCACTCTGCAGTCATCACCGGCATTAGAAGAGTTGCACAGTAGTAATCCAGAGAGGAACCCCAGGAACAGATGTTTCTCTGTATGTCTACCAAACATCTCCAGGAAAGCAACATTTTAGGCTTAAAATTATTAAAAGAAGGGAGGGTTTTCTCCCAACCTCCCACTTTTCTAAAGTATGAAAAAATCCCCAAACCTAAACGTCCTCTGACATCTCACTACATTTCAGTTTCAAAATCTCTCAGAAATTTAGGTCCTTGATTTGGCATCTTTGAAAAGCCCTGGCAAATGCAAAGTGCATTAGCACCCACCACTTCTAGGGACAGATTCCTCTTGATGTGTATCCATGCGTTTGATCATTCTGCCTCTGGGGGTACCACTGTGGGTGGCTTTGATCAACAGCATGCATCTGGGGGCTGGCAAGGCAAAAAAGGGCATTTTGAAAGAATGAATGCATGGAGGACTTTGCTGAGGCTTAGGATCTTTCACCCTTCAGCAAACAACAAAGCCACAGGGATATTGACACAGCTGCCCAAGCAAAGGACAGGAGCCACCGCTGCCAATATAGTTTCCCCTCCAGAGGCAGGTAGAGGAAGAACTGCATTGGACATAATTAGTTTTGCAGTAGAAAACAAATCAATTGAAAAAGCAAGTTTTCAACCCTCTGTCTAACACAATAACAGGAAGCATAACATTGATTTTGGTTTGAGGTGGATTGGTCTCTGCCACGTGGTATGTGTGGAGCTTGCTTTATTTTATTTATTTTTTCCTGTCCAGAAGGTGACAACTTCAAATGAGCTAAGACTGCTTACTAAGGCCTTCCTCCTTACCTTCTAAAGGTAAACCTACAAAACTCTATTTAACCATCAAACTCCCAGAGGCTGCAGCCCTGAGTCCACAAAGAAACATAATAAGGATCCACGTTCCTCTCAGGTATGACATCCCTTAGTACAGCAGTCAAATCTCCTTAAACAATCATTCCAACAGAAAGGTAGCTAGTCCCTGAAAAAACTCCTCTCCATCCTTTCAAACAGCTGACACATGAATGCTCAACCTTTTTAATAAACTTGGTCAACCTATTTTTTTTTCCCAGCATATCCCAGAAGGTTGCCAGGTTTTGACCTGACAGGAAAGCAATCATGGACTAGAGAGGAGCTCAGTTCTGTGCCCATGTTTGGCAATGACTTGGTTTGTGTATTGTTGAGCCATCCTGGATGCAGTTCTTACCCAAAATAGCACCTGAAGGAACATCCAGAACCAGCATTTCTGAAAGTTTTTCTCTCAGCAGCTACACTGTGACATTCATATAGTGCCAGACAACTTCACCTCTCCTCTTGCACTCTCTCTGTCTCACTGCTCTTCAACTGCTTTCATCCCAATGGCAAGGTCAGGCACATTCACCCTCATCTGATACCTTTTTCTTGATATAAGTCTGTATCAATATTTTGGAAGATTTAATCAGAAGAGGAAGCATACAGCAGGAAAGATCAATAATTGATTATGCAGTTTCTTCCTCTCTCTGAGAGAATGATTCACAGCCACCATAGCAGTTTAGTGATTTCCACCAAGATCCTGTGGATCTCCAGCTTAAATAAACTTCTACTATCTGAGAGGCTGGATAGTGGAGGAGTTGGGCACAAGCAGTGATCAAATGTATTCATTTTATTACTTTTAATTAAATAAAATAAAGAAGCAAAGATCAGATGTAACCACAAACATAGTTTAATTACATGCCCAATAGGCAATTCAGCTGTTTGAGAAAAAGTTACCCTTACAATGAACATAGAGTTTGTCTGGAACATAAGACTATATTACAGAATAAATTTTACAGACCACAATTAAAAGATCATTTGAAGGAATGATGAGACTGATCACTTCCACAGAGCAACAGAATACAAGACTATCGAAGAAGCATATGCAGCAACACCACGGCATTAAATCATGCAACAAAAACCAAAACAAAACCGCACCCACAGATCAAGGTGCAGAATCAAGATGCAGATTTAAAAAAAAAAAAAAATCAAAAGGAATTCTCCAATACAAAAATGTACCTGGAACTAGGTTGTTCTTTAATGCATAGTATGAACTCTGTGAGGGCACAACAGAGAACCTTTCAGGTTGTTGCCAAGCCTCAATTTGGAACGCAAGGAGCAGGAGCTTGCCTTGCTGCTGCTCTTCTTCCACTGTTCCAAGGACATTGCTCAGGAGCAACATCCCACCATTGAAACAAATGCTGACAACAAATGCTGAAGAAATAATCTTGTTCAAACATGTGAACTCCTGCAGTGTTACTAGACACTTGGGATCTTCACTGGTTCCAGAAAAGTCACAAAGGCAACATATTCATTCCCAGAGCCTGTCTATCCATTTAACACCTGGAAAAGTCCCACATGCTCTCACCCTCAGTACCAGTCCTGACTCTATTCCCTGGCTTTGCTGGAGCCCAGATTTCTTCCTCTGCACAGGCCTGCTGAAGGAAAAGCATCCAGCTGCAGCTTCCTGCAGGATTCTCCCATTTGCTGATGAGAATACAGGCCAAGTTACAACTCCCTTCTTGTCACACGACTGCTGAGAAAACAGGTATCCATTTATATCATACAGTTTCTCAAGTGGCCTGTCACAGCTCTTGCCATCCCATACTTCTACGTGAGTTTGTCAAAGTACAGGAACTTCCTAATATATAAACCAGACATGAATCATATATCACAATGTATGAACTGTATTGGGGTGTACATGTATTTGCATGTGTACTGTAATAATAAAACCAGTGTAAAAATACACTTCACTGGATTGTTTCCTGTCAGATACATACTTCCCAAAAGTTAGCAACAGACCTATGAATGACCATCCTATGTACCTCACACAAGAGCAGCTCTGACTTGCTCATGCCAGCTCCCTCTTTTTTTTTTTTTTTTTTTTTTTTTTTTTTTTTTTTTTTTTAATCTAACAACATCTGCTGATTCTCTCAGAGGAAGTAGGCAGTGTGATAGACAAAGTCTGCAGGAAAAGTGACTCAGTGACTTAGGTCTTGAAACTTAATAATAATACCTTGAACATGGCTTGCATTAAGCCTCATCTAGATGCAAAGCATTAACACTTAAAAAGAAAGTAATTCAGAATTATCTGTTCTGTGGGATATTCCAGTACCTGGTTTTATCCTTCGTCAGACTGACTTCCATATATTTCACTTAGACTTCATCTACTCATTTCCTAGTATTTTCACAGGTTAAAAATTAAGCTAATAAATATTTTGCTTTAATACTTTTGATGAAAACAGCCAAACTTATCAACATTCCTCATATCAAAATACTTAATCTAGCTATAGACTAGACTCCAACCCCTTATCTAATGTTCAGCTATTAGCTGTGTTTTTCCATAGGGGCACAGTGCTTCCCAGGAGTTGTAATTCGTAAGCATTGTAGTCCCCAATACACCATATATCCCAGACTCCTCTTACCACAATGCATTTGCATTTATTTAATTGCAGTGAAGAATAGTATTGTTGAAACCTGCTCTGTACTATGGCAAAGTAGTCTGGAGCCTGAATAATTCCCAGAAGAAACTCTGCCTCACCTTCATTCCACTTTGAACATCTTGGTGAAGAAAAAAAAAAAAAAGATCCTTAATGAGGTCTGATACCAAATTAAATATTTATTTGAGTTATCCCGACAAAAAAAAAATATTAAATCTGTTGATTTCCAAGGCCTACTTTGTAAAGAACAGAAACCTTGCCTGATTACTTTTGCCATGAGTGCCTTGACATTTTCCTCACTGCTATGCTCAGAGCATGGAATTCTTTCCCAACAATCATTTCAAAGCCCATCTTCTAAGACCCACTTCCCTTTATGATATGCTCTGGAAAAGAGTGCTTGTGGAGCACTTATGTATAATAGATGTGCCTTTATTTCTCATTAACAATGAACATCACAACAGCTAGAGACCTGTTTTGACTGGATCACTCTTTTCAGGCATCTTTGCAGGCTGCACCTGCAGAGCACCTTGTGCTGTCTGACCTCAGGCACTCCTGCAGTGGCAACAGCACTAAAAATAAATAGCTGAAAATCACAGTTGCTTCAGAGATTTGCTCTGTCAATCAGAAATTACTCTAGAAAGTCAAGTGGCAGAATGAACTTAAACCCTGGCTCTGTGCTGCAATTTCATCTCTCACTCACAGCTACACAGCCCTAATGGAAATTCCTCAATAAATAATTGTTCCTCTTTAAATTTGCCTCCAACAGTTTTATGGAAATATGGATCAAGTTTGAGAGGGCTTTTAACATCCCATTAAAAATTAACCGCTTGTTTTATTGATTAGACAATTTGCAATGTGGTTGACTTTGCAGTTTGAGGGGGTTGGGTTTGTTTTATTTTTGTTTAAAAGAAAGCCTTATATGAATGCATTCTTTTTCTGCTGGCCAAGTGGAATTTTGTTAAAACACAGCATAGCTTGATGGGGTTTACTTCGCACAACACTATTTAAAGTAATATTATTGTACAATGGCTTTAGATTTTTTTTTAAGGAAAATGTAGATTCACCAGGCACTTCAATTCCGGTGAAAAGTTTTATTTAAAAGTGAGCACCCTCAAGGAATGTAAGGTCCAACACCAAACAACATGTTTACCCTCAAGACTGGTGATTTACAGAAAGTTTTCCCAAGGAAAAGCAGGAAATAAACAATATGGCAGTTTCAAGTTAGTAACACTTTTGTTTTGGCTATAGCCCTAAGATTTTTCATCCTTTTATTAAACTGTAATAGGAAAATGAGTAAAACTGTTGTTCATGTAAGTGCACGAGCTCAGAACAAAGGCAACTTTAAGTACACTTACATTTACTGAAGGAAACAAGGAAGGGTCGTAACTTTCCCCAGACAAACAGCTTGCTTAAGCGTGCACCTTAAGCTCTCTCCTTACTGGGTGCATGGACCATCTGTCCAGTGCTGATGAAGGGCATGCAAATAATCTCCCTTTCTCTAGATCTCAGCCCAATGGACAATGTCCAGATCCCAAGCAGCAACTGAAAAGAAGCACCCCATGGTGGCCCCTCTCCTAAAAATATCAACAGTCAGAAATACAGCATAGTCGAAAGCGTAAGACCATCCTCTTAAAAATACAGCTCAAAAAAGCTTGAATTACCCTATGACACATATGCTAATATGTGTGGTTGTTTACAACAGTTACGTGAAATATAAATGCAGTAAATTACAGGTAGTTAGACCACCTAAATGCTAGTAATAACAGATAAGCAAGAGTTAGGTAGATTTCTTTCAGACTCTTTATCAAACTCTGAATGATTGAGTAACATAGATGTTATTGGAGTGTCAAATAACTAAAGTGTTTCGAGTTTTGAGGCTATCATGATTGAAATGCGAGCAAAAGTTAAGGAAAGTTGGAATAGTGAGAATGAGTTCCTAAAACTTGGGAACGAGAAATAAATCTTGGTTTACAATGTAAAACAGATTTTTGGCTTTAGGAACTCTGATGATGTGTCTTAAGAAATCACACAGTTTACCAGCTGTCTTTTCTCAGAGATTGTCTGCACCATTTTCCTGTAGGCAGCACCTGGATTTGCAGGATGACAAGATGACATTAGGGTTACTGTAGGAAAAACAAGTTACTGCTCATTTTGTCCCAGTACTCCCTTTTGCCTGCTGCACATGATCTGCTAGGCAGGTACCAGGTATTTTTGCAACATAGTTTAGTTGTGAATTACAGGAAAGATGAAAAACATGAGGGAATAGATAGCACATATGTGCAATTAGCAGACTGCAGCAGGACAGTTCTGATTTTTCATGTCCTGAAATGCTTGATGATTGCTGAAGAAAAAGAGTGAGAATGTTAGTTTTAGGTCTTTCTCTGAATATTAATTTTACTGGAAGACAAATATATTCATCAGTATGCTTTTATCATTAAATAGTGCCTTTATTCTATATTTTATGAACACATGTGTGTACATATGTCAAAACTTTTATGTTCAGTTTCAACATACACATCACACATGCAGATTTTCTTTTAGACCCTCCTCAAAGCTTTACTGGATTTCTTCAGAGAAAAAAACTGTATTTGAAACACACTTCTAATAGTACAGGGATAATGTGACCTTCATGACTTTCTGTAGCATTTCCACCTTCTGGTTGGATTCATGTCTCAGCAGAATGAGAAAGCAAATGGCTTTCAAAATAAGTCCCCTGCCCCTTTTCCATAACCCTGTAGAGAATCAATAAATTCTTGAGGCATTCTGGCCCACCACGTTTATTTCCACTTTTCTGTAACAACTGACACCACAGGTCTTGGGAGATGGCTCTGTCCTCCAAAAGCAGCAGCACACCACCTAACTAACTACACGCACAGCTCTCTACATGCAAATTAAACAGATGCTGAGAGATAACAAATGCCAACTTCCCTTTCTTTCTCGCCCATAACCCTAGCAAAGCCATCCTCAGGGTCCAGGTGGGCTTGTTCAGTGACACCACCACTGTCGCTGAAAAGATCCATCGCCTGTGATATTTCATTACTGGCTACAAGTCCCCATCTGTTTCACCAGTCGGTAGTGCCTGTGCCTCTTCCTTAATTCGCTACATGCCTAGCGACACCAATGAACAACACAGTACAGAGCTGCTCTCCCTGACTGCATGGAGGGGATGGGAAGGCAGAACTGAGAACAGATTAGGTTTTGTTCAATTAGGTTTTGTGCCCTGGCACCTGAGATAAGGGAGGAATAGTAAGAAAGCTCAGTGCTAAACTATGGGCCATTACTTTGTACACAATGGGAAAAGTTTTGAACTTCAAGACTGACAAATGAAGATATAAATGTCTCTTCAGGAGGCCAGTCTAGTACCTGGCTAGTGGGGAAGCAGACAAAGGAAAAGAACCTCACACCACCAACAGCATTTTTTGTTCGTAGCACACTCCTTAATCTAAACGCCCCTGTTCCCTGTGGAGCTCTGCATTACCTTTTAAACTGACAGTCCTCTCCACACTGCCGCTGCTGTGCTAACAGGCACATTCTTAGGACACCCTGATATTGCAGGGAGGTGACCTACACTGCTTGTTATCAGTTGCTTACACCGTACAATGAATGCACTATTGTAGGAAGAACAGCATTCCAACTGTCAAAGTCCCCCGGTTAAAATGTCTTAGAAACAAAGTCCACCTTAGAAGATTTGAAAAAAAGGCTTGTAATTCTGCAATTTTACATGCAAAATTACACAAAACTGTATCAGGAGCAGACTCACGGGACGCAACACAATTCTGCTTACAACAAGGACTAAGATCCCATGGATATTATTTATTCAGGCAGAAGCATTAGAGGCATGAGTACCATGGAAGGGGACACAACGATACTGGAAATGCTTCTACCTGCATGTGAGCATTATCATGTCAGCATTGCCTACTGCTTGAATCATGCCACAGCTAAGGAAGGATTTTATTTACAGACACATGAATAAACTGATACTTTTTTTTTTTTTTTTAACATCCT